>NC_046154.1:175951620-176269350 GCF_011064425.1 Rattus rattus | reverse complement strand
AAAAAAAAAAAAAAAAAAAAAAAAAAAAGAGGCCTGTAATTGACCAAGGCTAACATTCCCAACTATGAAGGCTGGAGTCACTCCCTAAGTTCAAGAACGAGGTGAGTGTCCCACTTCTTTAACTAGGCAACACCTCCTAATCCTTCTCAAGTAGTGGCACTCCCTGCTAACAAAGTATTCAAATATGTGAGCCTACGGGGGGAGGGGTGGCGGGGGGGACATTCTTATTCAACCACCACAATAATGTCAGTGTGACATTAATAAGTTAATGCAGTGGGGAAAAAAGACCAGTAAGAGACCTCTGCATTGGGCTGATTATAATGTTTATTATCAATCTAGCTAGACTTAGAATCGTGAAGGAGACACGTTTCTGAGTGTGTCAGTAAGGACGTTGCCCAAGAGCAGTAATTGATAAGGGAAAACTTAGCCTGAATGTGAGTATCACCATCGTTTGGAGTGAGGATGTAGATGGAATAAGAAGCAGGAGGAAATGAGTAGTGCATCTGCACCTGTCTCCTTCCACATCCTCATTTACCAGAGTAAGAACCTGCAGCTTAATCCATTCGCCATGACCGCCACATCGACCACAGCAATCATGCTTTCCCTGGCACGATAGAGGATACCCTCCCACCATGAGATAAATAAAAGCCTTCCTCCCTCGTGCTGATTCCTGTTTGAAATCTGAACATAAAGGTGAGACAATTAACTACTATAGATAGCTGTATGTCTTTTATTTACATGTAATACATATATATGTATACATAAATACACACACATATACATAAACAATTAATTTCTTAAGAGAAGAGAGTCTAGTAAAAGTTAGTTTATTAACATGTTTTCAAAGCATAAAGTGGTTGGGTTTCCATATATCATAAAATGAATTGCACATATACTTCATATCATAAATGAAAACTAAAAATTATTTCTATTTTTTTTCTTTTTTTTGGAGCTGGGGACCGAACCCAGGGCCTTGCACGTGCTAGGCAAGCGCTCTACCACTGAGCTAAATCCCCAACCCCTGAAAATTATTTCTAAACAGATCAAGGCTTATATGTGAAACTGAATGTTGTAAATCACCTATAAGAAAATATACAAGAAAGCTTTTGAGATTTGACATGAAGTAGAAGGCATATATCTAAGCACTCGTGGTACATTCTTTTTAGTGAGGAACAACTTTTATTTTTAATAGAGTAAACAAATATTTTAAGACTACCCCTAGAAATAAATCATTGGAAATATTCGTGTCCAGTGTTTATAAGTCCGCTGTGAGGTTTTCTAAGTTTTTCCAATTCAATATCACTACCAGGTTAAAGCTAGTTTCATATAAATTAACTATGAGAAAGGACTTGTTTATTGAGAATAAAGTTAATTGTATTCCAACAGATACGGCTAAGGTCATTTTGTTCAGCTTGACTCCTTTCACACGCTAGTAATTCCATCTACCTTCTTCTCTACATCCATGTATCCAATTTGGTTCACACTTTCTTCCAATGAGAACTACAACAGCTAGGAATATCATTCTGTGGCGTTTTGTGAGAAAACCCAGGGATATTTCATTTTCCGAATCCATAAGAAATATCATCGAAGTCACCAACATCACCAAGTAGCCGTCTGTAATAGAAAATAAGGTTACAAAGCTGCCATTAGGACATAATAAGACCTTAAAATAAATAGAAACCAGCTGGTAATGTTTAATTATAGGAGAGCAGATAGTGGCAGTCAAAGAAGTAAGTAAGGTCTGAATGGCAGCCAAGAAATGGGGACAGTGCTGAGGAATTGGACAGTTATGTAACATATAGTAGCCTCTAGGTAAGATAGATGGGAACCCACCAGAGTTAGTATTCACTCCATACAACAAAAATAATCCCAGGCTGGATGATTAAAAGTTGAGGACAGCCCTCATGATAAAAACCATAACCCCTTCCCAGTTTTCAGATCCACTTTATAGTTTGGATCCCAGATAGGCTAAAGGGGAAGCGAGAGCCTCAGGAAAATCTCTAACATACTACGTTGTAGCTTTATTACATCAGCCATTTCTCAATGAAAATCACAAGCACCGGTGAAAATTACAGTGTGATGGGGAGGAGGTAATACTCAGACGTTGCAAAGTACAATGGGCACCAGATCTAAGTGCTAACAATGCACTTACTAGAAAGTTACTGTTGGAATGAGGAAATATGGGGTTGACTAGTATTATTTCAGTAGATTCAGCTTACACTGGGCCTCTTGAGTTTGGCAGTCATCCGCTGGGCTAACAAGATACTTAGAAACAATGAGACTTACTCAACGACAGCTTTACTATATCAGTTTCTTTGTCTACAGTATTTTCTTAAGTGCTGTCAGAATAGATTATGAGAACTCCAAATTCTCTCCCAAACCCCCAACCTGGACCAAAAGATTAATAAAAACAAAATAGTGTATAGGGGCAGAGCAGAACTGGTGTCATTCTTAATAAATAACACTAAGGTAGTGATTCTTGCTGTATCTTCCTTTAATTCACAATTTTCACCTCTTCCAGAGATCTGGGGCTAAAACTGCTATGAAATCTTTCAGGAAGTCTTGTGGAAGAAGTAAAAGCCTCTGTCTGAAGTGAACGGCCACCTGTTTACAGAGATCGTCTTCTCAGAGTATGTACAATATTGTGTGGGGCAGTTCTATATAATCTTCCACAACACAGATGGCAGGGACTGGAAACCACAAGAGTAGTTTACCAATTTTCAATGGTGGTACATCACCTCAATGACTACATCTTGGTCACAGTAGATAAGCCAGAAATAGCAATGGATGGCAGTGTTTCTTCTATATGTTGTCATAGATGTGAGCATCCTCATTGAGTGAAGTCTTTAATGCTGTTTTACAGGACGCTCCAATATTCCTAACAAAGAGGACATGTATATCCTACCACTAAAAAAGAAGTCTAAGTCATACTGCTGTTAGGCATTAATTGGGTCCAGAGTAGTAAAAGACGTTGCAATAAGGCCAGGATACAGAGAAACATGGAGGTATCTGTGATAAACTACGGTATTTCCCACCTTAGATTTGGATTGAAATGACAATTCTCTTTTCTGTCCTGCATTAATTACTTACTGGTCAATGATCACCTCCCCAACCCCGACACACACATGGCAATATTGATGGAAGGTATAGAGAAGGGGAGTATATTAATTAAAAAAAAAAAAAAACTATCTTCAGGCATCATGCCTGGTCCTCTGGAGCTTTGAGGAAGTCTTATCCCTTCACATAACCAATTTCTATTCCCCAGAGGTCTGTAATACTAAATACATAGCCACACCAAAGGTTGAGTATATCAAACAAATATTTAGTTTATCTCCATACCAAATGTTAAATTCATTTACTGATTAATGTTTTCCAGTGCATACATTCAATTGTAGCTAAATCAACTTTTCTTCTACTGCTGTATCTTTCCAGGCTTGGAATAGCAAATGCAGTGTGTTGTTCTTGTTTGCCACTCAGCCAGATTTGATCTGTATAGCTTCAACTCTATTCTTAAAATTCAGATTTCAGGAAGTTCTATCAATATCTGAAACTACATAGAGAGTCAATCCATACACTTGTGCATATGCATGTCTTTGTACATCTACATACATGCACATTCATTTTCAGCTTTCTTTCTAGAGGTGGTACACTACTATTCTGAGTATCATACAGAAAAGAAATAAGGACCAAAACAGCAAACACCAGCAAGAAAACAACAAAGGCTAATTAAGAATAGGCTATACGCTTGCATTCTGGCAGTTTTTCAATTTTCAGTTCTTTGTTTATGATTCATATAATATTTTCCTTCAGATAAATTAATTAGTTGAATGTGTCAAGCTAGTTAAACTCACACTAAATATTTTCCCAAGAGAACCAAGTTGAAAGCAGGTGCTATTAAAACCTTCAAGTGAACAAAATCTGTCTTTAACAAGTCACACATTATTAATTGGAACTGGGGAGAGAGGCATATTTCTGGATGCTTGCCGAGAATAATTATGGGACTTTTTTTTTTAATTGTAACAAGATGAGTTAATCAAGGAAAACTCATCCAGCTTCCTCTGGCTGAAATTTGGAGTCTTAGCTATTAACCAGCTGACCCGCTCAGTTTCAGGTAGCACTGAAGGAGCAAAAGAGGACTTGGAACATATTAAGGTTACAGTTAACCCTTGAAATATTTGTGCAATTTCTTCATTTTAGATACACATAATATTTGATATCCACAAAGATAACACTGGATACCCAACTATGTAGCTAGTCAGAGAAGAAGCAGCATTATGAAATATCTACTTCCAATGTGACTAAAACTGACAAAAATTATATTGCCTAGTCAGTACATTTTAGTAATTTTCATTGTACTTTAGATTTTAATAACACGTTATGATACTACAATTTTTTTTATAAATTTTAAAATACAAATAACTTGAAAACAATTGAGTAATGGCCAGAATGGGCTCATTGTCTGTGTAAGGGATGCGTAAACCCTTTTCTGACTCATACTTGCTTAGCACCCAATCACTCACATTTCTTTGCTTTGGTGATTGAAGGAATCAACTTCCTTACATAGCACATGGTCACCTCACCCTCCTACACATTAATTAGAGTCTCAGTTTTAAGTTATACAATCTTAGGACGTCTGATATAAACATGGGGGAAATAGTAAACTTAATGTTTACACATTATTCTGGTGTTCTCACTAACCTTCTGATTGACCTTCTGTAGTCCTTGACTTTTGTTGCTGTAACAAAATACTTGGAAGAACAAGGTAACAGAGAAAATTGCATTTGGGTTTATAATTTTGGAGGCCCTGCTCTATGGTGAATTGGCTCCACTTTTCTAGGCTTGTGGTGATGAAAAGTCAAAGAGGCAGTAGCTGGATCAGAATTCTGTATCCCATTTTGGCTACCAACCAGAAAAGAGAAAGAATGAAAGGTGGAGGGATATAAGAGCATGTTCCCAGTGACCCAAAAATCTGTGTCCATTCCAGTCATGAATGAATCAATGGACTAATTATTGAAGTTGGAACTCCAGTGATCTAGTCACCTCTCAAAAGCCCATCATTGACAATCAAGTTCTTGTTAAATTAACCTTTGGGGATGTTTGCAGATCCAACACACCTTGCCATTAACCTTCTCATTACCCAGATGAGTGATGGCCTCTTTTGCCTGTAGGTGCTGGAGTCTATGAGACTCTGATTGAAGTCTTGAGAATCCATCCTCTCTCTGTTCATTCATCAAAGTAGGAGATTTTTATTTAATATTATTTGATGATGGCTAATTTTGCAAAGAAAATATTTGCTACCATCTTGTAATCAGAACCAATGTAAGGGGCTTTTTCAGCTTACCAAAGCCAACAGAGACATAAGTAGTTCTTAAAAAGAGCTTCAGATCGATATAGGGTAGGCCAGCTAATACTGATGTCACTAATTTCCATTAATCTCTTGAAGACATCATAAAAGACCCACTTTATTTAAAACAAACATCTTTCTATCCTATAATAGTTAACAATGGCAAACCAACCATTTTGGTACAATTGCCCTTCGTATTTGTCATGGTTTTTAGGACACCTATGACTCAGTTTTCTGATCTGAAAAGTGGGATGTATAAGATAAAATAGGCCACATGTAAAATAGCAGGAGGTCTACCGACTGTTACTGTATGTCTTAAGCGGTGTCAGGATGAAGTCTGTCATTCTTCTTTGAGGAATCTCCAGTCGACGCTTAGGAGATGGAAAACAGCTGATTTCCCTTTACTCACCTCTTCTCAATTGTCCCGCTGAGTTGAGAAGGAAAACAACTTCATTAAAGGCTCCATGTTTGCCGAGCATCAGAACGCGTTGAAGCAAATATGAGCACAAGGAAGACGAGGTTTGCACTAATCTAATCAAAAGAACATTTGAATGGAAGAAACGTAAATAGCATCTACATCTGCAAAAACGAAGTTTTAAATGAGCCTTTAAAAATGCTTCCGAAACTGTATCCACTCTCCACATAAGAAGGACTTGAAAGATAAAAGGACAAGCTAACCATTTACAAGTACGGTCTACCAGTTCTCCAGAGCCTCAGTGATTCTATTAACACAGGCTTTGAAGTTGCTTACTATAAAGCACATATGTTGTCTATAGATTTAGCTTATGGTTGGCAAATATTCTAATAAAATTTATTTTGTTAATACTAGAAGGGAAGCCTGACAACACATTAAAATAGCAAGATATTTTCAGGGCTTGGAGTTGTGCTGCACACGTACAGTACTCTAGAGACTGAGGCACAGGATTGCTGTGATTTGAGCCAACTTGTGCCATACAGTAAGTTCTAGACCAGCCTAGGCTACAAAATTAGACTCTGTCTTAAAATAAAACAATATCATGTATTATATATACATATAAATTACAATCTCACAATAGTAAAATACAGATATAGTCCAAGTAATCTGTCTTTAAACAACCATGACACTTTAAGAAATATGTTATTAGAACCATGGGATGTTTGTATATCACATCAACTTATTTGATTAAACATACGAAGGTTTTTTTAAAAGTTTACTTTTTTTTTTACTTTGAGGACAAAAAGTCAAGTGACAAGATGTATTGGTTACCATGGATAGAGGAAAATAAAAAGAAAACATCATTGCAGAAAAACACATAGTTATGCCTGACAACATTATGATAAGAAGCTCACAAGGATGAGAAACAATTTTGCTATCTGCAGTACTCACTGTATAAGAAAACAAACACATACACTGTTGCTGGAATGTAAATAGAGTCTATAGGGAAGAAACTGAACATTTTTAATGTGTCAACATTATTCTAACATCTGTAGTGGCAGAGATGTTGAGTCATTAGGCACAATCATCCCTTCATACTGCTCATATACAGAAAAGCACCATAATATTTGCCATAAATAAGCACAATTTTTCTTTTCTTAAAATATATCTTTTCATACAATATCGTACTGGCTGGTTTTGTGTGTCAGCTTGACACAAGCTGGAGTTATCACAGAGAAAGGAGCCTCCCTTGAGGAAATGCCTCCATGAGATCCAGCTGTAAGGCATTTTCTCAATTAATGATCAAGGGGGGAGGAACCAGCCCATTGTGGGTGGTGCCATCCCTGGGCTGCTTGTCTTGGGTTCTACAAGAAAGCAGGCTGAGCAAGCCAGGGGAAACAAGCCAGTAAGCAGCACCCCCTCTATGGCTCTGCATCAGGTCCTACCTCCAAGTGCCTGCCCTGTGTGAATCCCTGGACTGACTTCCTTGGGTGATGAACAGCAGTTTGGAAGTGTAAGCTGAATAAACCCCTTTCCTCCCCAGCTTGCTTTTTTTTTTTTTTTTTCATCTTTATTAAATTGGGTATTTCTTCTTTACATTTCAAATGTTATTCCCTTTCCCGGTTTCCAGGCCAACATCCCCCTAACCCGTACCCTTCCCCTTCTATATGGGTGTTCCCCTCCCCATCTTCCCCGCATTACTGCCCTCTCCCCAAGAATCCCGTTCACTGGGGGTCCAGCCTTGGCAGGACCAAGGGCTTCCCCTTCCGCTGGTGCTCTTACTAGGCTATTTATTGCTACCTTTGAGGTTGGAGACCAGGGTCAGTCCATGTATAGTCTTTAGGTAGTAGCTTAGTCCCTGGAAGCTCTGGTTGCTTGGCATTGTTGTACATATGGGGTCTCAAGCCCCTTCAGCACTTTTAGTCCTTTCTCTGATTCCTTCAATGGGGATCCTGTTCTCAGTTCAGTGGTTTGCTGCTGGCATTCGCCTATGTATTTGCTGTATTTTGGCTGTGTCTCTCTGGAGAGATCTCCATCCAGTTCCTGTCGGCCTGCACTTCTTTGTTCATCCATCTTATCTAGTTTGGTGGCTGTATATGTATCAGCCACGTGTGAGGCAGGCTCTGAATGGGTGTTCCTTGTGCCTCTGTTCTAAACTTTGCCTCCCTATTCCCTGCCAAGGGTATTCTTGTTCCCCTTTTAAAGAAGGAGTGAAGTATTTGCATTTTGGTCATCTGTCTTGAGTTTCATGTGTTCTGTGCATCTAGGGTAATTCAAGCATTTGGGCTAATAGCCACTTATCAATGAGTGCATACCATGTGTGTTTTTCTGTTATTGGGTTACCTCACTCAGGATGATATTTTCCAGTTCCAAACATTTGCCTATGAATTTCATAAAGTCATTGTTTTTGATAGCTGAGTAATATTCCATTGTGTAGATGTACCACATTTTCTGTATCCATTCCTCTGTTGAAGGGCATCTGGGTTCTTTCCAGCTTCTGGCTATTATAAATAAGGCTGCTATGAACATAGTGGAGCATGTGTCTTTGTTATATGTTGGGCCATCTTTTGGGTATATACCCAAGAGAGGTATAGCTAGGTCCTCAGGTAGTTCAATGTCCAATTCTCTGAGGAACCTCCAGACTGATTTCCAGAATGGTTGTACCAGTCTGCAATCCCACCAACAATGGAGGAGTGTTCCTCTTTCTCCACATCCTTGCCTGCATTTGCTGTCACCTGAGTTTTTGATCTTAGCCATTCTCACTGGTGTGAGGTGAAATCTCAGGGTTGTTTTGATTTGCATTTTCCTTTATGACTAACGATGTTGAACATTTCTTTAGGTGTTTCTCAGCCATTCGGCATTCCTCAGCTGTGAATTCTTTGTTTAGCTCTGAACCCCATTTTTAAATAGGGTTATTTTCTCCCTGAGTCTAACTTCATGAGTTCTTTGTATATTTTAGATATAAGCCCTCCATCAGTTGTAGGAATGGTAAAGATCTCTTCCCAATCTGTTGGTTGCCGTTTTGTCCTAACCACAGTGTCCTTTGCCTTACAGAAGCTTTGTAGTTTTATGAGATCCCATTTGTTGATTCTTGATCTTGGAGCATAAGCCATTGGTGTTTTGTTCAGGAAATTTTCTCCAGTGCTCATGTGTTCAAGATGCTTCCCCACTTTTTCTTCTATTAGTTTGAGTGTATCTGGTTTGATGTGGAGGTCTTTGATCCACTTGGACTTAAGCTTTCTACAGGGTGTTAAGAATGGATCGATCAGCAATCTTCTACATGCTGACCTTCAGTTGAACCAGCACCATTTGCTGAAAATGCTATCTTTTTTCAATTGGATGTTTTGGCTCCTTTGTCAAAAATCAAGTGACCATAGGTGTGTGGGTTCATTTCTGGGACTTCAATTCTATTCCACAGGTCTATCTGTCTGTCTCTGTACCAATACCATACAGTTCTTATCACTATTGCTCTGTAATACTGCTTGAGTTCAGGGATAGTGATTCCCTGGAAATCCTTTTATTGTTGAGGATAGTTTAAGGTATCCTGGTTTTTTTTTATTATTCCAGATAAATTTGCACTTTGTTCTGTCTAACTCTCTGTATAGTTGGATTGGAATTTTGATGGGGACTGCATTGAATCTATAGAACGCTTTTGGTAAAAATGGCCATTTTTTACTATATTAATACTGCCAATCCATGAGCATGGGAGATCTTTCCATCTTCTGAGATCTTCAATTTCTTTCTTCAGAAGCTTGAGGTTCTTATCATACAGATCTTTTACTTGCTTGGTTAAAGTCACACCGTGGTATTTTATATTATTTGGGACTATTATGAAGGGTGTAGTTTCTCAAATTTCTTTCTCGGCTTGTTTCTCTCTGTGTAAAGGAAAGCTACTGATTTATTTGAGTTAATTTCATACCCAGTCACTTTGCTTAGGTGTTTATCAGGTTAAGTAGTTCTCTGGTAGAACATGTGTGATCACTTAAATATACTATCATATCATCTGCAAATAGTGATATTTTGAATTCTTCCTTTCCAATCTGTATCTCCTTGATCTCCTTTTGTTGTCTGATTGCTTTGGCTAGGACTTTGAGAATTATATTGAATAAGTAGGGAGAGAGTAGGCAGCCTTGTCTAGTCCCTGATTTTAGTGGGATTGCTTCAAGTTTCTCCTCATTCAGTTTAATGTTAGCTACTGGTTTGCTGTTTATGGCTTTTACTATGTTTAGGTATAGGCCTTGAATTCCTGTTCTTTCTAGTACTTTTATCATGAAAGAGTGTTGAATTTTGTCAAATGGTTTCTCAGCATCTAATGAAATGATCATGAAGCTTTTATCTTTCAGTTTGTGTATATAATGGATTACATTGATGGTTTTCCATATATTAAACCATCTCTGAATCCCTGGGTTGAAGCCTACTTGGTCATGATGGATGACTGTTTTGATGTGTTCTTGGATTCGGTTTGCAAGAATTTTATTGAGTATTTTTGCGTCGATATTCATAAGGGAAATTAGTCTGAAGTTCTCTTTCTTTGTTGTGTCTTTGTGTGGTTTAGGTATAAGAGTAATTGTGGCTTCAAGGAAGGAATTTGGTAGCACTCTGTCTGTTTCAATTTTGTGGAATAGTTTGGATAATATTGGTATGAGGTCTTCTATGAAGGTCTGATAGAATTCTGCACTGAACCTGTCTGGACCTGGGCTCTTTTTGGTTGGGAGACCTTTAATGACTGCTTCTATTTATTTAGGAGTTATGGGTTGTTTCAATGGTTTAGCTGTTCCTGATTTAAGTTCGGTACCTGGTATCTGTCTAGGAAATTGTCCATTTCCTCCATATTTTCAAGTTTTGTTGAATATAGGCCTTTGTAGTAGGATATGATGATTTTTTGAATTTCGTCTGATTCTGTCTTTATGTCCCCCTTTTCATTTCTGATTTTGTTAATTTGGAAACACTCTCTGTGTCCTCTGGTTAGTCTGGCTAAGGGTTTATCTATCTTGTTGTTTTCTCAAAGAACCATCTTTTGGTTCTGTTGATTCTTTCTATAGTCCTTTTTGTTTCTACTTGGTTGATTTCAACTCTGAGTTTGATTATTTCCTGCCTTCTACTCCTTCTGGGTGTATTTGCTTCTTTTTGTTCTAGAACTTTTAGCTGTACTGTCAAGTTGCTAATATATGCTTCCTCCTGTTTCTTTCTGCAAGCACTCAGAGCTATGAGTTTTCCTCTTAGCACAGCTTTCATTGTGTCCCATAAGTTTGGGTATGTTGTACCTTCATTTTCATTAAATTCTAAGAAGTCTTTAATTTCTTTTTTCATTTCTTCCTTGACCAGATTATCATTGAATAGAGCATTGTTCAACTTCCATGTATATGTGGAAATTCTTTCCTTATTTTTATTGAAGACCAGCTTTGGCTTGTGGTGGTCTGATAGGACTCATGGGACTATTTCTATCTTTCTGTATCTGTTGAGGCCTGTTTTGTGCCTGATAATATGGTCAATTTTGGAGAAAGTACCATGAGGTGGTGAGAAGAAGGTATACCCTTTTGTTTTAGGATAGAACGTTCTAAAATTATCTGTTACGTCCATTTGGTTAATAACTTCTGTGAGTCTGTCTATGTCACTGTTTAATTTCTGTTTCCATGATGTGTCCATTGATGAGAGTGGGGTGTTGAAATCTCCTACTATTATTGTGTGAGGTGCAATGTGTTCTTTGAGCTTTAGTAAGGTTTCTTTTACGTATGTAGGTGCCCTTGTATTTGGAGCATAGATATTTAGGATTGAGAGTTCATCTTGGTGGATTTTTCCTTTGATGAATATGAAGTGTCTTTCCTTATCTTTTTTGATGACTTTTGGTTGAAAATCAATTTTATTTGATATTAGAAGGGCTACTCCAACTTGCTTGTTCAGACCATTTGCTTGGAAAGTTGTTTTCCAGCCTTTTACTCTGAGGTAGTGTCTGTCTTTGTCTCTGAGGTGTGTTTCCTGTTGGCAGCAAAATGCTGGGTCCTCTTTACATATCCAGTTTGTTAATCTGTGTCTTTTTATTGGAGAATTTAGTGTATTGATGTTGAGAGATATTAAGGAATAGTGATTGTTGCTTCCTGTTATCTTCGTATTTGGAGGTGAGATTATGTTTTTGTGCTTGTCTTCTCTTTGTTTTGTTGCAAAATGACTAGTTTCTTGCTTTTTCTAGAGTGTAGCTTGCCTCCTTGTATTGGACTTTACCATTTATTTTCCTTTGTAGAGCTGGATTTGTAGAAAGATATTGTGTAAATTTGCTTTTGTCATGGAATATCTTGGTTGTTCTGTCTATGTTAGTTGAGAGTTTTGCTGGATACAGTAACCTGGGCTGGCATTTGTGTTCTCTTAGGGTCTGTATGACATCTGTCCAGGATCTTCTGGCTTTCATAGTCTCTGGTGAGAAGTCTGGTGTAATTCTGATAGGTCTGACTTTATATGTTACTTGACATTTTTCCCTTACTGCTTTTAATATTCTTTCTTTGTTTTGTGCATTTGGTGTTTTGACTATTATGTGACAGGAAGAGTTTCTTTTCTGGTCCAATCTATTTGGAGTTCTCTAGGCCTCTTGTATGTTTATGGGCATCTCTTTCTTTAGGTTAGGGAAGTTTTCTTTTATGATTTTGTTGAAGATATTTATTGGTCCTTTGATTTGGGGTCTTCACTGTCTTCTATACCTATTATCCTTAGGTTTGATATTCTCATTGTGTCCTGGATTTCCTATATGTGTCGGGCCAGTATCTTTTTCTGTTTTACATTATCTTTGACAATTGTGTTGATGATTTCTATGGAATCATCTGCTCCTGAGATTCTCTCTTCTATCTCTTGTATTCTGTTGTATGCTTGTATCTATGGCTCCTTGTCTCCTCCTTTGGTTTTCTATATCCAAGGTTGTCTCCCTTTGAGCTTTCTTTATTGTTTCTATTTCCATTGTTAATTCCTTTACCTGTTTGTTTGTGTTTTCCTTTACTTCTTTCATGGATTTTTTTGTTTCCTTTCTAAGAACTTCTATTTGTTTACTTGTGTTTTCCTGCATTTCTCTAAGGGAGTTCCTTTATCTTTCTTAAAGTCCTCCATCATCATGATCAAATGTGATTTTAAATCTAGGTCTTGTTTTTCTGGTATGTTTGGATATTCAGTGTTTGCTTTGGTGGGAGAATTGGGCTCCGATGATGCCATGTAGTCTTGGTTTCTGTTGCTTGGGTTTCTGTGCTGGCCTCTCGCCATCAGGTTGTCTCTGGTGTTACCTTGTTCTGCTATTTCTGACAGTGGCTTGACCATCCTATAGGCCTGTGTGTCAGGAGTGCTGTAGACCTCTTTTCCTGTTTTCTTTCAGCCAGTTATGGGAAGAGAGTGTTCTGCTTTCAGGCATGTAGTCGTTCCTGTACACTGGCTCTCAGATGCTTCTGTGGGCGTGTGTCCTGAGTCCACCAGGCAGGTCACTTGGAGCAGAAAAGTTGGTCTTACCTCTAGTCTCTGGCCTGAAGTCGCTCCTTGGGGCTCGGTTTCAGCTCTCTGAGAGGGCAGCAACCAGAACGGCCTGCCCCTACTTCTGGGTGCTGCACACAGGGCCCCAACTTGCTTCTTGATCATGATGTTTTATGCAGGAATAGAAACCCTAACTTAGACAAATATATTCTAAGAGTATGGTTTTCTGTCCTCTTACTCATCACATTTCCTCCCAGCATGCCCTCTCATCCAGATCTATCTATCCCCTTTCTGTCTCTCATCAGAAAACAAATAGGCATCTGAGGAATAATAATAAAGATAAACTTTTAAATTAAAAAAGGAAACCAATGAACTTGAATATGACAAAACAACTGAACAAGAAAAAAGAACTGAAGAAAAGTCATAGGAGATGCACATAGATACAGAGACACATGCATTCATACACTCAGAAATTCCTCCCATAAAGACTGAAAACTGAAAGATACATGCAAAAAAAGACCTATAAGGTAAAACAAAGCAAAACAAAATACACACCCTGAAAGAAACTGCCCTGACTTAACATCCTGAGAAAAAGAACCTCCCAATGCCATTGAGTTAATTTTGTGGTGGTCATCTACTCCTGGGCTTGGGTCTGTCTCCTAAGAGTTTGTTCTTCCAGTGAGACTCCATTGGAGAAAACTCCCTTTCATTTTCAAGTTCCTATCACTGAAACTAGCTTCTGTGTTACAGATCAGGCTGTGTATGTTCACTTTGGCTTCCAATTCTAGGGCCCGATCTGATACAGAGCCTTGTGTGTGCTGCCACAGTCTCTGTAAGTTCCCAGGCTTGACAGCCCTGCCATGTCTAGAAGGCCTTGATTCTCTGGTGTTGTCCATTCCCTCTGACTCTTAGAACTTTTTGGTCTCCTCCTCTGCCCAGTTCCGTGAGCCCTGAGGGGAGAGATTTCATGGAGACATCTCATTTAGGACTGAGTGGCCCATGAGTTCTCTCTCACTCTCTGTATATTGTCTGACTGCAGATCTCTGATCCCATCTCCTGTTTCTCTGATGATGGCTGAGCAATGTGCAGATCTATGAGTACACAGAATGTTGTTAGGAGCTATGTTCCTTCTGCAGAACAGTAGTATACAGTTTTATACTAGGTCCCCAGACTTTCTAGTCTCTGATTCTTGACCACTCAAGCAGGATCTCATTGAAATAAGATAGTGGTTGGTTACTCCCACAAGTTTGGTGCCACTATTGCTCCAGTGTATCTTGCAGGCTGGTCACTCATATAGATCAAAGGTTTTAGAGCTGGGCTGATGTCTACCTTTCTTACCTTTGGTAGCATGCAGAGGACTTTCCAGTACCATGAATACTGGTCCACGGGGATGAAAGCTCTAGGTAGGCACAAGATCAACTTCTCCACATTCAATGAGATGTGTAGGTGATGCCTTCATCAGTAAGTCCCTACAGCCAGTTTGTGAAGGCCCATCGATAGCCTTTGGTTGTTTGGAGGGCCATGGGACCCCTTTGGCTCAATTAGATGTAACCCATTTCCAGTACTAAAAGCTTCATTGGTAACAAGAGGTGGTCAATTGGGGCTCTAACTTCCTGTTATTTGATGATTTCACTAAGACTACCTTCCTACTGCTTTAGGTTTCCATAAGACCCCTCAAAGAGCTCTTAGTTTTAGTTGTCCCTTCCTATATTTCCTCCCTTGCCTGCTCTTCCTTCCTGCTCTCTAGTTGATCTTATCCTTCTAGTACCCTATCACCCATCCATCCATCCATCCACAAATATCTATTCTATTTTGTTATTTTAGATAGATTCATTCCTTTCTCCCTAGTCCTCTATTTTCTACCTAAGCTTTGTGGATATATATATATATATATATATATATATATATATATATATATATTAATTTTCAATGGCTTAACAGCTAACATTCACATATCACATTTGTCTTTCAGGATCTGAGTTACCTCATCCAGGGTGATTTTTTTCTAGTTCCATCCTGTCACCTATGAATTTCATGATTTCATTTTTTAATGGTTGAGTAATATGCCACTGTTTAAACATATATTTTCTTTATCCCTTCACATCTGTTGGTGAACATCTAAGCCATTTCCTATTTCTGCTTATTATGAATAAAGCAGCAAAGAACATGCTTGAGCAAGTGTCCCTGCAGTAGGATGAACCATCTTTTCAGGTATATGCCCAAGTGGTATAGCTGGATCTTGAGGTACATCAATACCCATGTTTTCTGATAAACCACCAAACTGATTTTCATATTGGTTGTACAAATTCCCTCTTCCATCAGCAGTGGATGAATGTTCCCCTTACTTCACAACCTCACCAGCATAAGCTGTCATTTGTTCTATTAATCTTGGTCATTCTGATGGGTATAACATGGAATCTCAAAAGTCTTGATTGGCATTTCCCTGATGGCTAAGGATTTTGAGCATTTGAACATTTTTAAAAGTTTTTCTCATTTTAGTTTTCTGTCATGAGAATTCTGTCATGTCTGTTCAGATCTATACTCCATTTTTAAACTGTGATGGTTATTTTTTTTGAAAATATATTTTATATATTAACCTACTATTAAATGCATAGCTGCTAAAAATCTTTTGTAGCTGTCCTATAGTCTAAATTTCCTGTGCCAATGAGTTCAAGACTTTTCTCTTCTACCAGGTTCTCTGTATCTGGCCTTATGTTAAGGTCTCTGCTCCACCTAGAATTGAGTTTCATACAGGAGGACAGGTATGGATCTACTTGCAATTTTCTACATGTAGCCATCTAACTTGACCAGCATCTTTGGTTGAAGATATGGTTTTTTTCACACTGTGAAATTAAGCCTTATAAAACTGGTTCAGGAGCTGGGGAGATGCTTAGCATACAAAGTACTTGCCACATAAGCATAAGGACCTCAGTTCAAATCCTTAGAAACCATGCAAACTCCTGGACAAATGCAGTGGTAAACAACAAAAAATGTGACTCTAACTGAAAATGATATCCAAGATTGTCCTCTGACTTCTGCACATACCTTTTTACTGTCACATACATCCATGATCATCCCCTTCTCTGTGTCTTTGTCTCTCTCTGTCTCTGTGTCTCTGTCTCTGTCTCTCTCTCTTTCACACACACAGAGAGAGAGAGAGAGAGAGAGAGAGAGAGAGAGAGAGAGAAACATGCATTCAAGTTAAATAAATAAAATTTATAATCTGAGGAAGAAGATTGCTGAAAACTGAAAATAATGATCACACTGAAGTGCTGCTCACCTGTCGTCTAAAACCCCACACTGAATCCACGTGGGTCTGAGTCCATTTAGGCATTATTTTAAATTGAAGAAGAGGAGCCCAAAAGTATCAAAGGAAATATTTTTTACAACAAAGATTATTTATTGTTTGAAGAAGGAACTGGATTGGCGTATAAGAAGAGATAATGACAAGCTGCAAGGATCTGGGGAAGTGTTTGCACTTGCCAAAGCTGAATTTGCAGCCACTGTTTAATCGCATCTAAGTATGAGTTCAAGGTCTTCTATATTGAACTAACATTTTCAAATATTAACGGCCTGCTGCCAACATTAAATCTCAAGTCAAGATCATGATTCCCTTTCAGCACTCAGAGAGTTTCCTGATCACTTCCCAGCTCTACTTTGCGGTACACCAGCTAGGACATTTGCCATATACATGAGTCATATACAGAAAATGTTGCTAACTATAGTCTCCTATTCCTGTTTCTTATTGTCCAAAAGCTTGATCACAGCTTTGGAAACCAATATACCCTTTCACAGCATGATTAATGCCAGTTGTCTTATATACTTAAAGAATACCCAACATTCTCTCTTCCTTTGCACTCCCAAAAACTCTTCATAGCTTCTTTGGATGAGAATATTTTTCTCATTTTTGTATCACAGCTCATCCTGCCAGATCATTTCACAATCTTCTCTCCAGAGAATATTTTTCCCCACTCAATAAAAACCTAAAGAAAAAAGAGCTCCCTCCCCTTTTCTGAATCAATGCTGCTGTAGACCTCAGACTGGATGATTGACAAGCCACAGTCATGTACTCTTCACAGAATTGTTTTGTCAGTAGCTGATGTTAATCATAAAGATGCGCTGAGAAGTACAGGGCATCTTTATGATTAATGTCAGCTAGTGGCTGTGTCTTTATAGATGGTGCTTTCTATGGGTCCTCATATGTATGGAAGAAGGGTTTGAAATAGACCCTCCAGGCATCTAATACAAGGTCACCAGTCATTTCAAAATGGTTTTGCCTCTGTGACCTAACCACTCTCTAAAACCTCTCTACTTACATTGAAATCTGTTTCAATATATAAATTTTGGAGGACCCACAATTTCAAACCCTAGAGTCTACCACCTGCTTAGAAACATTTACCTACATGTATACAATGATGCATATTTACATAGTAAATATCTGTCTGTATCTAATATAAAATTTGTATGAGGAAGTGGGGTTTTGTTCTTTTGTTCATCTCAACATAACATTCTAGAACAATATAAAGCTTATGGCTGAAACTGAAAAAAATACTTATTAACTTTATTAGTCCAACAATGAATCCTGAATCCAGTTATCTTTATAGGTCATCAAATAGTCCTTTCAAAGTGGAGATCCTTAGGGAAATATTCAGACTGATACATGATATTGGAGCAACATAGAACTCTGACTTTTTCTTTGCTCCTCATTGCCCATCTAATTTATGATGTGGGTAACTGGTGGAAATTCTGCTATTGAATGGAAAAGGCAGTCAAGTCCCTGACCTTATACTTTTTCACCTCTGTAAGCCTACCATCTATCAACAAGCATGGCACAGCAAGCATTCAAAAGATAGAGTATGATGCTGATAATGTAGGTGACAAATGGTAAGTTCTAAGAAGAAATTCTCAGTGTGTTTCTGCTTACTCTGGTCACTGTCATATTTAATTATTCTTAAAGTTAAGTCTGAATATACCTGATGCTTTCTGTTTTTCCTGTGTGAAGTGGGTGCTGTCTTACAGCAGTATTAACTTCTAAGTAGAAAATACACTATCTATTTCACTTCATTAACTTTGACATATAAACACAGACATTTATTGTCACAATGTGCTTAAAACTATCTATGCATCTTAGGAAGGTTTTAAGACAATTATTTTTATCAGCATGGATTCCTACGTAGTCTTGCCTTCAAATTATTCCAACTTCTCTTTAACATTCCCAGAGCACTTGTCTTAAGAAGTGGAGATGGTACAATTTATTTTTTGAGATTTTTATCTAGACAAATCAATTTTAAGGTATTTTGTACTCTTCAAACTTAATTTCAGAAAATAACAGTGATAGTTGAAAGATAATGAAACTTTGCGATATACCACAGATGTTAGATGTTAATAACTGAAAGAAAAATCAGAGCAGAAAAGGTAAACAGGAACTAAAGATAGAATGTAGTTCTTAATAAAAGGGCCCAAGATACAATAGAAGATGCATAGAAATGCATAGAAGGTGCAGTTCTGTTAAGCACAAGAATGACATGAAGGGTACAGACAAGAGGTGGGACCATTAGAGGGAATCTACACAGGGAGAAGACATTGCAAATGCAAAATATCCCCATAGATATGAACCTGGCACATCTGGGAACAACTAGAATGTTGCTGGTCAGAGAGGTAGGAAGGGAAGGGAGGAGTGATGTGTAATGAATGGGGAATTATTGAGCTCAAGATTCACTGAGAGATTGGTCTCACAAAACAAAGTCAGGAGCAATTATTAAGGGATACATCTAATGTTAGTCTCTTCCCTCCACATGTATGTATACACCCATAAACATGCACACACATGTGATTGCATCCACATATAAACATGCAAACACACACACACACACACACACATACACACACACCCCACAGGAAAGTTCATCTTAATGGTGACAGTAGATGAAACACCAGAGCAGTGAAAACGGATTCAGAAGAGAGGAGAATCGGCTCAACCGATGTAAGGAACCTGCATCCTTTAGGATACAGGGGGATGAAGGAGGGAACATTAATAAAGGTGTGAGAATGGGTTGGGGATTTAGCTCAGTGGTAGAGCGCTTGCCTAGCAAGCGCAAGACCCTGGGTTCGGTCCCCAGCTTCGAAAAAAAGAACCAAAAATAAATAAACAAACAAATAAATAAATAAATAAATGAGAAATGTCTTTAAACATCAATGGGGCAAGTATATTTTGGACAGAGAGTAATCCATATATAAAAGCAATGCGAAAATAACTCTATTGACCATTCCCCATGACCCTTGGATACATCTAAAGGAACAAGGACTATGAACTTTGTTTTAGCAAACAAAGCGATGACTTTTGGAAGTGGGTATTAAATTTCTATTATGTGGGCTTTGCGCCCTCACTGTTTCTTTCTGCTGTCATTTTCTTATCTACATAGCACAGCTTAAATACCTACTGTAAAATCTCTTAGGCAGCCATTACACACAGTGCATGAAGTTTTCCACTTGACTCTTCAGGGTCAGGCTGCTCATCTTGCCTTCGTGCTTTCATATCACCAATGGCAAAAGCCATTGTTCCCAGACTTACACTAGATGACCATGGCGTTGCTGTGTGTGCCCCTGGTATGGTGGCATGGTGGCTATATGGTTAAGAACAAAGCCCACGGAATAATTGAATATGTTTTCATTTTATTACCTATAGTTACAAAAATCAAATCCATGGCTTTCGTCTCAACAACAAGGAAAGTTGATGAGTGCATCCAGCTTAGTCCTCATAGCTCTCACTAGGTCTTGAAAACTGATGTTCTTCTAGAAGTTACTGGAAAAAAACTAATAGAGCAAAAGGCTTTCAGACTAAGTCTACAGATTGGCAGAACACAAAGGTATGCCACATGAGTTAACCAGTCACAGCTCCTTACTGCAGTATCTCATATAGTCCAAGCTTCTGGAACTATCTATTTTTTTTCCAAAATATAATGACTTTCTTTATCTGTATAAAGAGTTAAGAGTAACAGCTAATCTAGTATGAAAGTTTTAAAAAAATCATTTAGTGAATAAGCAGCATGCAATCATTATTCATAAAACCAAAATTAAAACATGTATTTTTAGTTTATTAAATTCTAAGTTCATGACATTTTAAAAGCTGTGTGTTTGTGCTGCAAAATGCTTTTGTCTTACAATTTCTTTTTCTTTTCTTTCTTCCACTCAGTTTTCAGACAGCTGAAAATTGTAAGCTTACAGAACAAGATGTACTTTCAGTTCTTATTTTATGGCCTCATACCATGGCCTGTACTATTATGAAAACAATTCTACACTGTGCTTTATTATATTATATTGTGCAATTTATATTTAGATGATGCTATCAGCACCAGGGAACAGACAAATTTAATAAAAATAACCCCCCCACACACACACAATGTTCCTGTTGTCCTAATAGTTATTAAAAGAAAACCCTTCCCACAAGATGACCTCAGTTTCTTCTCAAACAGAAGAAACTGTTTGCTTTGATGGGGTTCAGAGATTAAGCTGACACCCCACAGACCATAAAGACCTACCGAATACTAAGCTGGGAGGAGACCTGAGAAACATCCAGATCAAGTCCTTCATTTTCTAGATGAATCCCGAGGAGATGGAGCAAGCATAATTAATTCGGTCAGTTCACCTCTAAGTGAATGTAGAATCCTGCTCCTCTAATACCCAAACTAGGAGGGCTTCCCTTTTACTCTCACGAAGAGTAGTAACCTTCTAGGTCACACAACCAATACCAAATGTATACTTAGCATTCTGAAAACAGCTCTGAAGGCTGTAGCTTCTTCCATTTTTTTTTTAAGTTAGAAGACACCGTCTTGAGGGGGCGAGTAACGTAGTTACTATCTCTTCTGTGTTCATTATTTACATGCCTGTGCCGTTGTCAGTCCCTTGAGAGAACATTAAGTTCCAGGAAACCAAGAGGAATGCAGATTGGAGGCCCAGTGGAATTCTCGGGGTTTACAATATGTCTAATTCATAGAATTGCTCTAATAAACATTTAAGTAAACAAATGCAGAGGCAATGAGAAAATTTCATTAGCACATGTAACTCATCTCTAGGATACACAAAAAGCATACACAAACAGGGCACGTAACAAAATAAGACAAAAGAGCATTAGAAAGTAGTGTGTGATTTAGGAAATTGTTTAGTAATTATGAGAGTTTACTGGTTACAAAGTAATGAAAATGTAGCCAATAGAACAACATACTCTTTTAACCCACCCACCCCAGCCCCGCCCCCTCCCCAGGCCCCACCCTCACCCCCACTATGCTGACTGGTCCTGGGTGTCACAAGATAAGGGACCCAGAGAGTTGAGCCAGAGAAGTTAAACCTATCTGAAGTCCACACGGTGAATGAAATCTATGGTCAATATTTGGAAACTTAGAGAGAACTAGCAAGGTATAGTTTCAGACTAGTGATGTAACAGGAAGCACAAAGGTTCACTCAGAGTCATAGAGCAAATCCCGTGGGCAAAGATTAAGTAGGAGCCTATGTGATGAATAGCTGTAGCTGCTGTAAAAAGAAAAAAAGAGTTATGAAAAGCAAGTTAAAGGGAGTAGAATGAGAGTAAAGATAAAAGAGGATAAAAGATAAAAGTAAGGATAAAGAAGTAAAACGGGGATGAGTGGGATGGAAGGAGTAGGAGACGCAGAGAAGAACAGAAAGAAGGAGAGAGAGAAGGAAAAAAGGAGGAAAGAAACTCGTTAGGAACACTGGGTATGCAGCTTACACAGTGATTTCACAACATTTTTGTTTAACTTCCACAAAACTCCCCTCATTCAACTAAGAACATTAAGGCAACGTTGGGCTCACAGCAGATAAGTTCACCTCCCAAATATCCTTAGGCAAAGTAGAGACAAGACCCAACTAGACAAGTCAACTCATAACTTCTCCCAGCATGCACACATCTAATGCATTCCGTACAGTTGGTCTGTGCATGACCTGTTTTGCTTTTATTTTTATGTAGACTAGAAGTCTCAAAATATCTTCATGTATCAATATGCGATAAAAACCCATTATGCAGTATACAGCACAGGCACCCAACCCCCGTATCCTACCAGGCTCACCTACATTTGCATCTTTATAGAACATCCTCTGGGAGGAAACTATTAGGCACAGATGTTTCATGTCTATACAGAACGGTGAATACAGCCACTCAGAAACAGACGCTGGAGTAAAGTTCCCAAATGTAAAAAACAATACTGTTTTATTTGGACATGCTTTGAATTTGTATGGTGTCGCACGTCAGTAATCCCAGCCCCTAGCAAACTACCCTAGTCTACACTGTAAAACTTGTCTCCAAACAGACAAAAAATAAAGGAATGAAGAAAGGAAGAAGGGGGAAGGAAGGGAAGGAGAGAGGGAGGGAGGGTAGGGAAGGAGAGAGGAGGAAAAGGAAGAAAAGAGAAAAAGGAGGGAGGAAAAAATGAAAAACAGAGGTAGGGAGAGACTCTACATAAGTGCCTTATTCTCAAATAATCACTTTTCGTATACATTTAGTATGTTAGTAAACCATGAGAAATTCCTTTAGAATATTAATAAATCCACCGAGTAGCTGTAAACCCTGTCTTTCCACTTGTTAGGTGGCTCTGCGAGAATCTGTTACTTCCATTATATCAACACGATGCAACTCTCCAGTGTGCAAACACAGAACAGTAGCAGAAACCTGGAACACTCCTCACTTACAAGAAGCTTAAAAGACTATCATAGATTCCACAGTCGTTGTGGAATTATTTCAATAATCTGTACCTTAGAGTCAAAGTCAGAATCTGGACCATTTTGCAAAACTGGAACATAGAAATCTTCCAGAAGCACAAACTTTGACATTTACGTAGACTCCAGTGGAGTTTAATACCAAAACTTCTACAGTGTGAATGTGGTAATGTCCACCCACCTCTTGATCTTTTGTCTATAATGCTTTCTTTGGTAATGTCTTTTTCAGTTTTCTAAGTAACACTGTTTTCTTCTTGAGCTTCCACAGAACTCTGTGACTCCTTTCTACCAGCCTTTAGAGTATTATACTACTCGGCATTTTTTCAAAGTATCTAAATGGAAAAGGACACACATATGTATAATGTAGTATGTATTCATACATGTTAAATGCGGTAGTACACTTTTAAAAATATTTCAGTTAGTTGATTGAATATATGAAAATGATGAATGTACAGTTAGTAGTGTCCACGAATGGAGAATTAGTGCTTGTAAGGTCAAAAAGTCCCACCTTCCTATAAACTGAAAAACCAAGAAGACGTGTGACTGGATTCAAGCTGAACATGGTGGACAGCGTCCCAGGATTAGTCATAAAGTCTGAGAAAATATTGCTATCATACTGGAATCCACAATCTCAGGATGCAGAGGACCTCGTGTTCAACACTAGGAACATGTGGATACCAGGTGAAGAAAATCCTCCTGCCTATAACTAGGCAAATGGTGGAATAGACACAAGACCACACCGGGAACAGAAGATCGTCCTTCCCCAGTTCATATACAAATCCCAGAAAGATCCTCACAGATGCATCCAGAAATAATGTATGACCAGGGCGTACCTGAGGCCAGTTAACTATCATTCTTGGTTGGGTGATAGCTTAGTTAATGCAGTATTTTCAGTGTGGGCAAAAGGGCTTCCATTCAGATTCACAGTGCCTACAAAATGGATAGGCATGGTGATGTATACCCATCCTCCTAGCACTGAGGAGAACATATGAGTGGCCAGACCAATTACTCTTGACAGATTGATGAACTCTGGGTTCTCTCTATATAGTATTAATCCTTCTCCTATGTTGGGGAACTGAAGTAATCTGGTGGATTGCCTAACATGTCTTGGATATGATGACAAAATCGAGTAAGCATCCAGCTCTTAGGTCAACTTCTGTGACCATAGATCTATTCAGCTTCTGGAAGAGAGCCTTTAGAGCCTCGACTTCACTTTTAGAAATAATAGAATTCAGTGGTCAGAAGAGTCTCACTTCCTTCCCCATTTAGGACCAATGTTGTTTGGCAGTTGCTATCCTTAACTTGTAGGTATCAAGAACAAATGTTTAGGTGAACCTAATATTATATTCAGGATCCTTGAATACTCATTTTCTGAGTTCCATTTGGTGGGGAGAACTCAGTTCAGAAGAAGGGAGGAACTATGTCTTTGTCCTCTCCTGACAGCCTGAAAGTAGCCTACTCATATGTCAAGCTGCCAAATTCCCATCTAGGAGGCCTTGAACATACCCTCTGCTCTCACCTTGATATTTGGGTGGATGGTTGGCTTAGAATTTCTTTTCCTTGTGTCATTAGCATAGAAGACAACCACACAGGAGCACCCATTCACTCATTCATTCATGCATAAATGTGCTCATTCAGTGGTCCGTGGCCATCAAATTGATGAAGAGCATTCATTCACAGCTAGTAAAAGTATCAATTCACTTCTTCTCTTTCTGTTTAATGAATCAAGAGCATTCATTTGCTGCTAGTTAAGAACATTTCTCACTGGTAGTCTACAATTATACAACTGGGAAGCAACGTAGACTCTCTCATAGGGATCCCAATTTTCTCTCCACAACTTATTTATCCTGAATAAATAGTTTTTTGTCTATCCTAAGGTGTTTTATCTCATTTTAAAACAAGCCATCTAGAATTTTTCTCATAAGACAATTTAACAATGAATAAAAATGAGTAGGTAAGAATTTCTCTGCGCTGAGCTAGTACAACATAAAGTATACTTAGGCACATTACTTATTTACCTATGTAAAATGATGACATTGATACACTGTTGATAAATGGAATAAAATTAAGTCAAGACACACTCTATGACTCTAAGGAGCTTTGAATAAAGAGCAACCAGAATTTTAAAGTTTTTCAAGCTTAAAATGATTGCAAAACTTGCTAGAATTTGATAGCAGAATGCCAGACTGTAGGTAAATAAGATGTAATTTTTATGTATAAAGATATATGTATGCACATGTACATATATGCACATACATATGTGTGAAAATATTGATAACAATATGTAAAATGGTAAGATCTTAACATTTGTTAGGGATAATAAAGTTTATATACTAGAAAGGCAAAATATATTGTATGTCAGATATTATAATTCGCTTGATTATTAAATAACATTCTTCATTAAAAATAAGTCATGTGCATTTTCTATCCACTGATGTGCAATGTCATTTTAGCCATTCCATCATTCTCTGCTTGATCACTCTTATATGAGTTCATGAGGTGTCCAGGGAAGAGACAATGATAGCCAGGACATTAAAATGTAATCAAGATATGCAAATTCATTTCCAAATGTGATTTCCTGAGAAAAAGAAATTAATCTAGGCATGGTCAAATAAACAATGTGTAATATGGATAATTAATCACCAAATTAGCAGCTGTGGTCCCTTGAGGAAATTATGCAAATTGAAAAGGCCCCCATCCACTGACACAATTAGACCACTTAATGGTAAAACTCTCAATAAAATAACCCTTGGGAACATCACAAAACAAATAACCCATCAACCTTAGGATCCCAACTCCATTGCAATAGTTAATATTATTTAGTACTATTTCTTTTGTGGTTGGCTTTATTAAGAAGGTGACATCATATTTTGCTAGTGAATACTGGAAGATTCCATATCATGGATGACCTATGATGAGTTTCCTTTAAAACCTAGCTTCCCCTTATCAATCAAATATCCTATCATTGAAGTAAAAAAATGTTGCAAATGAACAGCTTCATGAATGAGGGAAGACCAATTGTGTATTTCCTCTCTGTAACATCAAAGGCAAGAAAATATTAATGTACCATAAAAATGTGTGCCTTCTGGAGCCTCATGTTAACCAATCATTAAGTGAGTACCAAAGAAAGCATTTATCCAGTCAGAATCAAAGAATGCTATCACCTCAGGAAAGAGTATCCATCTCTCAGAATTTTATAATGTCATCCCATTCCTTCCCTTCACATGTAGACCCCCATTAGATTGAGCATTACAATGCCTCCCACTAAATCCCAGTAAATGCATGACTTTAACTCTAGGGAGTTACCAAAGTTCCTTTGATAGAAATAAAGATTCCTTACATCTAGAAAAGGCCTTATTATCATTATCATTATTATCATTATATATTGTAATTGCTTCTGAAAAGACTAGTCGCAGAGAACAAATTGTATTAGTGCTGTGGCTTCCAGTGTCTTAATTGTAGCCTTAATGCACAGATATCATTTATATGCCAGAGAATGTGGATCTGCTCACCCATTTCTGCCACCACTGCAGCAGACCTGCAGATTCTAGGCTCCCTAAGACTCCGGTTATCATTAGAGTTTAGACATCATTAGAGATCATCCAATATGTCATGCGATGCACTCAGGGTATGACTGCATTGGGAAACAAATGTAGCTGAATCATACAGTTCACTCAGCTTTTCTACCTCCAGAAAACCAAGCCTGTTGTGATGGCAGATGCGGTTCATGTCACAAGTGTTTGATTACTGGAGCTGTCAAGAGAGCATGGTAGACAACCACTCAGGAAGGTAACGAGTCACGTGACTGAGAAGAGTGAATTAATCATAGCTTGGGCATAGATTTTAATCATTCTCAGTCATTCCAAACTTAAATAGCCAGGTAGAAGTGGATTCTGTTCCTCAGTAAGAAAGGAATACCAAAGAAGATAAACAGACATCATGAACACAGAGAGACCCTGTCCACCCTCATTAATCAAGTGTAAAAGTGTGCTTCTAGCCATAAACATGGTCTCCCAGAGCTTTTCGCATATGAAAAGAAATCAACTAACCCAAGAATTTTCAAGCAATGCTCTGCAGAACATAGGAACCCTGAAATGTACTCCAGGATACCCTGAAGGGGACATGGGTAGGCCAGTGCAGTACTCAAGGCCCACACCCCACTCTTCAACCAAAGCACTTATGCCTCATAGGTTTGGCAACCATAAATGACATTGCAGCAGTTAGAATAAGTATGTATATATCCCCAGAAGTTCATGGTGAAATCTGGCAGCCATTGTGGCACTGAGAAGTAGCGCCTTTACAAGTTGAAGAGTTCTTGACAGAGATTAATGTCTGCCTTTGAGACTCAGTAAGTTACTGGGAAATATGTTGTTAGAGACCCGAGCTACCCTTCCTGTCCCTTGTTCACAAGCCTACCTGCTGTTCCACTGCTCTGCCTTGTCAAGGCACAAAGAAAGGCCCTTGCCAAATGCACACACATGCTTGGACTTTCAGCCTCTAAGAGTGTACACAGAATAAACTGTCCAAGATACATTGGAAAATGAACTAAGAGCTTTTAAAGAAATGCATCAGATCTGACAGCATAATGGTGATGCCCCCACCCCCTGTATAACCAGTTTCTTGGAAGATCACCGAGATACTACAAAATAACAAGGCACATATATTTTGGTGTTTGTATCTGGTTCCAAGCCAGAGCTCCTATGATTCCCCATCCTATCCAAGTGATTGTCACAGAATAATGGGAGTGTGCTTCATTATCTTTGACCAGTTATTACCATTCTTGAAATAGCCTTAGAGTCAGAGGTAAAATGGGCACCATTAGTTTTTCATAACAAGCTCCTTTCAGTCTTAGGTTATGTTAATCTAAAAATCTTCTGGACATTCCTTAAAACAGGATGCCCGTTGCCAGGGGAGACAACAATGTAAACTGAAGATTGAAACTTTAACACATTCTGCACTTCATTTCTGTGAAGAGAAAGCAAATGGTGATATTGATCACCCATAGACAATGATGTAATACTTTTTCTACATCACAAATCTTCTAAAAAAAAAATGGCCAAACCATAAGGTTTATAGAGTATCTGGGTAGCAACGTGCATCCAAGTGCCAAGGGAAAGTTCTATCCAGGTTAACTTTTATTGTCAACTCTACACAACCAGAAGTCATCAGGGAAGAAGTCTCAATGAAGGGGTTGACCTATGATCATGTCTTTGGGGAGTTGCCTTAATTTTTGATTGATGTGGTAGGTCCTAGCCTACTGTGGGCAGTCCAATTCCTAGGCAAGTTAGAATGAACTGTATAGGAGCTAGCAGAGGGCAAGTGAGAGAATAAGCCATTAAGGATCATTCCTCCATGGTTCCTGCCTCCAGGTTTCTGTTTTAATCTCTACCCTAACTTCCATCAATGACGCTCAATAATCTGTAAACTGAAATAAAACTTTTCCAATCCCAAGTTTCCTATTTCCATGGTGTTTATTGCAGCAAGGGAAAGCAATCTAGACCATGCTCTGACTCCATGAAGACTAACTTCTTCCTATGGTTGGGACATTTCCAGACTTTGCTTCATGAATTTCTTCATCTGGCTGTTTATTCTTAGCTTTTAAGTCACCATCTGAAATAAACTGAAATTCACAACAGACAACTCCCTGGGTTGTATGAGCTATTCCAACAAATCACCGAACATAGGAAAGAGATTGGAAATTGACCTATTTCATGCATGCACACATAGACATAGAAGACCCAAATTGGCATTAGTTATCTTTCTCAATTACTTGTCCCCTCCCTCCTCCTCTGCAGGTCCCCACTACCCTAACTTTCTCATCCACTCCTCCTCCAAATCTCTTTAGAAAAAGGCAGGCCTGCCATGGATATCAAACATGGCATACCACGTTGCAGTAAGACTAGCTACCACCCATCATATTAAGGCTGCACAAAGCCTTAATACGAGTTCAGTGGGAGGAGATGTGTCCTGGAAGCAGACAAGAGTCAGAGACAGGCCCTACTCTCACAGGTAGGAGTCCCACAAGAAGACCAAGGTACACAACTGGTTCATACGGGCAGAGGGCCTAGGTCAGTTCTATCCATGCTCTCTGGTTGCCGGTTCAGACTCTGAGAGCCCCTATGAACTCAAGTTGGTTGATTCTATGGTTTTTGTTATGGTGTCCTTGACACCACTGGCTTCTACAATATTTCTTCCCCTTCTTATGCAGTATTCTCCAAGCTCCATCTAATGTTCTGTTGTGGGTCTCTGTATCTGTTTCCATCAATTGCTGGATGAAGCCTCTCTGATGATGATTATGCTAGGCTCCTGTCCAGAGAATATCATTAGGGATCATTTCAATGACTTTCCTATTAAACAAAAGATATTTCCAGTTGTGTTTGGTTCTATCCTGGGCTTCTGACTATCCAGTCTTGGTTTCTGTCTCTCTAGTTAGAGTGGGCTCCCTCTCAGGGCCTGGTTCTCAAGCGAGACCAATTATTGGTTGGCCAATTCCATAATTTCTACATCACTTTTTCCCCCAGCACATCTTGCAGGTGAGACAAATTTCTTTGCAGTCAAAGGTTTTGTGATTGGGCTGTGTTCCAGTCCCTCCACTGGAAGTCTCTTCTGGTTACAGGAGATGGACAGTTTAGGCTCTGTATCCCCCATTATTAGGAGTCTTAGCTATTAGATTTTCTAGTCTCCAAAATGCACCCCAATTCCAATTGTATTCTATTTCTCCATTCTCCCTGCACTATATCCTTCCTGTTCCAGTCCCTACTTGTCCAGAGACTCCAGGAGATATCTATTCTATTTCTTGTTCCCAGTGAGGTTCGTGTATCTCACCTTGAGGTTTCCTTGCTGCTTAGTTTCTCTGGGTTTGCTCAGTCTTTGGTTAACATCAAGTATATATTTATTATTAGTTCACTCTGTTCTGGGCTTTTTTTTTTCTTGTCTGTTTGTTTATTTACTTGTTTGTTTTAGGTTTGGGGTTTTGGTTTTGGATTTTGGGTGGTTTTATTTTGTTTTGTTGGTTTTGGGTTTGTGGATTGTTTTGTTTTTGTTTTTGTTTTTTATTTTGTTTGTTTGTTTGTTTGTTTGTTTGTTTTTGACAAGTTCTTTCACTGAACCTGGAACTCACTGATTTTACCAGGCTGGCTGCTCAGTGTGCCCCACAGAGGCTTCTCTGTTTGCATCTGGAGATCTGGGATTCCAGGAATGTGATAGTTTGAAGAAGAATGGCCCCATAGGCTCTTATACTTGAAAGCTTAGTCATCAGGGAGTGGCACTGCCTGAGGATTGGGAAGTATGGCCTTGCCGGGGGAAGTGTGTCACTCTTCCTGCTGCCTGAAGATCTGTAGAACTCTCAGCTGCTACTGCAGTATTGTGTCTGCCTGCCGGCCACCCTGCTCCCCACCATGATGATAATGGATTAAACCACAGAAACTGTAAGCAAGCCCCAATTAAATTATCTCTTTTATAAGAGTTGCTGTGGCCATGGTGTGTCTTCATAACAATAGAACCCTGGATGAGAAAAGGAGGATTACACCAAGCCTGCCTTTTTATGTGGCTGGCTAAGGATTTAAACTTGTATCCTGATGCTTGGGCAACAGCCACTTGATCAACTGAATTATCTTCTCTTCCCCAAAATGATCTCTTTCATCAAGTTCTCTTTGTTTCACATTCCAGGAATTCTATGTAGATAGACATCGTGAACGAGTCAGACTCTTGACCCTTCTGCTAACAGGACCTGTGGTCTCACTACATCTTCAACAAATTATGACTCTAGCTTTCCTTTCCATAGTGGTCCAGAATTCTTGTGCATCTCTTTCCAGGCCACTCTGAACATGCACGACACTATCCATTTCTGAGCTTGCTCTGGATTTTCCCAACATGTATGTGTCTAGGTTCTCTAGTTCTTACTCAACTTTGGTCAAGGGAAAAAAGATGCTATTTCTGCCGTTTTCTGCCTCTATGAATTTGAACATGTTGTGTTCAATATATATGAGATTAGATGGTTTCTGATCATATTGCCCCTGCCAGAATCCACACATTTAAAATCTTAACACTGATAATATTATTGATAAAATAACCATTAGACTATATGGGTCTTCTTGAAGGATGCTCAGAATATATCACAATCTGATTCATGTAAGCATTGGGAGCGTTTGTTCATCTTATACAACAGAAATAAATATGCTGTGATTTCAGCTCCAGCCTGTCATATCATCTCTCTGTGATAATGTAAAGTTGCAAAAGGCATGAGGTTTCACAAAGGTTCACTGCTGCTATGATGTTTCCTTTGAACCTTTCTGACCTCCGTAACCTTGAGTTTCCTTTAAACTAAGATATGAAATCCCTGGGCTTTGTGACATTTCTTTGATCGTGGAAAAGAAAATAACACAAGAAATCCCATCTAAAGAAAGAATCAGAAACATCAAAGCAGAATAAGGAGAGTATGGGAGAATTGTTCAGACCCTCATACATACTGATGGAAATTTTGTGTTGTTATAAAAATAGTGGTATCAACCATATTATTTCAGATGAAAGGTCTAAATAAAGACAGAGGAGAATCAAAGTAAACAACAAGCTGTGTAGAAAAAAAGGGAATTCAGAATTTACATCAAATTTTAAACTAACCTTATTTCATTCCTTTTATTTTCTATTAGAGCAAGTTCATTGTAAAACAATGATAGATTTTTGTTATATAGACAAATTTGCATTGTACTACATCATATACTTTGACCATACTCCTCTCCTTTACCTTCCTCTGTCTTCTTACCTCCTTTTTGTTTGTTGTCTTCAGTCAGTCTTCAAATTTCGTATGTACATAAATATTTATATAATCATATATAATCTAGTTTCACATATGACGGCAGACATGCTTTTTGTTCTTCTGATTTTGATCTATTTTGCATAATATTATGATCCTCAGCTCCACTCACTTTCTGCCAAGTGACATAATTTCATTCTTTGTTGTGACTGAATAAAACTAAAATGTGCATATACTATGCACTTTTCAATCCATTCACCCATTGATGGGCATCTCATAATTCGACTATCATGAATATCGTTATAATAAAGATAGATGTGCAGCCATCTGCATAGTGTTTGGAGCAGCAGCGACCATTGTGCATATTCCCAGGAGTGGTAAAATTGGGAGTTATGCAATTCTGCATTCAGATTGGTGAGGGGCAGCTTTCTATACTGATTCTATATTCTACACTGATTTCTATACTTATTGGACTAGATGCTAGGACTTTACATGTCCACCATCAATGTATAATTGTGCTTTTCTTTTCACATCCTTTAGACTAATTTTAAGTCTTGGTACACACCAAACACCATACAATGATGCATCCCAACAAGACTCCTATTTATGTGCTTTCACAATACCAAAATTATTTATAGTCAATGTGAATTATGTGTTTGCTTTAACAACATAATGTAAAGCAATTTAGAAACAAATAACTTCTTAATATTCTCACTAGCTACCTTTATTTGAACTTGTATGAGACCTAACCTCTTCAGGTTAATGGGATCAAAGTCATAAGCCCTTGTTACTAAGAGATATTAATAGAGAAAAGCTAAGCTATAATATCAATTTGGGTGGGAATTTTTTTGCCTCATGATGACAAATATAAAGTCTAATTATCTCATTTAAATGACTAAAACTAACAATGCTTTTATATCTAGACAAAATCTTAAAAGATGATTGGTACAGCTAACGTGAACAATTAAATATATATTAAATAAATACAATATTTATTTAACATATTATTTATTTATTTATTAAACAATATATATATGTTGTTGATAATATTATCAATAGAGTTTTTAAATATTCTTCCTTCTTCCTTTCTTTAGGAATTTCCAATCATTTCCTCTTAACTGTATCTATTCACTAAACTTAGTAGTTCTTAATAACTGAATTGCACCACTATTATTCCATTGGTGAACTGGAAAATGAAAGACAAACAAGAAAGTTTTAAAGATACCCAGGACATGGCACAGTGTTGGGTCTGGAGCAAATACAGGTGGGACAGTTTTGGCTTTAATCCTGATCTGATTCCTTGTTGTCCACTACAGCCTGATGGCTTTTTCAGGAGGCATGAAACAGTAACCACCATGTTCTGGATGGAGGTAGAAGATGACTAACTCTATTTAATATAGATTTTGCATGCATAATTCAAACGTATTTCTTGCTAACAAAACGCATGTTTGGCAAAGGGCAAAAAGCTTATCTGCATTTCCAAATTGACAAGATGAAACCAGAGTCTACAGGTTTTTCAATCTGTTTATTGAATGGCCTGAATAGTGAACACTCAATAGTTTCACGTTAATTCATACAGTGCCTGCTCTACTGTGAAAGAGCCTGACAGTCTCCAAGGAGATGATCGATCAATAGGCCGTGGGAACATGGGAACGGAAATCAATAGATGAGTCTTCAGGGACTCTGACAAAGTTTCTGTTTGCTTATTTTACTTTGGCCAAGAACCTGAGATCAATCTTTAGATCAAATTTGCCTATTATAATCCAAAAAATAGAATATTTGATATTCCAGCTTTGGGGCAGGTGATTTTCATAGCTTTTTACGTCTCCCTTCTTGAATTTTAATGACTCACCTATTGTATCACAATATTCAGGCTTCAATTAAACTTCATGGTGCTTCTCTGTATTCCCTGCTAAAGATCCCTGAACGTTTAGAAAGAAAAATTGGGTTGCTGAGCAAATGGAGAAACAGGAGTAGCTAAGGCACATAATTAACCACAGAAGGAATACAGAAAGATGGCAGGATAGTAAACAGGAACAAAACTAAAAAGCATAATTGGTAGATCATACAATTTGGATAGGCAGACTATGTCATGTTTCACCTTCGAGAGAACCACTGTGTCATGTGACTGAGAAAACAAACACCAAGTAGCCTAACCCAGGAATGTTTGTGACCTATGGCAGTGGTTGCCAATCTTCAGAATGCTAGGACCCTTTAATACAGTTCCTCATGCAGTGGTGACCCCAACCATAAAGTTATTTTCATTGCTTTCTTCATAATTGTCACTCTGTTACAGTGATGAATCTGTGTTTTCTGATGGTCTTAGGCAGCCCCTGTGAAAGGGTCGATTGACCACAACAAAGGGGTCATGACCCAAGGGTTGAGAATCGATACAAACTTTATCCTACCTATGTCCAGAGCCATGGGATAAAAATTAATGTAGACTTTAACTACTGGTACATGACACCTGGTAAGGTCATGCTCACACTGAGAGCCACAAACCATGTCTATTCCAGTTGTTTATCGGTATCTGTAACTACCGTATCTGTAATCCCTCCGTATTTTCCAGGAACTCATCCCTGGAGACTTTCCCGTCAGGTGTGTTTGCAGCCCAACTACGAGCTGTAGTGACCCTGCATGGAGTACCAGCATGCTTTGCTTCTTCCTGGCTCTGTTTTGAAAGGTGGTAGGAGCTTGCTGCCAGTAGAGTCCGCTCATTGCTTCTCCCTCTATAACAAGTATACCCAAAGGGCTCTACCTTCCTTGGCTGCCAAAGATATAAGATTTTGAATGTAAGTGCTCATGAATCCTTTCTTCAATTCAATCCTTTCTTCAATTATTGGCTAATTTTTTTGTCTCTACACTCCAAACTCCCAGTATGTGTCATCAAAGCAGCATCGTTTTCTAACACTTATCTAAAATTCAGAGGGCCTAAAAGACCGAAATATCCCTTCCCCTTTATTTCTCTCTCTAGTCCACCAAAATCACCTATTTCTTTGTTTTACAAAATCAAAATCTGTAAGTAGCTCTGTACATAGATAGTGACATAAGATATTGGTAAATGAAAGGAAGAAGACATATATTTAAAAAACCCTCTGCCCAGGATGTAGCTCAAGGGTAGAGTGACTGCCTGGTAAAAGACGAGGCCCTAGTTTGGTCACTAGGCTGCAGTGCAGCTATTTTTTACTGAATTCACATGAAAAGATTTGTCTTTTCTCCAATGAGGAACTCTGCATTTTAAATAATGCTTTTAACTTTCCCTTCCCTGAGTATTATCCTGACAGGACAGAAGCGAGGAAATGCTAAACCCTGGAAACTCTAAAACTAAAGAAGATTACACAAGCAGCAAAAAGTGATGTGTACCACCGCCCAAACACCAGAAGGCACCATGACTTCTAATGTGTCCATGGATGCTTTATTCCTAAGTCATTTTAAACAAAATTCATAGCTGTACAGAGGAAGTGCATAGCATATGCAAAATATAATACGCCGATCTATGACAAAGTTACAATGACTCCCTTTTAACTCTTTATGACTTATAGAGTTTCCTAGAACTAAGGAATATTATATTATTTGATTGTGAATCACACCAGAAATATTTTAATTGGGGGAAAATTGCTATATTTTCTCCCAAATAGTGCTACTATGCATGACCATTTATTCATAATATGTATAGACATACTCTCTAAACCGTATACTTATTTAAAAAGCACTGTGGTTACTCTTCATCTGTTGCCATGAATATGAATGTCACACGTAGGGTAGTAAAGTTTTATTTCATAGACACTTAAACTCATCTATTACACATAGCAGTGCATGAGGCTAGGCAGCACTGTACACAGCATTTCTTCTCGAATCATCCAGAAGACTAATGAATGGTGAGCATTTACTAGATGATCTCTTACCTCCATCAAAATATTTTAACACCATTCCTTTCAGAGAGAGATTAGACATAACATCATGACTACTATCTTGTTTGTTGGGAAAGCAAATGAGAAGACCCAAGTGGTTTTTAATGATATTCCCCACTATTTACATATCAGCTTTGAATGACTTCCTGCCTGCTTCTTGGCTGCTATTCCCCTAGCTCGCACCACAGCCTTCACTATTCAGCAGAGAGACTAGAGGGGTGATGCTTGTATTTGCTTTGGGGCAGACATTCTTATTCAAGTGTTGTCCAGATACTCCTCCATGATGGAGTGATCCTGAAAAACCCATTGTAGCTTCAAGAGAGCCTAAGTCAAAAATACAGTTCTTTCCCTTAGCCTACAGAAAGTCATACTGTAAGCCATCAGAGCACTGTATGAGGTTGGCTGTTAAACCCCAGGATCTCATGTCCTACAGGGAGCTGAGGATTGCTACTGTGACCTAACATCATGAGGCCATATTACATAGGAAGTCAACAGTCAAGGAAGAGACAAATATTCCATATTGGTAGTACTGTTTCTCATGAATGCTTACCACTTTTAGTCTATAATAACATCAAAAGCCAATATCAAGTCATCGTAAAAACAAAACAACAACAACAACAACAACAACAAAATGCTATTATGCTTATTCTGATGAGTTACAGATAATTCTAACACTTCAGACAACTGATGTTTGGCTGTTTTCTTGACTTCTCAAAAAACCATTTTTTTAAGTTCTATATATTCCGTAGTAGTGGAAATTCTTTCCCTCTCAGCATCGGTGATGTCTTAGAGTGGAATTTTATGGTTTCTCACGTAACATTTAATTTTCCTCTACTTTTCTTTCTTTCTCCTATACTCACCAAGATCTAGGGTAAATAGTGTGTTTCTTTTAGTGAGGAGAAATGATGCTCTTGACTTCACTCTGGACTGCTCTGGGCTGTGAAATCCAGATTCTGCTGGAGGGTGGGAAGTTCGGGCTTCACTTAACTAGTATTTATGATGCACTTGGAATGTCCTAACTATCTGAGCTTAGAGTTTAGCATCTGATACATGGCAACTTTGAAATTAATGTATTTTTGAAATTAAAATATAATTACACCATTTACTTTTTTCCTTTCTTTCCTCCAGTTCCTCCCAAGAACAATTCCCCTTGCCTCTTACTCTCATACTTTGTGACCTTTTGTTTTTTCTTTAATGTTCGTGTGTGTGTGTGTGTGTGTGTGTGTGTGTGTGTGTGTGTATTCCTAAATATATAAATACTTTTTCCTCAAGTCTCCAAAATGTGTCTTATATTTATATAATTGTATGATTTCATTGTATGTATAAAAATTGAAAATAGTTTTTGAAGAAATTGAGATTGAAAGCATAAATAAAAGTGAGTCTAGTTCTTTAAAAGGAAAAACTGTTAAATATTAATATTCTTTTATCATACACCTACAAGAAAATTCTGCAAAGACTTATTTTTGTCCTTGTCTGTAACTTTAATCTTTTCAAATTCTATTTTTAATGATGGTTTTTAAATCCTTTAACCTTCCTTGTAACCCACCACCCAGAGCTAATGGAAAAGAAAGGATACAGGGAAAGTGGAACTGTTTAGAAAGGTTCTTTCGAGCAACTCCTGTCTGTGTTGTCTGGAAGTCAGCAGTTAAGTTCACAGGTCAGCAGGCGGTGACAGTTTGATCAACTCACACTTTATGGATACACTGGCAGGTCCAGCTCAGTAAGTCTTGCCTTAGTGTGGGCATCCAATCAGTCCAAGTCCTTATAAGCAGCAGCAAGCTGCAGAACATCTCCAGAAGTTTTTTGGTGCATTTCTCTCTATGGCGTCCCGACAAATGCAACTCAACTGTGCACTGTAAGGTGGACCAATACTGCACATCATTAGCAAAGAATTCTTCATCACATGACCTTTCACACGCTCGCTTTAGCAGAACATCCTCTCTCCAGTGTCTGCTTCAGCTAAATGTTCCTTCATGAGTCTTAGTCTTTCACCTGGGTCTTTGTCTCAGCAAAACACCATCTGACTGACTTTCCAAAGAACCCTCAGGTTTCCTTTTCACTTGTCAAGTGAAAGCACAGAGGCTTTAGACAGTTGGATAAGGACTTAGGAACTGACATCCTAAAACACTAAGTACGCTTTACTCAAATAAGAGCTGAGTATCTGTATATAAAACTGACCAATGCCTTTAAGCAGCATTAGCTCTTGAGACCATCTGAGAACAGTTTATGAGCTAAAATAGTAGACATCTAGATGTGGAAATTAATTCTGGGATTACATCATAGATAGATAAGTAGCTGAGCAATGATAAAAGGGTAAATAAATAATAGATTGATGTGGATAGTATATTTATTTAGGATGGTATATTTATTTGGGACCCAAGTAAATTAACCAATCCTGTACTTACCCTATTGTAACATATTAACTCTTGCCAAATTTTATCTTTTTTTTATGTCTTTACATTTTACTTTTACCGATGTTTATGCCAAATGTCCATCTGCCTTACTTAGAAGTTTCAAGTTTACAGCATTATTAATTATGAAAGGAACTATCTGATGCTTTGCTTCACAATTTGAATGTGGAATGAACTATGACAGTTAAGTCACTATCAAAAATGATATTCCTCTTTCGAATTTGAGGCAGATTTCCAGGTGGTACAACCTGTTTAATAGATTTTTGCATATTGTTCTGAGATATTATCATAACTTCCTTCTCCTTCCAAACCAGAGACTAACAAAAATGTCTGTTGGAATTGTTTATGCGAAGATGAATGGAAGAAAATAAAACCCTAATAGCACACTATTGGGATGACAATCCTGGAGGAGATGGTACAGAAACAAAATTCCTCAAGAAAAGAAAATTAATCAGGTACAGAAGACCAGCCAGGAAGAGATTCCCTAATGGAACAAGGTTAAACTAAGTGTCCAACATTAGTGAAATCACTTGGAGGAAGCAGAGGTGGTATTCAGTTAAATATATATAAAGTTAATTATATCCATACTATAGGAAGCTTCTGGGTGATTTGGGGATAATAATGTGCTACCTTCACTTCTGTTATGATGATGACCATAAACTACCCTGACAGAAAGCATCTCAGAAAAGACAACATCTATTTTGTCTCACAATTCAGGGCTATAGCAGGAAAATGAGTTTAAAACAGCTAGTCATCTTATTACTTAGTTTCTTTGGGTCTGTGGATTGTGGCATGGTTATCCTGTACTTTGTGGCTATTTCCACTTAAAAGTGAGTACATACTATGTGTGTCCATGACTAGTGACACTGAACATTTCTTTAAGTGTTTTTTGACCATTAGAAATTCCTTTGCTGAGAATTCTCTGTTTAGGTCTGTACCCCATTTTTTTTAAATTGGACTATTGGGTTTGTTGGTTTATAGTTTCTTGAGTTCCTTATATATTTTGGATATTAGTCCTCTGTTGAATGTAGGGTTGGTAAAGGTTTGGGGTTTTGGTTTTGGTTTTTTGTTTGTTCGTTTTGGGGGGTTTTGTTTATTTGTTTGTTTGTTTGTTTATAGGCTACAGTTTTGTCCTATTGATGGAGGAGGCTTGAATCTCACTCAGAATGAGAAATAAAATAGACATGGGAGGTGGATAGAGAGAGGAAACTAGAGGGGGATGAGGAAGGGAACGGGGATGAGTATTAGGTGTGGGAAGAGGAGAGGTGGGAAAGTGTCAAGCATAGTCAAACCACCACATTCCCCTAATGCCAAAGCAGGCTAACTAGGCTTAATCACACATTACAGCATCCAGTGCTCCCTCCACTTGTCAAGACACTCCCAAGTAACATAATATGCAGTCATTGTATTTCAGATGACAAAAAGCAAGTGTTTCCTTCAAAACACCAAGGAAAAGCATTTAGATGTTATTTCTGCAAAACCAGTATTTGCACAAAAATAATACATGACTACCTTGTCCTTTCAATATATCATTCAGCAGTAGAGGCTAGAGAATAAATTTCACAAGTGAGAACTAATTGGGTGCTGTGTTGATAGAGATATGAAGAAGAAGAAGAAGAAGAAGAAGAAGAAGAAGAAGAAGAAGAAGAAGAAGAAGAAGAAGAAGAAGAAGAAGAAGAAGAGGAGGAGGAGGAGGAGGAGGAGGAGGAGGAGGAGGAGGAGGAGGAGGAGGAGGAGGAGGAGGAGGAGGAGGAGGAGGAGGAAGACAGGATGATAGCATCACCCTGGGTAACTCCACATTTATGCTTTCTGGTTACCTTGATATTTACAGAACCTTTTATATTGTTGCTTGTTTTTTATTTTTTTTATGTTGTCAACAATGGTAAAGAATAATTCATGTTATTTCCTCCTTCAGAAAGCTGAACATCTGATTTTTTGCCTCAAAGTGCAATGAAAAAGCTAAGAATCCACATTGGCTTTCTAGCCAAGACCATACTTCTCATTGACTCAGACCACCTAAACCAATCAAAACTACAGAGCCAACATTTTCATCCAGGAAATAATTAGGAGATAATTAGAATGTGTCGATCACATGAAAAGGTATTTGTTAGATTATACTAACTCCCGATTCATTATCACTGAATGAAGGTGAGGGAAATTTGGGAAAGATTTCATTAAAAAAAAATACTTTAAAAGCCTTTGCTATTATTGTTGCTGTATCCAATTGCTAAATCTAGAATATTTTCAAGTGTTATTGCCACATGTTTATAAGCACTACATAAATCCACTTCAGAAGCAATATTACAAGGTGGATACTAATTATCATAAGTGTGGTCATTGAGGCCAGCTGCTATAGAATTTTCTTTCAAATCCTGCCCTTGAGCCTTGTGTAACATTGGGCAATATAATGATATTCAAGTATCAGTTTTGTGCTCTCACAGGAAATAATAGGTATGTAATTATTCCCACTTAGATTATTGAAACTAAATGGGGTAAATTATTAAGAAGACACATAATATAACCTCGAAGCATACATATGAAGAAATGTGGGCACAAAAAGATCTACAACTGACTTCAGAAGACCATGCATCCTGCATATAACAATGAACTTCCCTGGCAAATATCCCTCCTTAGCTTAGTGTCTCTCTTGTGACGAATTTGCCATTGGTTCATTGTCCTTGAATCTTTAAAGGAAACAAAATTAAGACAAAGAAAGTAGTTTGAGTAGCCATATTATTTATAAGAATCAACTCAGGAGAAAGAATAATAAACCTTTCTTCTGTGAGCACCTCCCTTTCTCAGTTGAGAAGAGTTTGAGTGCAGGGCCCTCTCTAATGATGCTGCAGGATTCTGCAACCTCTGTCTTAAATTGTTGTCTTGGGTGTAGGCAAGGTAGAAGTAAGGTAGCAAAGAATTAGGACAGCTCTTTGATGAAAGTGAAAATAGATTCAAATTTGGGAAATGCATAAATTTAGACCATGAAGGTTAATTTGTTAAGGAAAATGTTTCATAACCAACAGAGTGACATTTTAGTCACCCTAACTTTTCAGAAAAGAAATATGTTGCTTAAACTGCGGGGGTGCATGTGTGCGTGTGTGTGTGTGTGTGTGTGTGTGTGTGTGTGTGTGTGTGTGTAAGGAGGTATTGGGGCATCATTGTCAATATAGCCATAGCAAAATGAATGCTTTAGGTTAGAAGAAAAGCTTTATTTTTTTGCCTCACCTTTTTTTTTCAAAAGAGATTCTGCTCTTCACCGCTAAGTATGGCACACTAGCTAGCTCAGTAACTTCTGGTGAGTTTCCTGTCTCTGCCTTCTCTCTCACTGTGGAGCACTAGGGTTAAAAACATACACTCCCATGTATGTATCATTTACATGAGATATTACAATTCAAACTTAGGTCCTTATGCTTGTGTGGCAAGCACTTTGCTCACTGAGCCATCTCCCTGATGAAATACATTTAGTCCTTCAAAACCACAATTACAGAACTGATCTTAAGATATTTTCTATTAAGTCAATTATCTGAAATACTAAATCTCTCATGCAAGACACAAATAGAATTGTACCATATGTTAAAAATGGGCACGCATCAGCATTGTGCGTCTGCCCAGATCGCCTTTAAAACAATTACATGGTCAATGCATGACTAATCTGCCATGGCATATTCTCTGTTTGATTTCAAGGTTGAAGTGTCACCTCATCCCCAACGAAGTAAAACCGTAGAAGGCTGAAAGACAGAATCAGAATTAGTGGCTCTCTGTTTTGATTTCCACAGATTTAATGGCATTGTGTAATTTGAATAATTATAAGCTTCCAGCATGCTGATACTTTCACCTGCATTATTCATCAGCATGAATTTAAACCTTCTTTCTGGAAAATATTACCACCAGGCACCCAGATCCTTCCACATCGTGACATCAAAGCCTGGGTTACTGTCAGAACCCCTGTTCCTCTCATGTGGGACTCCTCTGACAACTTTCATTTCGATTAAGTTTCCTCTCTGTTCCTTTAGCCCAATCTAGTTCATGTCCATTTTCCCCACTTCACTATATTATGCCTTCAGCATTTATTTCAGGAAAAAGTTCAATAAACACGAATATTATTGGGGGAAGCTTGTCATTTCAGTGGCTACAGAACTTCCGGGCAGTGCCAAGAATGCTTATGTCCAAATTTTCCTGTTACAAACATAGAGGGTACTAAACCTTAAATGGTAAAACATTTAGCTAACTAATATCATAGATGCATGAACATGACTAGCCATTTGTATCTATGTGGACATGTGTGACAGGCAGGTAACACTGAAGATTTGGGACTTGCCATCCTCCATAATCTGTCTGCTTGAAATGAGGCCACTCAGTGTAGCTCAGAATGATTTGGAACTCACAATATTTGTAAGTACAAGGATTGTAGGGATGTATTACAGTGCCTAGCTCTTCTAGGGTCATCTGAGCCAATCTCTCCTTTCTTCCTCGCCCTCTCTCCCTCCCTCTCCTTCCATATATGCATGTGTATGTGTGTGTGTCTGTGTGTGTATATGTATATCTATCTTTGAGGGAAACACTTAAACACATATGAAATCTGTTTATATGCATATACAATACATTTAAGAATGTATATGTACATTGTGCACATATACAGTTACATGCATATATAAACTTATATGTATACACATATATACAGTAATATTTGGGTATCATTGGAGTGTTTCCCTCAAAGTTTGACATCTCCAGAAATCTGATCTCAAATTTAGTGGCACTGAGGTGACAGAACCTTTAACATATAACCCAAAGGAAGGTAATTAGGTAAAAGGGTGATTGCCCTCAGAAGGGATTAATAATAGTCTCATTGAATGCGTGATTTTCCATGAGAAAAATGGCGGATGAATCTGGGTCAGATAGAAGAGAAGTTCACCAATTGAAGATGGTCTTGATGCTTATATGAAACGGAAAACAGACAACCATGTGCCCAGCCTGCCGCTAGGAATTACCAAAGCCCTGAGAATATTTTATTTGCTTTTTTACTAACAAATCACAGTGGGGAAGATTTGAAATCAATAAAAAAATTACTCTTGCAAACAGGATAAAAATTCAACATTGAAGTTTGGGACCACACCTGGAAGGTGGGGATTTTCTAGCATCTAGAGAACAGCAGTTGTACATCAGCTACTTCACGTATTAATGGAATAAAACATGTAAAAAGAAGCAACCAAAGGAGGGGCTTACAGTTGCAGCAATACACTCCAACATGGCAACAGAGGCATAGCTGCAGGACAGGATAGCCCGTGGTCCCATGGTTGACCTTGGTTCACAAACCAAGGCAGAGAGAAGTGAACATTCATGCTAAGTACCCCTTAGCACATAGAAGGGCACCCACATTTAAAGTGGCACATTCCATGTCAGTTAGCCTAACCTAAAAATGTCTTCACAGTCATGCCCATAGGCTTCCTTTCATGGTGGATCTAAATGCCATCAAATGACAACTGAGATTAACCATCACGAGAGACTCAGTTCCTGCAGTTGGTCTCATTGTGAAGTCATGGTTCATGCCTGGGAACTAAATAGAAGTTTTTGTTGTCTCCTACAGGAGACACAGCCATTGGACTCTTGGCGTTCCTAAGTGGCTACTGATCTATGATGGTGCTTACATATATGGGTTGATCATGAAAGAGACAGAAATTTGCTAGTGAAATTAGCACTTTATGGCCACACCAGGCTAGCTTCTAGAGCATCCTATGATTCATATTTCAGAACCTGGTTATAATTTGAGCTAGCTACATTTGGGATCATGAGTTTGCAAAGGAATTCAAGCAAAATATTAAACTTCTGTGAACAAATAAGAAGACCATGCCACTCTGCCAAGCCAGTTTTACAAGGCACACTGTGTTGAAAAGGGAGCTATTGCCTATGCGTCCTGTCAATCATAATCAGAAAGCAACCATGAAGGGTCTCGAGCAAAGATGGTATTAATTATAAATTTCTCTGCTCGAACTACTAAAGCTGATAAACAATTTCAGCAAAGTGGCTGGGTACAAAATTAACTCAAATAAATCAGTAGCCTTCCTCTACACAAAAGAGAAACAAGCCGAGAAAGAAATTAGGGAAACGACACCCTTCATAATAGACCCAAATAATATAAAGTACCTCGGTGTGACTTTAACCAAGCAAGGGAAAGATCTGTACAATAAGAACTTCAAGACACTGAAGAAAGAAATTGAAGAAGACCTCAGAAGATGGAAAGATCTCCCATGCTCATGGATTGGCAGGATTAATATAGTAAAAATGGCCATTCTACCAAAAAGCGATCTACAGATTCAATGCAATCCCCATCAAAATACCAATCCAATTCTTCAAAGAGTTAGACAGAACAATTTGCAAATTCATCTGGAATAACAAAAACCCAGGATAGCTAAAACTATCCTCAACAATAAAAAAGGACTTCAGGGGAATCACTATCCCTGAACTCAAGCAGTATTACAGAGCAATAGTGATAAAAACTGCATGGTATTGGTACAGAGACAGACAGATAGACCAATGGAATAGAATTGAAGACCCAGAAATGAACCCACACACCTATGGTCACTTGATTTTTGACAAAGGAGCCAAAACCATCCAATGGAAAAAAGATAGCATTTTCAGCAAATGGTGCTGGTTCAACTGGAGGTCAACATGTAGAAGAATGCAGATCGATCCATGCTTATCACCCTGTACAAAGCTTAAGTCCAAGTGGATCAAGGACCTCCACATCAAACCAGACACACTCAAACTAATAGAAGAAAAACTAGGAAGCATCTGGAACACATGGGCACTGGAAAAAATTTCCTGAACAAAACACCAATGGCTTATGCTCTAAGATCAAGAATCGACAAATGGGATCTCATAAAACTACAAAGCTTCTGTAAGGCAAAGGACACTGTGGTTGGGACAAAATGGCAACCAACAGATTGGGAAAAGATCTTTACCAATCCTACAACAGATAGAGGCCTTATATCCAAAATATACAAAGAACTCAAAAAGTTAGACTGCAGGGAGACAAATAACCCTATTAAAAAATGGGGTTCAGAGCTAAACAAAGAATTCACAGCTGAGGAATGCCAAATGGCTGAGAAACACCTAAAGAAATGTTCAACATCTTTAGTCATCAGGGAAATGCAAATCAAAACAACCCTGAGATTTCACCTCACACCAGTGAGAATGGCTAAGATCAAAAACTCAGGTGACAGCAAATGCTGGCGAGGATGCGGAGAAAGAGGAACACTCCTCCATTGTTGGTGGGGTTGCAGACTGCTACAACCATTCTGGAAATCAGTCTGGAGGTTCCTCAGAAAATTGGACATTGAACTGCCTGAGGATCCAGCTATACCTCTCTTGGGCATATACCCAAAAGATGCCCCAACATATAAAAAAAAAGACACGTGCTCCACTATGTTCATCGCAGCCTTATTTATAATAGCCAGAAGCTGGAAAGAACCCAGATGCCCTTCAACAGAGGAATGGATACAGAAAATGTGGTACATCTACACAATGGAATATTACTCAGCTATCAAAAACAACGACTTTTATGAAATTCGTAGGCAAATGGTTGGACCTGGAAAATATCATCCTGAGTGAGCTAACCCAATCACAGAAAGACATACATGGTATGCACTCACTGATAAGTGGCTATTAGCCCAAGTGCTTGAATTACCCTTGATGCCTAGAACAAATGAAACTCAAGACGGATGATCAAAATGTGAAGGCTTCACTCCTTCTTTAAAAGGAACAAGAATACCCTTGGCAGGGAAGAGAGAGGCAAAAGATTAAAACAGAGACTGAAGGAACACCCATTCAGAGCCTGCCCCACATGTGGCCCATATATATACAGCCACCCAATTAGACAAGATGGATGAAGCAAAAAGTGCAGACCGACAGGAGCCGGATGTAGATCTATCCTGAGAGACACAGCCAGAATACAGCAAATACAGAGGAATGAATGCCAGCAGCAAACCACTGAACTGAGAGCGGGACCCCCGTTGAAGGAATCAGAGAAAAGAACTGGAAGAGCTTGAAGGGGCTCGAGACCCCATATGTACAACAATGCCAAGCAACCAGAGCTTCCAGGGACTAAGCCACTACCTAAAGACTATACATGGACTGACCCTGGACTCTGACCTCATAGGTAGCAATGAATATCCTAGTAAGAGCACCAGTGGAAGGGGAAGCCCTGGGTCCTGCTAAGACTGAACCCCCAGTGAACTAGACTGTCGGGGGGAGGGCGGCAATGGGGGGAGGGTGGGGAGGGGAACACCCAAAAGGAAGGGGGGGAGGGAAGGGGATGTTTGCCCGGAAACCGGGAAAGGGAATAACACTCGAAATGTACATAAGAAATACTCAAGTTAATAAAAAAATAAATAAATAAATAAATAAATTTCTCTGCTCTTGTCTTTTAAAATTCATTTTGTGTGTTTATATGTGTCTGCACACATGTGTGGGGAGTATGTGTACATGCCCTTGCTTACATATGCACATGTGGAAGTCAGAAGTCGATGTTGGATATTTTTCTCTACCACCTTCTATTTTGTTGTTGTTTGTGTTTGTGTTTGTGGAATAAGGTGTTTTGCCATCGTATAAGTATATGAGAGCCAACAATGGATTCCTGAACTGCACACATTTCCTATCCTTGGCCATTCATGGAAGGCAAGAGCAAAGGAAAAATATTGTCTAGGATTCTCTGCAGACCTAGACGTATTGTCCTTTTGAGACTTGGCAGTAAGAGGATGGGGTATTGTCCAGATGGCTCTAGGAGATAGAAACAGTATGTTGATGGAACAATCTGGAATGCCCATGGGTTGATCATTTTTGATCCCCAAAAGATTACAGTTCCTTCATTAAGTGACACAATCCAAACTTCTCTTAAATGAATTTAATGTTTCTGAGCATAAAAGTTCAAACATTCCATCTAACATTGGAAAACTGATACAAGCAAATTAACTATTTTTTGAAGTCATCCCCCAAAGCATGTAAGCCATCTGTGTGAACACATGACTTACATTCTCTGAACCAGAACTTTGATATTACTAACTCCCATCTTCTTTGTGTGCCTTAGTTATTTAATTTCTAGGTGCTCGGTCATTTAATTTTAAGGTGGTGGCAATTTTTGTTAATCCGAATCTGAATAGCAGAGAGGAAAAGTATTATACAGAAAATGATGAGCAATTTGGCCTCCAAAGGAACAAAAACTTGAAGCTGGAGAAGTGATTTAGAAAGAAAGAGCAATTGAGGTATGAGTATAAAAACATGAGTTCACCCACATTAAAAAAATCTGGATGTGAAAGTGGACTCACCATTAATGCAGGGGTTCTAGGAAGAATGCTAGCTTGCTGGCCAGCCAGGCTTGTGGTTTCCAATGAGAGGCCCTGTGTTAAAGAAACAATGCAAATGATAATAGTCCTCATTTGGTGTCTGAGCCTAAAGATACACATTCATAAGTTCATGAGTCAAACACCACACACACACACACACACACACACACACACACACACAGAGAGAGAGAGAGAGAGAGACAGAAAGAGAAAGAGAGTCATATGAATTCAGAAATCCAAAATATTTAAAGATATTTGCAACAAATCATCCGAGAGTAAAAAGAACAAAGACATGTGTGTGTGTGTGTGTGTGTGTGTGTGTGTGTGTGTGAATGTGTGTATGTGTGTTTAAAAATCTTCCTTACTTTTTTTTAGTAACATAGTATTTTAGTTTTGGTGGTAGTATTTTATTTTAAAATGATTTCTTTTAAAACTACATCACAGATTTTAATAGCTGTACCACATGTGTAGATGTACCACATTTTCTTTATCCCTACTTCAGTTGAGAGACATCTAGGTTGTTGACAGTTTCCAGCTATTATGAGTAGAACAGCTATGAGCATAGTTGATCAAGTGTCCTTGTGTCATACTGGCATGTCCTTTGAGTATATTCTCAGGAGAGGTATAGCTGGGTCTTGGGGTAAAACTATTCCCAACTTTCAGAGAAACATCCAAATTGATTTCGCAAGTGGTTGTACAAGTTTGCACTCCCACCAGCAATGGAGGAGTGTTCCCCTTGCTTTACCTCTTCACCAGCATGTGTTGTCACTTGAGTTTTTCCACCTTAGCCATTCTGATGGTTATAAGTTAGAATCTCAAGATCATTTTCATTTACATTTTCCTGATGACTAAGGACATTGAACATTTATTTCAGTGCTTCTCAGCCATTTGAGACTCCACAGTTGAAATTTTCATTTAGCTCTGCTCCTCATTTTTAATTGTGGTAGTTGGTTTGTTGGTATATAAGTTCTGGAGTTCTTTATATATTTTGGATATTCATCTGACCGGATGTAGGATTGGTGAGGATCTTTTCTCATTTTCTGTAGGCTGTCATTTTGAAATTTGAAGGCAAATGGATAGAACTAGAAAATATCTGAGAAATAACTAGAAAATAGCTGAATGAGGTTATTCAGACCCAGAAAGACACAATGGTATGGACTCACTTCTAAGTGAACCTTAGCCATCAAGTACAGGATAACTATTCTATAAGTCACAGATCCAAATAAGCTAAGTCATAAGTAGGGCCCAAAGGAGGAAGGCTTGAATCTCACTCAGAAGAGGAAATAAAATACACATCGGAATTGTATGGAGGGAGGGGACTGGATGGAAGAGAGAGGAAGGAGGGAAACGGGGATAGGGATCAGGTGTGGGAAGGGGGTGGGGCAGCAGGAGAGGGCCGGAAATCGTTGGGGGAAGTGCATCTCTGAGACTAGCCTAAGAACTGGGACTGGGGAGGCTCCCTGGAGTCTATGATAAAGGTTGGGGAGGACTCCTAGCAGCTTGGGATGTGGAGACTGAAGTAACCACCTCCTGTAGCAAGGCGGGACTTTCAGTGGAAGAGGGAGATATCAACCCAGTCACAAAACTTTCAATACAAAATTTGTCCTAACTACAAAAAGCATAGGGGAAAAGATGGAGGAGAGATTGAGAGAACAGCCAACCAATGACTCGCCCAACTTGAGACCCATCCCATGGGAGATAGCCAACCCATGACACTATTAATGATGCTCTGATATGCTAGCAGTCAGAAGCCTAGCATAACTGTCATCTGAGAGGCTTCAACCAGCAACCAAACATCAGGTGGAGGTCAGGGAGTCCTGTGGAAAAGTGGAGAACAGTGAGTGAGCCAGCAGGGACAAGGGTACCACAAATAGACCTACAAATTAGCCTGGGTCCATGAGGGCTCACAGACTGAACTACCAACCAAAGAGCATACAGGGGCTGGGCTGGATCTAGGCTCCTGATACATGTGTAATGGATGTGTATCTCGGGCTTCATATGGATACCCTAGCAATTGGAGTGTGTATGGGGGGCTTTCTTTGACTATGTTGCCTGCCATTGGATCCCTTCCCCACTTTTGGTTGCCAGCTGGACTACCTGGTCTGGCCTCAGTGGGAGAGGATGCATTTAGTCCTGCTGTCACTTGATGTGCCAGGGTAGGGTGATACCCAAGAGGAGCGTTCCCTTCTCTGACTAGAAGGGAAGTGGGTAATGAGGAGAGGGATTTGTGTGAGTGTCTGGAAAGAGAGGAGGGAGAGGGCTGCAGTCAGGATGTAAAATGAATAAATAAATAAATTAATTAATGGGGGAAAAAAGCTATGTCATAGTTTCAACATAACTTTTTGTACTTTTCCATTTTGGTATACAGAAAATGTTGCAATGCAGATTGTAATATTAATTTGTTTTACAAAAATAAGCTGCCTCTCGTATGGAGCAGGTGTGAGTATGCAATATTTTGGATTTGGGGTGCAGTTCTCCCAGAACTTGCAGCCATTCCTGAAAATGCTCTAATATGAAGGGAGAAAGGTTTCTGCACACTTAAAAGGGGCTAAAAATTGAAGCATCACTTGTATCTGGTGCTGACTTAAAGACAAGGATTCCTTCTTGTTTCTAGTCTGCTGTTGTTTATCCATTAAATGAAAAGCAAGAAAGCAGGATTATTCATCACTGTTGTTTAAACGAATAGCCCCCAGCAATCGTCACTCTGTGGACAGAAGTATTTTGTGTCACTTTCCTCTTTTCTCCATGTGGTAATTTAGCAAGGACCTTTTGTTAAAAGTGGGACCTGGTGTCACTCCTCGGATTCCCTTCCAGGTTGGTTTGGTTAACCGTTACAGCTCTGCACAGTGTGCAGAAGACGAGACTGGCACTGAGTCAGGACACGGTGCCTACCACTCATTAGTCTTGGTTTCTTTGTAAGAAAATAAAAATTATCCCTTATAGACCCATACAACTATAAACCACATTTGTAGTGCAAACTGACGCGGAGGCAGGTGAGCAATGGCCGCAGTAGGCGACGGAGACAATAGGAAGTTGGGGCTGTTGTGCATGGCTTCCGTTTGGACATTTTGCGGGGTAGGTTAGGTTCTGTAGCTATTCCAACGGTAAGTGATTCACATCATTTTGCTACTGTGCCAGTTAATATTCAGCCTCTTGTTAAATGAAATTACAAAGGGCATCACATTCGGGGAAGCAGCTGGATCAACAGGACTCCAGCAGGAAGGAGAAAGAAGGATGTTCTACCTCCGCACTTGGCTACTGTCATTCTGGCTGCACCTCATGCGGGGTTAGACCTTGGCTTCTGGGCACCTGGCTGAGACATTGAATTCCTAACTGTCACCCTTTAATAGCTGTTTTTCCTCTTCAATATCTTTCATTTGTTTCATAGAAAGGAAAAAACACTGTGGTTTTCAAAGGCCTACAGAAAACCAAACAAAAGAATATTTAATCACGGCACAGAGAACTGTTGATGTTTTGTTATATAACCTCCCAGGCTTTTGTGTGCAAGCTTACATTTCTAATTTTTTTTTAAACAACAACAGAAAAAATGAAACCCTCCTCTTTCTGCTCACAAAACAGCTTGTTTCATAACATGTTATTGTTCTCTTTCCTTAGATGGTTACACACACACATACACACACACACACACACACACACACACACACACAGAGAGAGAGAGAGAGAGAGAGAGAGAGAGAGAATGCCTCTGCCATGCTACAACACTGGAGAGTGCACAAAGCCCTACCATCCAGTATAGTTTTCCTAAAGAAGACAATTGGTGTTCTACATCTTTACAAATTACAGTCAAAAAATTTTAAGAAACATGGAATGGAGATCCGGGAACATAGCTCAAACAGTGAAATGCTTGCCTCTCAAGAATGGTCCAATCTACTGAACACAATTGGGGTTAAAAAATATCTATGGTGGTACTTGATTAAAGTCTGCCTGTAGACACAGAAACTGGCAAACTCCACAGCCTAGCCTACTTAGGCAGTTCTAGATCAAGGAGAGACTCTGTCTCAAAAAAGATAGCACCAAAGAATTGACATCTGAGGTTATCCTCTGGCCTACATACACACACACAATCCTGACATCTGAGGTCATCCTCTGGTCTCCATACATATTTGCATGAACCTGATCACGTATGCACATACACATACAATGTGGATTGAAACCATCATATTTTCTTTACATTAGGAATCTAGAGCCATATAAAACTAGATAGACTAGAGATGTGTTTAAAAACTGGTGGAGTCGAGTAGAATAGTCCAAGCTTGGAGAATATGACACATGAAAGCTAACAATAGCACAATGAGTGTGGGAATCTATAGTTAGTTTCGTGTCTCCAGAACCTTCCATGAGAAGTTAGACCTTGTTTCCCTTTCAGAATCCCTCCACTGGCTTTACTTTTCCTAGAGTCATTACCATCAACCATAGGGACCCAGATGTTCTTGCCTTGGACTGCTGTTCTAAGCTGCCTTCCTCCTGATAGTCCTTGTTTGGGGCTTGTTTTTATTGTGTTTTTTCTTTTGTTTGTTTGTTTGTTTTTCTTTCTCAAGGCCTTCAAGTTCATCCCAGGATCTTGTTCAATTGATGCCTCTACTTTCGATTCATTTAGACTACTGAATCCCCTTATTGGCTACTGCTCAGAAACAATTTCTTCCCTGCCCAGAAATTCTCCTTGACCATGCTTCATAGAGAATGACAACTTCTCTCCTGTCTATTCCTTATACTTTATTGTACATTCATACAAAATATATAATATTCACTTTTCATTTTAATTTAATAACTTCACTTGAGCATTGAAAGATCCTCTAAAAGGTATCAAGCAGTAATCTCCAATCACTATTATGCTATATTTAATTAAATATTCACTGACAGCATGTCAATAGAGAACACACCAATGGCGGCTTCACAAAAACTTTGTTTTCAACAGATAAAGAAGAGGAGATGTTAATGGAAGTGGTGAAAGGGATAAATAGAGGTATTAGAAAAAGACAGGGGAGGAGAATGAGAGACAGAGAGGGAGAGAGAGGGACAGGGGAGCGGGCTATATTAAACAATGCTGAGCAGGATGATCAAATAAACATGAGGGTTTTAGGTAACGCAGAGAGAGACCCTAGAGAGTGATGGCTGGGAGATAAAGAAAACAATCAGATCGGAGCAGGAAGAAAAATAAAACACTGCTTCATCAAATTTAGGTCATCACTCTTCATATGATCGCACATAGTATGCAAATAAACTGGTAACAATTTTGTAGTTGAATATGTACTATGCGTGCTATAAAAAACACAGCAAATGATTTGACATTACAGTCTGTGATCATGATAAATATTTTTTAAATGTATCAATTTCACAAAATAAAGCTGACTGTGAAAAAATAACAATGGTATTCAATAATGCACCGGAAACACTAATCTATGGTAAAAGACAAGTAAAAAAAAAAAAAAAAAAAAAGTGTGGAAGAGTGGGTCAACGATTCTGCAATGCATTTGTCTTTCCATGCAATTTGTCCAAAAGATGACCCTTTCATGATGTATAACAAGCTGTTGAGACCTTTCTCCTATAACATGGCACCCACATTTTAAAACTTTCCTTTGCCTATTGACTTAGTGCCTGAGGAGGAAGAGGTGGAAGAAGGAATGGAGAGAGAAAGGGGAGAGAGGGAGGGGGAGAGGGAGGGGGAGAGGGAGAGGGAGGGAGGGAGGGGGAGAGGGAGAGGGAGGGACAGAGGGAGAGGGAGGGGGGGACAGAGGGGAGAGGGAGGGGGGACAGAGGGAGAGGGGAGGGGAGGGGAGAGGGGAGGGAGGGACAGGGGGAGGGACAGAGGGGAGGGAGGGAGGGAGGGAGGGAGAGGGAGAGGGAGGGACAGAGGGAGAGGGAGGGGAGGGACAGAGGGAGAGGGAGGGACAGAGGGAGAGGGAGGGACAGAGGGAGAGGGAGGGACAGAGGGAGAGGGAGGGACAGAGGGAGAGGGAGAGGGAGGGACAGAGGGAGAGGGAGGGACAGAGGGAGGGGGGGGGGAAGGGGAGGGAGGGGGAAGGGAGGGGAGAGAGAGGGGAGGGACAGAGGGAGGGGGGGAAAAGGAGGAGAGAGAGGGGGAGGGGGGGGAGGGAGAGGGAGAGGGAGGGACAGAGGGAGAGGGAGGGACAGAGGGAGAGGGAGAGGGAGGGGAGAGGGAGGGGGAAAGGAGAGGAGGGGAGAGGGAGGGGTAGGGGGAGAGGGAGAGGGAGGGGGAGAGGGAGAAAGAGACAGAGACAGATCAAAAACCCCCGAGTAAAAACCATGGTTCACAGCTGAGAGCAGGCTGCTCATGACCTCTGCTTTGCAGCCTCATGGTTGCTCCACACAGGATGAACCAGCCTCTTGTAACTGAACTTCACTCATGCACTGATGTCTGCCACCATCTCAGTCTCTAGCTTGCACTGCCATTCTTTCTGCTCCTTAATGCCTTTAAGCCAGTGGCTCTGATGTCTCTGGAAATCTCTAGGATCCTGGGAAATGGTGCACAGTTGTGATTAAGGCGTCTTTTGAGTCCACAACTCCAGGTTCCAGACATAAGCCTTCCTAGATCTGAAGATACCAGAGCCACGCCAATCCATGTCAGGAGACTCATAAGAAAACAAAGGTCACCCCCACTGAAAGCTGTATTTCATGAACTCAAAGTCTGCTTCAGATCCTGAATAAACTCTGAACCAGGATCCCCGCTCTGTGAGCTTTCTCCTCGGGGCCTGGACAAAATCCTATGAAACTTGGATAATGGTTCAGCTGCTGCTTTCAGCTACCCTCAAGGTTTATGGGCCATCAGCATGCGCTGTTCAAAAAGCTAATGAGGTTAATGTCTGCTTGTGTGGAAGGTGGGGGTGTGCGAGAAGAGGCAGGCAGAAGGGAACCCATAATAAAGGGATTGGAAGAGCGTCTCTCAACTCCCTCCATGACATAATCCAAAAGTGATTAGGAAACCCTTAACAAGGGCAGCCTCTGCTGCTGGGATTTAAACAGTTGTAACAAGGCACATAAAGAAGGGCAGAGGTAGCCTCTCTCCTACCTCCCCATTGTTGCAGCATGTTCTCCGCCCCTGGGTCCTCCCAAAAGTTCTGAGCACATGCTCTTGCTATGCATACATATCGTGCGAGGGCTCCAGAGTCACAAAACAGCCCAGAAAAACAACACCCAGTGCACAATACGCTCATTGTTTTGATTGAGACATTGCTGTTTGAAATGCATTTATTTCTGCCTCTCATAAATACTCCTCCACAGCAGGGGGGGAAAATATAATAATAATAAATGCATCGCAAATAGAGGCCCAGACATCTCACACTTAAATTACAGTCACGTCATCTCAGCCCTATCCCATCTTTCAATTATAGTCATTAATTGAGGATGTAACCCAGAAACAATTACATCCATGAAATTCTAATGAGTCTCCTGCAGTTAATATCAAAAGCAAACAATGGGAAGTGCATGCTGGTGCCGGGAGTTTAATCCAATTCTGTCGATTAAAATAAAGAAAAGCCTTTTTTTTTGTAGCATGTAAATCTGACTCCTTGCCTCTACTCAGTTTTCATTTCTCCAAGAGTGACAGACTGTCTGCATAGATTTGCTTATCTAACAAGCTTACCAAGCTGCCCTCTCTCAATTATGTGAAAAGCACATCTTAAAACCCACCAGTGGGAAATAGATTCTGCTCATGGGACCCATCTTTGAGAGACTCTCCCATTTCCATATGAAAAGTCCATTCTTTGTTTACCTGATTGACTGCCTGAAGCCCTGAAGCGGGAATAAGCTTCAGATATTACTACAGCAATAATAATGATAATAATAATAATAATAATAATAATAATAATAAATATCACATTGATGATGACTCTGGGAGAATTTAGTGGGAACCGTAATTCTAGATCTTTTTGTTTCTCCAGGAATAAGTAATAAGATAACAAAAGAAAAAGAAAAAGAAAAACCTACAATAAAAATGGAACTATTTTTAACTACGAAAGAATACAAAGAAAATACACAGCTTCAAGTTGTGTGTGTGTGTGTGTGTGTGTGTGTGTGTGTGTGTGAGTGTGTGTGTTCTGTTGTGCTGTGGCATGTTTCTACCAACTTAATACAGATCAGGATAACCTGAAAAGAATTTGAATTTAAAAATAGCCTTTGTCAAATTGGCCTCCTAAGCATGTCTGAGACATTGTTTTGACTGCTGATTGATGAAGTTGTGCCCACACTACCATTGGTGGTAACATCCCTAGGCACTTAGGCCTGGCCTCTATGAGAAAAAGTAGTTGAGAAAACCAGAGAGGGTGTGCCAGTAAGCAATGGTCTTCCACGGTCAGTTTCTACCTCCAGGCTCCTGCCCTGCTTGAATTCTTGCCTTGGCTTCCCTCCATGATGGGCTGGAACTTGTAAGCCAAATAAACCCAAGTTGTACATCATTGTTTTAACAAAGCAACAGAGAAGCAAATCTAGACAGTATTTGTGCTCCTGAGAATATCCAACTGGTCCTCAAATCACTCATGTGACAGAAGGAGGGAAAACAGGAAAGAACCAAATCTAAAGATATGGGGACTCATCATTCAAAGGAGAAGAGCAGAAAGGTGAGAGTTCCAAACTGAGGATATACTATTCTGAACAGGGCTATGACCCATCTGTGGATAAGCACTTGGGGCAGAAGAAGAAATACATAAAAGCTACCTAGATAATCTCGAAGAAGTAGTATTTTTAATGTACTATTAAAAATCAACTTTCTGAAAATAACTGGACCACTATGTAAAAGTTATATTCCTCAACAGCAGTAGTCAACTGTAGAGAGGCATACTGAGGAGAGGCTGCTCAGAGCCAGGTTAGGCTCTCAGGAGAGACAGTATGCTCATGTGGAAATGACACAACCACAAAGAAGTAATCTGAAGACAGGACTTACATTCAGCAGAGAGTAACTCCTGGGTGATATTTATGCCCTAATGGCACTAATGGCTATCCGAAGAACATCTTAACTCAGTTTGCACATGTGGCCTTTTAGCTTGTGCTGGGACTGTGAGGTGATTTTTACCATATTCATGTAGTTACATAGAGGATGGTGTTGTTCTATTTAAATTCGAGAACCCAAACAAAAGAAAAAGAAAAAACAAAAACAAAAAATGCAAATGTAGTCATTAAAATGACATAGGGACATTTCCATCAATAAAGTGATATTTATTTAAAATTATCTTACTAGACAGCAACTAAATATCATAATCAGATAATCCAATAGGAACAGGAAAAACAATTGTGAGTTATTTTGCAGCTATGGTGGAAGATCATAGGCAGAAAAGGCAAGACTGAGCCAACAGAGTTCCATAGCAGAAGCAATAGCAATGGGAAGCAGAAAAAATAGAAATTCCATCAACCCATGAGAAAGACAGCAAAGGATTTTAATAACGAAGAATAAATTTCACCAGGAGTGGTGGTGCATGCCATTAATCCCAACACTCAGGAGGTAAAGGTAGTCAGATGCCTATAAGTTCGAGTCCAGCCTAGTTTACTTATACAAACTTAGTTTATAAATTTCAGGACAGCCAGGGCTGTGTAGAGAGATCTTGTTTCAAACAACGATAAAGAAAAACTAAATAAATAAATTTCAAGGTGCACAAGAAGGATTAATTGTGACATAAAGACTACAGTCTAGCATCTGGTGAAACAAAAAAAAAGGGTAAGACAACAAAAGTAAAGAAAGATGTGGGGCTGAAGAGGTGGCTTAGACACTCAGATTGCTTCCTTCTTTTGCAGAGGACTGGAGTTCAGTGCCCTCACCCACACAGGACAGCTCACAACTTCCTGTAGCTCCAGCTCCAGTGAATCAGATCCCTTTTTGCTCTGTGGGCTACACACACACACACACACACACACACACACACACACACACACACACACACACACACACACACAGAAACAGAAGACAGAAAGAAATAGTACTTCTGTAATGGATAGGTCTAGGACAAAAAGCAACAGAAAATAACATATATATGTAAAATATTTTAAAATTATCTCTGAGGGCTAAGGCCTAAATATCATCCTATCTGGGGCTCAGGGGCATGTGGTAGAGGGTGCCAAAAGAATACATTGCAATACTGAGCTCACACCAGCTACAGATGCCTATACTGGGTCTATATAAGATTGGGCCTGTCGACAGTCAGGCATTGGTGGAGGAGGGCTCAGGCAGCCTTACTCCTCACTGATGAACAATTTGCTACCAATAGATTTTGAGAGAGAAGAAACCACCGACTTCAGATGTGTGTCCACTGATCGGTCTTGAGTGGATAGTTTCAATCTAATCTTCACACGGATGGCCCCAGTTAATCCAAATGGGTCATACAAAACCAGGAGTTATGAATAAGGGAGGAAGAATTGGTTACTATGAGGGGGCAGGGTTGATAGGAAAGTGAGGAAGATAAACGAGTACATTAGGAGCTGAAGGTAATGTGTCAATGAATCGGCTTACATACCCATCAACTGGCGAATAGACACATGTATTACATACCCAGTGGAAAGGTATTTGGTCACAAAGAACATCATAAAGCCATTTTGAAGAAAATAGAAAGAAACGGAGACCACATCTTAAGAAAAATAAGACAGACTTGAAAAGAAAAATACTGTATGTTTTCTGTCAAACGAATATAAAGTCTAGATTTTAAAAGAAAGAAAGATAAATGTGACAGAAGACCGAGGACTGTTTGGAGAAAGATGGGGCCAGCAGAATGGGAAAGGAAAATAAAGAGGCTCAAGGTTTGGGAGTATGACAGGAGTGCATTGTCTTCATGGATGAAGACGTGATTACAATATATGCTGATTGAAAAATGAAACAACACTGAAAAATGGCAGTGTTGTAATTTACTGTGAAAATGTCATAGTAGTGATTGGTTTTACAGAAATGCTATATCCTGAACTCTGAATCATAGGAATGTATTGTTTGGTCAAAAAGCAATAATCATATTCTTGCTGTCACTACAAACTAGTAGCTAGCGCTAATACAGACTACATTCTACTGTCTCATTAACCAGACAGAATCAAATTATGGTATATATTTTGTATAAGATATTTATATTTCTAATAAGGATAAAGGAAGAGAAGATGGTATTCTACTAGTAATGTTTCAGTTTCCCTCTCAGAATCTCATACAATGCCCATAGCTCCCACTAGATCACCCCTGCCTTCCCTACCCATCCAACTTTGTTCCTTTTATATTTCTTAATAACTCACAAGTGAAGTTTGTGCCTATATACTCTTGGGTGTGAGTCTATCCTCTGTAGCATTGCTCTACTGTAAATGTGTGATAGAATAGCAATGGAAACAGATAGCAAGGTCAGGAAGGCTTCACAGACGCTGAATCGCAGGCTACGGAGCCACGGAGCCAGAGCAGAGTCCAGACACAGAGACCACCTCCCAGACCCTGAAAACCCCAGAATTTGCCTTGATGGCTCATAACCAATAATTTATTTAGTCCTCCAATTTTGCTCCTCACCAGAGGTTTGTGTCTACTACAGGAATTTCTTATCATAATAATCGGAAGTAACTCATTTTCCGGTTTCTCGTGTCTACAGATGCAAACTTTTCATTTGGACAGAGTGGACTTTCAGTTCTAGTCATACCCAATACCTACAATGAAGTTGATAGACTTTGGAAATGAAGATATTTAGATGTGAGAGTTGGCGTAGCGTGTGCATGTGTATGTGTGTGTGTAAGTGTGTGAGTGTGTGTCCATATATGTGTATGCATGTGGCCTCCTGAGCTGATGTAGGATGCCTTCCTCAATAGCTCCCAATCGTTTTCAAGCAGATTACACTACTGAAGTTTCAATGCTGTAATGGTTTGCATATGCTTGGCCAAGGAGTAGCACTATTAGAAGGTGTGGCCTTGTTGGAGGAAGTGTGTCACTGTGGGGTGGGCTTGGAGACCCTCCCCCTAGCTGCCTGGGGATGCTTAGTCTGTTCCTGGCTTCCTTCAGGTGAAGATGTAGAACTCAGTTCCTCCTGTACCATGCCTGCCTGATGCTGCCATGCTCCCGCCTTGGTGATAATGGACTGAACCTCTGAACCTCTAAGCCAGCCCCAATTAAATGTTGTCCTTTATAAAACTAACATTGGTCATGGTGTCTGTTCACAGCAATAAGACCCTAACTAAGACAAATGTCAACTTGACATAGACTAGAATCACCTCAGAAGAAAAAAAACTCATTTAAGTAATCAACTTCTATCTCACTGGCCTGTGGTTATGCCCATGAAAACTGGCCTGGATGGAAGTAAGTGTAAGAGGTCTCAGAACTATGGGTAGTGCCATCTCTCAGCTCAAGAAGGGGTTGGGTATGTCAAAAATCTACCTGATCATTAGTTATGGAATCAAAGAAGCTGGTAAGCAGCATTCCTCCAGGAACCCCTGCCTCAGTTTCTATTAACGTTCCTGTCCTGACTCCTCTCAGTGATGGACTGAAATCTGGAAGACAAAATAAAACCTTTTCAGGTTACTTTCGGTCATGGTTTTTATTCACCGTGACAGAAAGCAAATAAGAACACCGGGATCCTTAACTAACAGGAATAGTCTAGGTGGCCAGATTGCTCTTCCAGCAGGCATTTTACCTGGCATTTATGAGGGAACTGAAAAACTAACAATGGTCCTCAGGCTTCCACAGACATTGCTTTACCCAATCAGCCATAGTCCCAGCCTCTTAAAGTTCAATTTCAAACTTACAGTGGATCCTGTATAAGTTGGAAGTGTGAGGAATGTTGGGATTAAATTAATGTATCTTATACCTATGAAAAGCATAAGTATTTGGAGTCTAGAGAATGGAGTGTTATAATTATAGATTCAATTTTTTGTGCGCTTCCCTAGTATTATTAACTTCAGAAAGGTCCATACAGTGATGGCTTTCAGGTGCTAATCTGTAGTCCACGCTTTCATCCAGGACTTCAGATGTGTAGACAGAGTTGTCACTCAGCATCCTCACATGTCTAAAATACTCTTTAGTTCTTACATAAGTCCTTCAACCTTCTCACACAGTTAATGGTAACTCTTCCCCTTATAGTAACTTTCCCAGCCCTGTATCCATCAAGGAAACGTTTTTAGTGTTAGGCAGCTTCCAATAGCTTCTTAACTTATACAACTTTCATTAACTTCTAATGGAATATCCTAGCCCAAGAACATATATAAGCTACCACCAAGACAAAAGCTTCCCGAGTCTTTCTACCTTTGTCCTCCCTACTGTGCATTCTCAAGATAGTAATCAAAATAATTTTGTCAAAATGTTGATCCTATTCTCCTGTTACAACCCTTTGCCTCACTTCTAATCTCAATAGAAATGAAAGCTGAAATCATCCCACAGGCCTATGGCACCTTTCACAAAGTAGCCACCCCCACCTCCATCTCTGATTTAGCCTCTAGCCTCCTTGCATTTGTGCAGTTTAATTTTGAAAAGAATATCACCTTTCATGTCATTGAGATGTGCTGGGTAGTGTTCCTCTTGGGAGTTGTGGTGCTTTGTATATGCTTGGCCCAGGAGATGTAGCAGTATTAGGAGGTGTGGCCTTATTGGAGTAGGTGTGGCCTTGTTAAAGGAAGTGTGTTACTGTGGAGGGGGAAGCCAAGTCTACTTGTACTCTGCCATACTTCCTACCATGATGATAATAGACTAAACCTCTGAAACTATAAGCCAGCCCTAATTAAATGTTTTACTCTGTAAGAGTTGTCTTAGTCATGGTGTCTCTTCACAGCAATGGAAACCCAACCTAAGACAAGAGTTCTGTTGACTGTCTCTCACTCTACCTGGCTGAACATCCAAAAACTAGTATAATTCACTCTTTCATCTCTGTTAGACCTGGGTCCTAAACTCATCCTATCAATAAAGGGACTCCCATCAACTCTAGGAAAATGTAGGGAACAAATTCTAACTGTTCTTTTTCAACACACAAACACATATGCACATGTATACATACACACATAAACACAGATACATACATATACACACAAAGATACACACACATGTGCATATACACACATTCACACATGTGCATATACATACATACACACACACACATACAGATGAGTGCCTGCACACACATTCATACATGTGCATATACACACAAATACATACAAACACATACACATATACATGCATACACACATACACGTGTACATATACATATACATATACACAAACACATACACACACACACACACACACACACACACAAACACTTCTAAGTTCCAGGGAAGGCTGTGTTTTCTGGGTTTTCTTACTGCTGTCTCTGTTCACTGTTCCTAGACCTACTACAGTGCTGAGATTTACTATACTACAAATAGCAATATGTGGAGCAAATGAATTAATGTAATAGGAAGAAGAAGCGTTTTCAGTTTTTCACACAGAAAAGTCTGTCACATCTGTGGATGCTTTCTCCATTGCCTCTCATTCTAAAAGTCCCTTTACTGCACATGCATTGTTTGCAGTTACAAGTACTGGTTTTTATCCTTGAAAACAATCCTGGAGGGAAGAACACTAAAAGCACTCATTTGTTCAAGAAAGGAAAAATTGTACAGTCAAATCAAAAGATATTTGGTTGCCCCTAATCCCAGAGAGCTGTTCTAAGTGCTTTCCAAAATATTGTCTCAGTCGTTCAACTGAGCCCCAAGACTTCACTTGCTCAACCATAAATTCAAACACTAGAAAGCCAGTGTGCTTACTACCATCATTATACTGTCCATACAGTTTTTGTTAAATAACATATAGTTATCATTAGCAACTTTATAAAGAGCAAATTTAGATCATACGTGTTTAAAACAGTAGTAGCAGCTCTACTTGTGATAAGTTAATAAATAAAGGTAAATTTCACACTTTTACTCATGAGGGAAAAATCAACCCTCAAAAGAAAAAAAAGGAAAACAAACCAAACAAACAAACAAAGAACATGATAAGGCATTTCCATTCTAGGTCTATCTATCTATTGAAGGACCAGTGCATAAACTCAGCCAGGTACCATGTCTTACTGAGCACCTATTGTGGCACTGAGAGAGAGAACTAATAAACAATTTTGCTATTATTGTTATTTGTTTTCAGAAGTGAACAAAACAGTTAATAATCCCCACCTTGTGAAGGTTTATAATCTAAGAAAGAAAAAAAAACATTTGGGTACACATGGAAATGTAGAGCCTTATAACCACTCCAAGCATTTGTACTAAGCTATTTATCTTAATACCTTGGTGTCCAAAAGATGTATTTACATTTAGAATTGTACCTCAGTTTTCAGTCTTTACAGAGGCAGCTATATTAATAATGCCCTTTATACAATACCAATTACATTTTTGAAATGTATAAGTCAAGAATTAATATTCACAAAGAATGAAAACTAGAAAAAATATTTAATTTCTGTTTTGGTTGGTTGGTTGGTTGTTTGGATGGTTGATTGGTTGCTTGATTGGTTGGTTGGTTGGCTGGTTGGTTGGTTGGTTTGGTTTGATTGGTTTTTTATGCTAACTGGAATCAACAGCAAACTTCTGAGGAATCACTATTTGGAACCCTGACTGCATCAATTTTCAGAGTAATTTACTCATGGAAAAAATGGATGGCATTCTTTAGTAACCTCTGAGAATGGACATTATAAATATAGAAGGATGACACCTTGTAATTCCTATAAAAAGAAAAGCAAACAGTTTCCCTTCAGCTCTGGGTACAAGTCAGTAAACAGTACACATAAAACTGTGTGCAATTATAGCCCTTCGGATACCTTGGGTTGCTTCTAAATATTTATGCTTGTTCTCAGGTCCAGAAGAGAATGGGAAATACACATTGTGGTCTACTGCCTAATCTCACCAAGGCAGTTGTAGTTCTAATACTGTCCTATGGTTGGTGAAATGCAGAGGCTCACCATCTGTCATCAATAATGCTGTCAAGAAGATTTGGAAAGCATGTGATTGGGTTTTGGCAGTGTGCTCTCTGTTAAAATATTGTTGGAGGAGAACCGGGGAAGTCCTGGGGCATTTAAAGGAGACACAAATGTCTTAGCACATGGGCCACCCAAGCCTGGGTACTGAAGTGTTTTATTTAGCAGAGTCACAGATTTCAGTCAAGTCAATAAAGAAGAGAAAAAACTTTGTGTTTGTGTATTGAGGCGTTCAGGCTAGGCTCCACAACAGAGCACATTCAGGCAAGCTGTAAAGAAGGCATTGGGAACGAGCATCTGTCAAACACATTAGGGGAAAGGCCCTGTTGCACTGAAGGAACAGCTAGAACATAAGTACAATTAGAGGGAGGTCTGATGGGAGACAAGGGTTAGAAGGAAGGTTCTGCTTAGCTGCCATAGAGACAGGGCTTTGCCAAAACTACGTGACTGTGGAACCAAGGTGTGTTCATATCAGGTCTGGAGAGACGAAAATTCAGTCAGTGTTGGGGTAAGCATACAAAGCAATGACATTAGTGGGGAAGACTCAGAATTAAAAGTGACATTGTAGACATTGTAGAGAGACTTGTAGTCAGGGTTTGATAGAACATTCCTGAAATATCTCTCATTCTTATAGGGTCTAGAAAGTAGCCAAACAGATTTCACTGTGGACAACAGACACACAACAATCCCAGGATGCAGTAGGTTCAGCTGTGCATATCCTGGGTTTGTTTCTGGAGCAATTGGGATAATCTGTCCAATACAACTACGTTAGCCAATAATCCTAAGAAACATCCAAGCCCAGGTTTCAAGTCATGCTGGCATGTGTAGCTGTGCATAGGGACAAGGGGGATCAAGTGTAAGCTGTGCTAACCACATTGGCCTGTGACTGTAATAGAGTTTAATAAATGTTCAAGACTTCATTTTTTGATGGGGAAAATCGGAGAAGAAAAACTATACCATCTGAGATTTTGTTGTTGTTTTATTTGTTTGGGGTTTTTTACTGTAAAAATAACTTTGTAAGAAATTAGTTAGACTTGTAAGTACAAGATGGGTAGAAAAGGGCACAGCATTGGATAATCACCCTCCCCAAAAGAGCATTCTGTTGACTTTCTGTAAATATTAATAATATTGTGATTATTTTTCTGTCTTTTCTAATGATTTAAAATGGGGACAACAATACTGGTTTTGTGGGACTATAGTGAAGATATGCTGGAAGTGCAAAAGGAAGGAAATATTCAACAAGAGATCAAATCAAGTTAAAACTTAATTTGAATATTCTTAAATAGCACACAGTATATATGCATATACGTTTATGCATAGGTAATCATTACCCAGTAAATGAGGCATCTTCCTTCCTCAAATGTACAAGAAAGAGATTAACACTCATCAATCCAAATTGACTTAATGAAGCTTGGTTGGAAGATGACTGATGATTTAAATGGTTCCAGGCAAATGGGTCTCTTTAGCTGATAGAGCGTTATGCTCAGTTTATTATTTATACTTACATGTGTCTTAGGTAATTTTGAATGCATTTTGCTGAAATGGATATCTATTTCTTGATTATCTATTTCTTGATTATCTATCTATTTCTTGATTATCTATCACTGATAAGATTATCATCTCTCTGTCTTTTAAGTGCCTTTGATGACCAAATTGATGGTCTAAGAGGGAAGATGGACAGCGGTTCCATCATTATTGAATGCTTTCTTTCAATATCCATAGATGCTCTGTGGATATGATGCTTTATTGAGAGGAAGAAAAAGGACTTTAATTCACTAGTGGAAAATACAAGGCTTTAAGGGAAAAGCAATGGGATTTGCAGAACATTCTGTGAGGATTAATCTTAAGTGTAGATTTGATTGGGTCTGGAATCAACTAAGGAGCATACCTATAGAGGTGCCTTCAAGGTCATTTCAAAGGAGTGTTAGAAGGAAGATCCTCCCCTAGAATGTTCTGGTAACAGAAAAGAAGTACCAAGGTCTGAAAGGAAAATCAGTGCTGATTGCTTGCTATCTTCCCTTCCTCCCAGTTAGGATATCTGTCCTGTTGTTGGTGCTTCCTGCAATGTTCTACTGACATCAAAACTCAGTTTCTTTTTCCTTCCACCATTGAATACAGACTGGAAATCTCTAGAACCTGCCTGGTCTTCCCTACTAGATTGAGTCTACTAAGATATCCAGTCTCATGGACTCATTGCTACCAGGTTCTCTCAGCCTCTCCAGGGTACTGATGGTCATTGTTGAACTACCTAGAGTGACTAAGAAAACTATCATTTGTAATATATACTCACCCTGCTGGTTCTGTTACTCTAGAGAACCTCTCTCTCTCTCTCTCTCTCTCTCTCTCTCTCTCTCTCTCTCTCTCTCTCTCTCCTCCCTCCTCCCTCTCTCCCTCCTCCCTCTCCCTCCCTCCCTCTCTCTCTCTCTCCCCTCTCTCTGCCCTCTCTCTGTCTCTTTCTTTATCTCTCTGTCTTTCTCTCTCTCTCTCTCTCTCTCTCTCTCTCTCTCTCTCTCTCTCTGAGCACATCCATGCACACACCTCCATTTAAACACAATTCTGAAGAGTCTTAAATAATGAAAAAAATATGTAAAAATATAAACTGATTGTCTTATTTCAAACATACACACATACCTCAAAAACAGTCCACTAGCTGCTGTACATCCACCAATCCTATAACTTAGCACTATCAAACAACATTTACTTGGAAATCTAATTAAGCCACTGTTTTCTTTGAGAAGTAAGAAAAGCCAGAATTTTCTCTAATTACGTATGCATTTGCCTATACTGCTACTAAAGCCATGCCTTGGCAGGCAAGAATAGTTAGTAAACTAAAAAAACAACGTTGTAATCCAAGAGCACATCAAAACAATCATCCACCATGATCAAGTAACTTCATCCCAGGCATGCAGGGATGGTTTAATATCGGAAAACCATCAGCGTGATCCATTATATAAACAAACTGAAGAACAAAACCACATGATCATTTCATTAGATGCTGAAAGCATTTGACAAATTCAACACCTTCATGATAAAAGTCCTGGAAGAATAGGAATCCAAGGCCCATACCTAAACATAGTAAAAAGCCATATACAGCAAACCAGTGGCTAACATTAAACTAAATGGAAGAAACTTGAAGCAATCCCACTAAAATCAGGGACTAGACAAGGCTGCCCTCTCTCTACTTATTCAATATAGTTCTTGAAGTTCTAGCCAAACAATCAGACAACAAAAAGGAGGTCAAGGGATACAGATCGAGGAAAAGAAGTCAAAAATATCACTATTTGCAGATGATATGATAGTATATTTAAGTGATCCCAAAAGTTCCACCAGAGAACTACTAAAGCTGATAAACAACTTCAGCAAAGTGGCTGGGTATAAAATTAACTCAAATAAATCAGTAGCCTTCCTCTACACAAAAGAAACAAGCCGAGAAAAGAAATTGGGGAAAGCGACACCCTTCATAATAGATCCCCAAATAATATAAAAGTACCTCGGTGTGACTTTAACCAAGCAAGTAAAAAAATTTGTACAACAAGAACTTCAAGACTCTGAAGAAAGAAATTGAAGAAGACCTCAGAAGATGGAAAGATCTCCCATGCTCATGGATTGGCAGGATTAATATAGTAAAAATGGCCATTCTGCCAAAAGCGATCTACAGATTCAATGCAATCCCCATCAAAATACCAATCCAATTCTTCAAAAAGTTAGACAGAACAATTTGCAAATTCATCTGGAATAACAAAAAACCCAGGATAGCTAAAACTATCCTCAACAATAAAAGGACTTCAGGGGGAATCACTATCCCTGAACTCAAGCAGTATTACAGAGCAATAGTGATAAAAACTGCATGGTATTGGTACAGAGACAGACAGATAGACCAATGGAATAGAATTGAAGACCCAGAAATGAACACACACACCTATGGGCACTTGATTTTTGACAAAGGAGCCAAAACCATCCAATGGAAAAAAGATAGCATTTTCAGCAAATGGTGCTGGTTCAACTGGAGGTCAACATGTAGAAGAATGCAGAACGATCCATGCTTATCACCCTGTACAAAGCTTAAGTCCAAGTGGATCAAGGACCTCCACATCAAACCAGATAGACTCAAACTAATAGAAGAAAAACTGGGAAGCATCTGGAACACATGGGCACTGGAAAAAATTTCCTGAACAAAACACCAATGGCTTATGCTCTAAGATCAAGAATCGACAAATGGGATCTCATAAAACTACAAAGCTTCAGTAAGGCAAAGGACACTGTGGTCAGGACAAAACGGCAACCAACAGATTGGGAAAAGATCTTTACCAATCCTACAACAGATAGAGGCCTTATATCCAAAATATACAAAGAACTCAAAAAGTTAGACCGCAGGGAGACAAATAACCCTATTAAAAAATGGGGTTCAGAGCTAAACAAAAGAATTCACAGCTGAGGAATGCCGAATGGCTGAGAAACACCTAAAGAAATGTTCAACATCTTTAGTCATCAGGAAATACAAATCAAAACAACCCTGAGATTCCACCTCACACCAGTCAAAATGGCTAAGATAAAAAACTCAGGTGACAGCAGATGCTGGCGAGGATGTGGAGAAAAAGGAACACTCCTCCATTGTTGGTGGGGTTGCAGACTAGTACAACCATTCTGGAAATCAGTATGGAGGATCATCAGAAAATTGGACATTGAACTAAATGAGTACACAGTTATAAAAATTATGGGCATATACCAAAAAGATGCCCCAACATATAAAAAAAGACACGTGCTCCACTATGTTCATGCAGCCTTATTTATAATAGCCAGAAGCTGGAAAGAACCCAGATGCCCTTCAACAGAGGAATGGATACAGAAAATGTGGTACATCTACACAATGGAATATTACTCAGCTATCAAAAACAATGACTTTATGAAATTCAATAGGCAAATGGTTGGAACTGGAAAATATCATTCTGAGTGAGCTAAGCAATCACAGAGAAAGACATACATGGTATGCACTCATTGATAAGTGGCTATTAGCCCAAATGCTTGAATTACCCTAGTGGCCTAGAACAAATGAAACTCAAACCGGATGATCAAAATGTGAATGCTTCACTCCTTCTTAAAAGGGAACAAGAATACCCTTGGCTAGAGAGGCAAAATTAAAACAGAGACTGAAGGAACACCCATTCAGAGCCTGCCCACATGTGGCCCATACATATAGAGCCACCCAATTAGACAAGATGGATGAAAAAGTGCAGACCGACAGGGAGCGGATGTAGATCGACCTGAGAGACACAGCCAGAATACAGCAAATACAGAGGCGAATGCCAGCAGCAAACCACTGAACTGAAGCGGGACCCCGTTGAAGGAATCAGAGAATGAACTGGAAGAGCTTGAAGGGGCTGGAGCCTCCAAATGTACACCAAGGCCAACAACCAGAGCTTCCAGGGACTAAGCCACTACCTAAAGACTACATGGACGTGACCCTGGACTCTGACCTCATAGGTAGCAATGAATATCCTATTAAGAGCACCAGTGGAAGGGCCCTGGGTCCTGCTAAAAGACTGAACCCCAGTGAACTAGACTGTAAAGGGAGGGCAATGGGGGAGGTGGGGAGGAAACACCCATAAGGAAGGGGGAGGGAAGGGATGTTTGCCAAATGTACATAAAATACTCAAGTTAAAAAAAAAAAAAAAAAAAAAAACGTTGTATTTCCTTAAAAGTAATTACTTAATTAATACCTTCTGTCTTGATTATAGCTTTAGTAAATGAAAATATCTTTCATTTTTACCACTCTATTTGAACTTTCCACATTCCTTAGATACAAAACTCCAAGGAAACAGTTTATGTAAATAATGAGCAGCAATTAAAAAAAAAAACCACCCTGGGAATCCATACATAAGATCATCACACCAAGCAACAGAAACCACCCAAAAAATCCAATCATTGAATTTTATAGTAATGACACATTATTTTCATCAATTTTCAGCTTGCAACAAAACTAAAGACTATCAAACACAAAAATCCCTATTTTTCTCGAGTTTGCAAAGGGATGTGAGTAAGCTGAATGAAGAAAGCAAACGGAGGAGGCTACGGGACAGGACAGCGCTGGCACTTGCTTCCTGCCAGCAGCCGTTACCAACACTTCAATGACTACAGTGACTTCCTCTTCACAACCACAGTGTGTCACACAATTGTGTCATGTGGAAGCATAAACCCAGGTCAAAACAAGAAGACTAATGATCTTGTTTAGTCCATCTAGTTTCTACAGGCAGGACATGACCTTACCTCAGGGTGACTCCAGTACTACGAGACCAAAAATCCATCTTCACAAACAAACCTATCCAAATTCAAGCCTACAGTTTTGTGGGGGTGTTTTGTTTTGTTTTGTTGTTTTGTTTTATCTTGTCTAGCCTGTTTCCTGTCATTCATATTTTAGAAGATTCTGTATAAACAGAATCCATTATGCATTTCAGGCAAGAAGAAACATATTGGCTATTATATTAGTCAAAATTTATTGGAGAAATGGAATAGCCTACATCGATTTAAAAGAAAGGTTTGGCTAAGTACCTAGCTCAGTAGTTTTCAAGGCTGTCCACTCTTAAACCTGCAAGATAAGCCAACGGGTGCTGTCTCACATCCAAAGTCTCCTAGCAGAATCTTTTCTCCCTCCACAAAACTCAGCACTGTTTCAGACTTCTGTCTTCAACTGAGTAGATGAGACTCCCCTATGTTGTGGAGGGCTATATGTTTCATGCAAAATCTAATACTTAAAATATCAATCACATTTGGAAAAATAAAAAGACTTCACTGATCTACACAGACCAGTGGATCTCACCTTTCCTAAAGCTGTGACGCTTTAATACAGTTCCTCCTGTTGTGGTGACACCCAATCATATAATTATTTTTGCTGCTACTTCATAATTGTAATTTTGCTACTGTTGTGAATTGTAGTATAAATGTTTGTGGTTTTCAATGGTCTTAGGAGTCTCCTGTGAAAAGGCATTTGACTCCCAAAGGGGTTGCAACCCCCAGGTTGAGAATTGCTCATTTAGAACAACATTTAACAAAGAATCTGGGTACTGTGGCCCAGTCTCATTAATGTGCAAGTGAACATTACAACTATTCATGTGTACAGATTTGCATATTTGTATATTATGACTGAAGCACAATCATCAAACTTCTTAAAAGGCAAAAATATTAGTTGACTCTGAAGTGATACTCACTGACTACCAAAATAGTTTAAGACTATTGCCTAGCTGAGTTTCAGACTGAAACTCATGACTGAAACCTCGCTCTGTCGGAGGGATAACCAGTTAAAGCAAAAGAGACAAAGACACAGCTATGTGCACTTTGCTGAGGGCTAACCTTGAGACATGGCTGTACAAGGAGATAAAAGAGAGACGTTCATGCCCATGCAGAAGCTGGAGAAGAGGTCCTACAAAAAAGGTAGCATTTAGCCTCCCTCTAGTAAGAAGGTGACGCCCCTTGGAAGCAGAAGGCGGAGGAAGAGAGACACAAAGACACTACAGAGAACTCTCAGGATTTATAAGAAAGCAGATGAAATGGAGAACCATGTACCCTGTGGAGCAAGAAGAACAGGAATAGCTAGGATTCATGCTGTAGATTTGAACTTCATGAGCAAGCTCATGAGAAATTATTAAAGTTTCCATGTGAGAAGAGGACATAATAGGCAAATTCTAAAATGATGCTCTCAATGCCATTGGGAGACTACAGCCTGGGCTGCGTAGTTAGAGAGGTGGTAAAAGAAGGAGGAAAGAAATGAACAGGGAAGATAAGGAGGGCAAGACAAAAAGAAAGAAATTCAGAACTGAGGACAGTCCGGTATTTCTAGAGAATTCCTGGGAAGATGATGGGTACTGTGAGTTAAGGTGGCAATGATTGGAATAAGAAATCTGAGGAAAGATTTGAAGCTGGGTTGGAGATAAATGCATTCATTTGCACCAAAGGTGGGGTGCACTGGGCAAAGCTCTATATCCTCAAGAGAAAAGGAAATGTGAAGTGGCTTAGTAGGGTGGGTTTCGGCGGTAGTGCCGTGAATTGAAACTGCATGAAGAAACAATGAAAAAAAAAAGACCCTTGAGGAAGGTTAAAAAAAAAGGTGACTTTGAAAGCATTGGGTTTGGAATTGGTAAAAAGATACCAAGAGAAAGAGTGTGAAATGGGAAATAAACATTTAGGGTTCCAGAAACATAACCGCTAATGTTGAGCAATTTGACAGCAGGGAGCATCCAGTGAATAGAAGACCAAGACACAGACAAAAAGAGCTTTGAGAGAACACTGTGAGCAAAGTGAAGAAGTTCCATAAAGGAAAGTAAACAATCTCAAAGAAAGACTGAACCTCCAACCAAGCTCATACATGGGCTGGACCTAGACCTACCACACATATGCAGCAGATACATTTTTGAACCCCTGACAAAAAAAGAATGCATCGACTGGACCTAGGCCTACCTCACATATATAGCAGATGTGCAGTTCAACCTTTATGTGGGCTCCCCAACAACTGGAGTAGGGGCTATCCCTAAAGTTGTTGCCTATCTCTGGAAAATGTTCCCTTAACTGGGCTGCTTTGTCTGACTGAAGTGAGAGAGGGTGTGTCTAGCCCTGCAGAGACTTAGGGGATATCCAGGGAGGGGTCTCCACTCTCTCAGAGGAGAAGAAGGGGTGGAGAGACTGTGTGAGAGGGGACAGGGAAGGGAGTAGCAATCAAAATGTAAAGTGATAGGTAGATAGATAGATAGATAGATAGATAGATAGATAGATAGATAGATAGATAGATAGATAGATAGATAGATAGATAGATGGATGGATGGATGGATGGATGGATGGATGGATGGATGGATGGATGGATGGATGGATGGACGGACAGACAGATAAGACTCCAAAGTAGGCAAGCGCTTGGAAACAACTGGTGAGTCTTGTTTGCCCGTGGCAAGTGTTGCCTAACCTCCTTGATGCTAGTATCAAGCTGCAGATGAAGAATAGACAAAGACAAAAAACATAGGTACATATCCGCCAAATGCCATAGCAAGTTGCTAAAACAATTGACATGGTATGATCCCAAACAAAAGCATATCTAAGTATACATGCAAAGAAAAGTCTAGAACAATACACAGTTAACAATGAATTGACCAATAGATTTAGTTTTGCTCAGTAATACTAGCACCCTCTTTGTTCTTGCATTATCTGTCCAACACTGGGGAAATTTCTATGTTGGCACGTAGTTTGCATAAAGTGTAACAAGGCCCAGTGAGGCGATGTTTGCTTGGTCCAAGTCAGACAAGTGGCGTATAGTGGTGGTAAGAATAGAAAACAGGGCTGGAGAGATGGCTCAGTGGTTAAGAGCACTGATTGCTCTTCCAGAGATCCTGAATGAATATGCCTTGACTTTCATATTAAAATTATGGGGTTAGGCAGTTCTAATCCTCCCCATGGCTTGCACCCATTTCCCTCTGGTATTCCAGGCTTAACACCCTGTAATTCTATATTTTATCTTTGTTGCCCTGACTTCTTCTAGGCAGACCTCTAGTCTTTGTTGCCCAAGATGCTTCTTGGCAGCCCGTCCAAGCTCCACATTCCTTCTCACATACATTTTGGATGATTTTTCTTCCACAGCTCTAAATCTGACGTTTTCCCTCAAAATCATGGGGATTCTCTGCCTACTCTCTCCCAGTCCCTAGCTCATATAAATCCCCAAGTCTCACTTCAGTCTACATACCCACCCATTGGCCATTGGTTCTTTACTGATTGATCAAAAACCAACTAGGGACAAGGACCTTCAGTGTTTGCACATGCAGATTCCCAATTTGGGGGCCTGGATTAATTCACAGCATTAGAACCAATCTCCAACAAAGGCAGGTTTCTGCAAAACCTATGTGAAAGAACATTCTAGTTTGTGTTGACAGAATTCAGATGCAGAAGGGTTGGTATGAAAGGCATTGTGTCGATGAATTAGGATTTAGGAGCAGCATCAAAAGAAGCAACGTAGCAATTAATCTACACATAGGTCTGATTTATTTGATATATGAAAAATGTTAAGATACTCTCATAAAATGATTGGGGACATGGAGTGAGTGCTTGAAGGTCCATGAGAAGAGAAAATCCTTCAGGTAGGAGGGGGAATCATTCAAGAGGCCTGGGCAGTATAAGGCTATGGTAGAAGGTAAGAGCATCCCTTGCTCTCATCCGGTGCTCTGCTTCCTTGAAGGCCCTTCCACTGGACTGTGGATTTCTTCAACACAAAAATTCTATCTTCTTCATCCCTGAGATCTCAGTGCTCAAAGCAGAATCTACAGCAAGCTAGTTCTGATTGGGACACAGCAACTCTTGACTCCAAGTTCCCAGGCTTTTGTCTTCAACTGCTAAATAGAACTTACTATTTAAGTTAGGAAAGCCATAAGGACGTCCCAAGAAAGTAGGCAAGATGCTTAGGAAATGTCTATATTAAATTTGAGTAAAGACAGAATGAACTCTTCTCTGGTTAGGAGACTGAGCAAGTATTTTGTAGTACTTTGGTAACTAAATAGGTTTGTTATTCTGTTCACAAGGTGGCTGGGGAGCTTAATTTAATTGTCCATGTGCCATAGAATCCATTCCCAGGAAATCTGATAAGCTCTATCTGATCCTACTGCCACTAGCTTGTGTAGATGACTCATATTTCTGATAGCGAGGCTGACCCGAAGTCCAAAGCTATGACTGCAAATCTTTCCTTTGTTTTTATCCGTATGCAGTCGTGCTGCTCTCTCTACTGAATGTGACAGGAATGGAGCATGAAGCAGGAGTGGGAACATAAGGGGTCATTTGGGAGATCTTATTATTTTCTTCAACATGGAATTGGTCAGCATACTACTGTTGGGTATTTGAAAGAAGATAAACAGGCACATGGACATCCTGGCCAGACAGCTCAGTTCTCTTAATAGGCAACTGTGAGGTCAGGAGCTGCTCAGACTTTGTGGAGCATGGTTTTCTGAGCAAGGTGGGGTTCTACACGTTGATTGACATTCACTTATTAGTATTTGGGCACAAAGAGTCTCTGCTGTGTGTTTGCTACCTTGTGCTCTTATGAATTGTGGCTGTGGCCTTGTATAAGCTTGTGGATTGTATAAGCTTGCAGGGAATGCACTGGGAAAGACATGGCCATTGAATGTACCACTCGAATATCCCTTGCTCCCCAGGGGATGCTTTCTTCTGGTGCCCATAGCATCCGAGCAACAAGAAGAGCTTCCAGGATACCCCATACCTTTCCTTACCACTCCACTTGTGTTGCAGTCTCAAAAATATGTTGAAGTTGTGTTCTTTATTAAAAAGAAGAAATGCTCTCCAAAACAACACAAAGAACCCAAAGATGTTGGGAGCATTGGTTTTACTCCTCTTTAATCTTCACTGGGGTACAGACGACTGAAGATCAGGAGTTCAACTTTGGAAATATACCCAGCTCCCCACTATCTTTCTACAATCCCGGGAGAGGCTACTATCAAGGTAGCATCAAAGTCATCCTAAATAATCAATGATGAGAACATTTCATAGACCTGGCTCTTTAAATTATGGAAATGACAAGGACATAAAACCTACATGAGTCCTTCTGTGATTTACTTAGCAAGCATCCGGAGCTAAGCAGCAGCTGAGTGAGTGTTACTGCCGAGTTACACGCATCAAAATTTAATTAAGTTTCTGACCTAATGTCCCCCTGGCTTCATTGATTAGGGAAGTCACGAGTGGACCATGTCATTCTCAGGAAGGCGGTGGAACTGTCAAGTCTTTCTATTTCCTTTGAATCTGGGTGTTCTTTTCAAGTCTCATTAGATCATTATGTGTGTTACAGCAGTGTTAATCTTTTTTCCAAGAAATGAACTTTTCAAAACTGTGCATTTTTAGTGACTTCTGGAGTTACCATGGCAGCTTCATTATAATACACAGAGATGAACATTATCACAGCTCTGCCATATCTATCCAGGCTTGTCAGAAAATGAGAATTCGGCATAAAAGTACATTCTCAGATGGGGTTCATAAAACTTAGCAGATCAAATGCTGAGGCTTTCTGCTCAACGGTTTTAAAGGAAAAGCTTTCTATCACACACCACACACATCTTCCTGATGACTGGCTTTCTGTCAGCAATAGCTGATTATATTTAGAGATATACAGTGGTGGCCAGTAGTCTCCCTTTTTTGTCTTTTGCTGGCTTCTTGCCATGTGTAAGGACACTAAGAGTCTTTTCAGACCCTGAGTAGTTTTGTCACTCACCAACCTGGACGGATAGACTATAGACATGGCATCTATGCAGTCTCAGTCCTGAGTTCTGGGCAGTTAGAAGTGATGGAGGAGTTCTTACCTGCTGTGTGATCATTCTGGATTGTCATCCTGAGAGATCCAGGAATGATCATCTCCCTGGCCTCCCATCTCTATTAAATCTTTCATTTTCCTTGTCTAGTGGATCATTCACTACCTTGACTGCATTCTTCAAGAGGTTCCTTCCCTAAATGTTTCTAGGGATCTGGCAGCCAAAATTTAACATGCATGGTGGGACCTATAGTCACAGGTTCTACTCAATATCTCTACACCTGAGTTTTCTCATCTCTAAAATAGTGTTGTAAGGATGAAGCACAATTGTATGTAGGGAAGAAATCATGGAATCTCTAACTCATAGAAAGACATTAAAATGTTGAACAATTATATGTAGGTTGATAGCAATTGTACATAAAAAGAAAAGTACTATTGTAAGAATTGCTTTCAGATCTTGACCTTTTACTTTGGTAAACATGTTGAGCCCCTATGAAATGATCACCCACAGTCTGTGGCATCCTTCTCTGCTTTTTGGCATTGTGAAAAGTACTGGTTACGACATCAGATTGGCTCATCCCATAAGTAAACCTACAATGAAATCAAATATTGGGGGTGTTCTGGTGTTCTGCATAATATACTGGGTACAGACTGTGAGGCAAGATCCATGAAGACAGTGACTTTAGATAGAACCAAGTTCAGATCCTGCTTGAATCATTAGGACACTCTTTTAAAAAACAAGTTTGAGTTTTTGTCATCTCAACCCTTCTGTTGGGGGTTTTCTAAACTTGGAGTAGCAATGGCTTTTCCCAAGGATACCTGTTGTCTGAGAAGCTTCCTTTTCAGGAGGTAGCAATTGGTACAGAAGCCCACAAGGGCTCAATGTGAAGATACAATAAGAGGGATAATTCAACTCTAAATGCGGCATCTATCTCACACACACACACACACACACACACACACACACACACACACGCATGTGCATGCCTGCCTGGTAAAATTTTCACTCGTCGTGTTTTGTTTAGAATTCGAGTTTGCATCTAGTAATATTGACTGTAAAATAAAAATACTACATTTTAGATCCATTCTAAAGACAGCTGTAGATTTTACTCTCTAATGAGGCTCGAATTAAAAACAGTAATGAACTCAGATGAAAAAGTGAAGCAGAAAATGGCAGGCTTGTTTTCGTGGAGACTGAAATGCTAAGTGTGTACCAGCCTTGCCCTGTCTTTACCCTGTGTCGGAAGCTCGCAAAGGAGAGAATGAGCTGAGCTAACTGCTTTGCCTGCTCTTCAAAGTCACTTCTCTGCCACCTCCAAACGTTCCTATGTCTTGAAATAACAAGACTTTTCCAGGTTACCAAGAACTCTGTATTCTCTTAAAAATGACTTTCAGACCCTAAGCAAAGCCTACCTTCTTCCTGGAAACAGTCGAAAGCACTGGTCATTCTAACTCAGCCTCTGCTTCCTCAGTAAATGGGTCAAAGAGTCAACTCCATTTCTGTTGTTGTAAAAATATAAAAATAAAAAATGGAGTTACGGTGTCTTTTACCCTGCTGGCTCTGTACCACGGTGCCCAGATATCTGTTAGATTATCTTGGTGGAAACACATCCCAGCCGCACACTTTCCTACACTCAAACCCTCACATAAAAGAACACACAACACAATAATCTTAGATCCAATTGGCAAGATATAATTGCCCACTTAAACATACAATGCCCGGTACCATCCATCCCTTGAGAACATTAATAACAACGTGTAAATACACAGAGCAGAATCTTAACATCACCAGCCATCTTGTCCTGCCACCGCTTCTCAGCCCCTCTCCTCCGCCCTGTCTCCTCCTCTCTCCCTTAGTCTCCTCCTCTTCCTTCAAACTTCTCTCCCGCCCATCCTTCCTTCTCCTCCAATGACAGGCCTCCTTCTATCCTGTACCTGCCTCACCTGTGACATCATCCTACACATTTCCCCTTTGTTCCAGTAAAGAACAAGTACACCCTGAGACACTGGCACTAGTGTTAGCACCTAAGCTTGTATTAGCTTCTTTTGTCTAAAGAATGATACAGAAGGATTCATATTGGCCTTCTACCCATATTGTGTACTGGTGGAAGTGTCCATTGGTTTTTAGGTCCATTGGTTTCTATATCTGCTCACCAATCCTTCCCTATCTCTTCCTGCCTTCCCTTGGGGTTCTCTTATATTTTTGGTTGTGAGCCTAGCCTTTAACAGCTGAGCCATCTCTCCAGCCCCCCTTGGGGTTCTCTATCAGAATTCATAGTGATCCTCACAAGGATCTGACTTGCTCAGATTAGGGGCCATTAGTATAACCTCCCATGTCCTGTTTTGTCTAGAGCAACAAGAATGATTAGAAAACCATGCTGATATATGCGGAGGGAGCTGAGCCTACTACAGTGAGTCAGAAACATTTGCCTTTGAAATGAGGTAAGCTGAGCTAAGATTTTGCATGAGACAAATTAGAGATAATATCTCAAGACCTATAATTTCCTTTTAGAGAACATCTGTTTTCTGAAGGCAAGCTGGCAGGTCACAATGCTACCAGAAGCAGAGACCATTCACAGTAAGACCAACCTCTCAGCAATTAATGTAAAAGGCAGCCATACTTAACATGCACGCCATGTAATTCTAGAGGACAGTGGTGTAATTCATTGAGAGAGTAGCACACTAACAATCATCAAGATTGTCAAACAGTTCTATGATTCTCCCAAAAACAGGGAAGCTGAATTTCAGCAGTACCCATCAACACTTACATCACTCTCAACTTTTAAGATAAACATTCCGTTTCAAGAGATTCTTACCTGAATTCGACATATTTATGTCGAAATCTTAGCTACACGACCAATTGTTTTTATGTGGTTTGTAAAAGTGTAACTCAAATATCCACCAAAATAAAACGGTTTCAAAATATTGTAACATTGGTTTTATGAAAGATGATGCCACATTAAAATAATAAGGCTCATGATATAGAATCCAGAATGTTTCCATTAGAAGCAGAGTGAATAAAGAAAATATCCCAAATATCCAAATATCCCTCACTCTGTATGTGTGCGCATGTGTGTGTATATGTCTGTGTGTGTATGTATGTCTGTGTGTGTGTGTGTGTGTGTGTGTGTGAGAGAGAGAGAGAGAGAGAGAGAGAGAGAGAGAGAGAGAAATACTATTTACTTAATGGCATATTATTTAGCCGAAAGCTCAGCATTAGTGGCTTGTATCTCAAATCTCAGTGCATGAGATGTTGAAGAAGGAAGATTGCTGTGAGTAAAAGACTAACCAAGACCACAGCATGAGACTCTGTCTCAAAAATAAATAAATAAATCCAGGGCTGAAAACCTAGCTCAGCAGTAAAATGTGCTTGGTCCTCTTCCCGAGGACCCATGTTCTATTCTTAGCACCTGCACTGGGCACCTCCCCACTGCCTGTAACTCCAGTTCCAGAGGAATATGGCGCCTCTTGTCTTTGGGAGCACCTGCACTCAGGTGTACATATCCATCTATCACAAATAATTATCAATAAAAATATAACGTTAAGATTAACTGAGTAAGTAGTTTGCTAAAACAGAGGTTTTACTGATATGTGTGAAGTGTTAAGGGCATGACTAGAAAGACAGAAGTGCCTCTATGCTTTAGAAATGCTTGGAGTTTCTAGACCAAATGAAGCTATAAAGGAAAGTCCTCGTAATGCAGCTCAGACCTCTCAGAGAGGATTCCATTACCTGAGGCTCCTAGTATAGACTTCTTAGATGAAGCTACACAAGCAAGACTGTACTGAAAGGAGAAGGGGACATTATTTCTCTAGGAAAGGAGAGGAGATGTTGCAAATGCCTTAGGCAAACTATAAAATACCTGCTTTCTAGAATTTGTGCCATCCAGCATACACCCAGAGTCTGTATATTTTGATAGCCATTGCTTGGAATAAGTCAGGTCTCCATATCCAAAAATAATTGGGAGGATCAAAGATATCTCCACCGTAATGAAACTTAAGCTAATTTTTAAAAATCAAGTCATTGATTTTAGTAACAATAAATTTTATAATCTTAATTTATAAAGGTATAAATTTTAAACACCAATAATAGGATTTGATTCAGTAGCCAAGATGGTAATAAATATTTAAAAGGATGTTTCTTGACTCTGGAGTGGAACACTGGGAACCACAAATACTGAAACCACATATTCAATTTAAACAAAAGGGAGTCTTTGTGACCTAAAACAAGGATCTGAACCTTGATGTCTGCTGAGGGATGTTTCTCTTCTTGCTTTGCGTATATGTTATCAGCTTTCAACACATAGATGCATTTGTTCCAACACAGTTCTAAATAGAAGATGGATAAACAATCATCATACAAGAAACTTACTCATACCACTTGTTGCCAGTTAGCTGTCTTCAGTGTGTCAACTGCATCAGGGCACAGCTTAGCATTTGAGTGAACATATGACACATACGTTCCTGACCCATGGAGGGGTTTGCGAGGTGAGAACATCTCTTTTCACTGTCCCCATGACGGCAGAAACTCAAATTATCTCGAAGGTAAAGAAAAGTTTAGTTCGATGGTCTTGATTTCCAGAACCACTAGACATTGATTTTCTGTCAACAATTGTAGAACTCTAGAAGCAGACTGTTAGCCCTTACATGGACTTATATATGTATTTACTTATTCATTTATATTTTTTGGTGGGGCAACTGTTGCCTAACAAACATAATAATTAAACCTCCAAAGCTGTAGAATTTCAAAATCTTTATTGTGTGCCGAATACAGGGAAACTCTCCTTCAAGGAGCGAGAAATATAGGCAATGCTGGCTGACGGTTCCTTGCCTACTGCTCATAGGCTCGACATGAGGATACGTGAAAATCCCTGACGTTAGTGAAAATAGATGCCTTTAAAACATACAGTTTGGAATGACTCAATGTGGTCATGTCACATGACAGTACTCCAGTAGTCCAATAGAAGCATTCCAAGAAACCCTAGACCCCCAGCTACACCAGAGCCCATCACCTCCCATCATGATATCAACAGGGTCAAGAAGAATTGAATAATGCCAAAAATTCTCACTTTCCAAGAACATCTGGAAAAGCATGGGCCAGTAATTTAGATCAAGAACTCTGAGCACCTAAGGCCTGTGGTGCCAACTCTTAGAGAAGTCCTGTGTAAGAGGTCTAGTCCTCAGGTACAGTTACTGTAGCTGTTATCTGTATCACATGCTAACATTCAAGAGAACACATGAAAAGGGAGCCTAACTATCATACCAGTCTCATGTTTCTTACTACCCCATACATTGTAAGGTCATACATAGGTCTCTGGAATATATATATATATATTCACATGTGGTCTATTTTTAAACCTCAACATTACTGCATTTGGTTTTATTCCCTCTTTTTCCTCCTAACTTTTGTAGGCTAAGCACAGCCTATGGTACAAGTCAGACCATAGGTATAATTTTGCTTGGGAAGGTTTCCCAGACATGCCATTATACACACCTGAGTTTTTGTTCTCCACTGAATCTGGTTCTTGGACAGACTTAAATCACCCATGGTTTATAATTATGTAATGGTTTCATTTTTCCTGTCCAATCACACGTTCCCCTGCATTTTGCAGTTTTTCCTCAATATTTCAGTTCATGGTTATAATTTATAATGGTCATGTATTCCGTCCAACACAGTTTCACACTCATTTTTGGAACACATAAATGATAAACATGTATTTTTTATTAAACGGAAATAAACATCCTGAAGCACTGGTGACAGCAATATGTATACTTTGAAGACTTTTACCTTAAAATTGCCTTGTAGTCTTAGTTGATCTGAGTGGGTTATAGGAGCCCAGATTAATGGCTTTACTTATTTCTTTATGGTCTCAGTTTTACTTGTGTCTATCTTGAAGTTCACCAGTTGAAGCCCGACTCTCCAGGAATTTGAACATTCTATTTTGTTTCCTGTTGTTCCCAAATATGATCCTGTCTCCCCCAACAAGTTCAGCATATTTTGTATGGTGCACTATGTGATCATTCAGTGTCCCCAAAGTGCTGAGCTGCCCAGCAGATAATTCACAGACTGAGGAAATCTGGGCTGGTGGTGATTTTAATCCTCAAGTTCAGGGGTCTCAGTAAGCATCATGGCAAGCAGGGAAATGAATTGCAAAGAGAAGCGAATGAACACTCAGATCTGAGTTAGTCAGACTGGATCAAACTTCAGAAGTCTGATGCCAGGGAGTTTATTGCCAGCATATTTAAACACAGTACAATTTGGGGAAAGGTTTCCAGGCAACAGTCATTCCCATTTCAGGTTTCCAGGCAACAATCATTCCAATTCCTGGTACACAATAAAGCTTAAGGTGTGACTATGTAAAAAAAATCCTTTGCAAAGTACTGGTAACCTTGAAAATAGGTTCTATAGCTTAAAGGCCATAATCCAGGGTGGTCTCTGATTGAGAAAATATGGATATCAGCAGGCTATAAGATATGTAGGACATCTTCCTTAAGGATGGGCTCTATTGACTGGGAGCTAAAGATAAAGTCGAAAGAGGGAGAGTCTGGGATAAATACTGTGGAAGAGTTAGGTGAGCTTATATGGATAGCATGAGTCGCATGAGTCAGCAGGTCATTGACAATGTCTCCTCACAGCCTTCTGGGTGGAAAACAGGCACTTCCTCCGTTGAGAAGACACTCCAACATGATTAACATTCCTAGTTTCCTTTGTGATCTGTGGGCACAAGAACCTTTGTTAAGGAATCAGGGTGCCTTTCACTGCCCACTGCCCACAACCCCCCACATCCAAGGACCATACATAGGTCATATCCTGACCAGTCTTCTTCTTGGAAAGGTTTGTTCAGACCTGCATCCTCACCAGTCTGTCAGGACACTTCAGTTTTTGTAGGTTATATTCGACACTGACCGATTTCATGGATAAACCATTCAATCAATAGTCCTGAGAACTTGTTAATCATGAAGCTAAGGCTGGGAGAAGGGTGGATGTAGAAACTGTCAAAAGGAAATGGTACTCCTAGGAGTCAAAGTGATGAGGGAACAGAAGTGGTGCCAGAGTTCTCCAGGTGTGATCGCAGAGCCACGCTCCCTCCATCTTTTGGGGAATGAGGCCATGCACTAGGTGGAGGGTCAAGCACATCTGCCTTTCAGGTGGACTCTGATGTGTTCCAGAAATAGTCCCACACCTGTTTATGTATAGTGAGGAGTATTTTCTAGGTCATTAGAGAAATAAATAGTATTGTCTGTGGACTATTTTAAGCCCCAATCTCAGAACTAGATGAGGAAAAAAAAATTAAACTTACTTATTCAAACAAAAAACTAGCAAACCAGCATTTAACAAAAATGCATAGCAGTTTTTTAAAAAGAAATGAATAGATTGAAAATTAATTAATTGTTCAGCGACTACTAATAAATAAGAAAAGTATAAGTCTTTTTGTACTATTGTGAACTAATAAAATCCATATAAGAGTAGCAAGGATATATATACACTTTCAAGAAAAATTTTAATAATAAGTTAATTAAATTACATGTTCATTATATAATGCTACAAAATATACAATCCATTTTTGTTTAAAAATTAGAACAAATTATTTATAATAAGTGGAGAATGTGATCCACGTGTAACATCTTTTCTCTATACTACTATTGACACAGATCCTTTAATAAAAGGACCAATGAAGAGTCTTCATATCGTAGCAGAAATATCCTGTCCCTATTCTGTAAGTGCCTGGCAGCACCCATCTACCCTTGTCTCTCCTCCCACGCCACACATGTGCAGCCGCCCCTATAATGTAATAAAAACCTCTCTCTTTCAATTACTCTCTGCAGCATCTCTCCAGGCTTGTCCATAAAACTACCTCCCTTGTCTTCAGAACCGCTCTCTCGGCACATATAAACACAGTCAGAAAAAAGCAATTTGTGCGCATAAACTAAAGCCCATCGCTGTCAGTGGTGACACAGAGCGTGGGTTGGATTCTCGCTAGGAAACAATACTTCCATTTAGAACAAACAATAATGGAAAGTGATTCGCCCTGTTTATTCCACATATTCATATTTTATTTATCACTGTAATTAGTTCCATGCATATCAGAAGGATGGAGCGCCCATTGCCTGGTCTGTGGAGTGGATAGATTTATTTTTGTCCCCCAACTACTTTTCCGTTAGTCATTAATAACTTTTATTTAGAAATATGAGGAGAGGGAGAAAAGATTACTGGAGTATGAATACACATCTATTGAAATTATTGCAACACATGATTAAAAAATAAGAAAAGAAAGAAAATGAAAAGTCGGAGCGGAGGTTTGATGAGGAAAAAGTGTAGAAACGATGAGGAACGAAGTGGGTGATTTTAGGGCCTGAGAGACAACCACCCTCATGCATTAATGATACAGTCGTTACGCTTGCCTCCGTGCGTGAGTCCGGTGCTCCCGGTACCGAGGTATACTGTTAATTAGGGTTTATGCACCTCTGAGTCAATTAACGTTGTTTTATTAATGCATAATTCAATATTGTTATGTATTACCGAACCCTTAAAAGGATTTCTGAAATTCCTTCTTGGGTTGTGGCCTGAAATATTTCAAGGAAACACCCACTGTCAAGTGCGTGAAAATGAATAATTATGGGAGCCCTGAAACCCCACAGTTGAGCAGACAAGACAGCTGCCGTTATTAAGCACTGCAAATTGAAAGTATGGGTTCTATCATTAGAAGAACAAAGACATTTGCTGGGATAATTATGGAAACGCTATAGCTCCGGCTTTTCTACTAATGCTTCTGGTAGAAAATGTTTAAAAGCCTCAAAAGGTTAGGAGAGAGAGCGCGCCGTTCCTGAATCTCGTTCCTCACTCGGAGGAATGCATTTTCCTACCAATTGTAGTCATAAGGGAGCTTGCAATCCCTGCGACACTATGATAAGAAAGCCTCGATTTGAGCGAAAAATTAAATGATAATAAACATCGCGTGGGCTCGGTGGGGGGGATATTGTTTAATGTCAGTGGTGACTGAAACCACCTTCTAGATGACTGAGGCTTTGTTGGGCTCCTCTGTTTATATTAATTTCTCCTTTTCAGAGGCCATTATCTTAAATTGCATGTTATATAACTCGAGCCGCCTCCCTCCAGCCCACAGCACCACTTCGAAAGCAACTTGATGATGCATATTGTCGGTGGAAAAAAAAAAAATCACTCCTAGGCTTAGCATCCAAGGAGATTGCAATCCCGAGACTGTAATGGGAATGGATTAAACTTTGTACAATTTCCTTTTGTCACGTGAATTGAATCCGGTTGTGCTCTTTTCTAGGCCTGCCTTCAATCATTGTGTCTCACACAAAAAAAAATGATCTTTGAAAGTGTTAGCGTCCCTTAAGCTACCCTGGCCTGCTTTTAAGACACCAGAAGCTCGCTGTTTGTTTGGCTCTGGTTTCCCCTCTGCAAAAACAAAACAAGGAAAGTGGAAGAAGCCGGCCTAACAAACGATATTTCAAACCTTGAAAAAAAAGCCCCCGCCCCTTTTGCCTCAGGCAGCTTCGACAAGGAGGTTTGAGATTTTCAGGTTGGTCACATGCTAAAAACAAACGGAAAAGAAAAGGGAAAGCATGTCCGGTCAACAGCGATTGTAGTCCCTTCCAGAGAGCAAAGGAGGCACTATGGGACGTCCATAACTGCACATGCTAAGGCGGCTTCAAGTTTCCAGAGACCACAGGTTTTCCCTCTCCTGTCTGGCTCTCCTGGTGTTCACCGCTTCCGAGGTTCCGATGGAGCCATTCAGACATCAGTAGCAGCCACGGACTTTGATATCGCCTTGAACTGACCAACACCAAATGAGGAAACAAACATGCCTGTTAAGACTGGAAGTGAGAGACTCCCTGCCTCAGAGTCTGATTCTGTTTTGATCTCTGGTGTCTTTGATGTTGGGCAGAATTGCTGCCGCCTGCACCGGGGTCCTCAGGACTTTGGGTGCATGCAAATTAAACTCATTTGGTTGAAGTTGAAAAGGAAGCTATTTTTGCTACTTATTTGTGATGTATGGATCTCATGGAACTATAACCACCAATAAATAACTGATTTCCTCAAATAATATCCGTAAAATTTTCCACATTAAAGCACACACACACACACACACACACACACACACACACACACACGCACATTCTTTCAAAACTATACGCTTTCACTAAGTTGAAAGACTGAAGTTCTTTGTATTTTATCATCTGACCTAAGTGGCTTGAGCTATCCCACTTTATGTCAAATGTTAGAATATTCATTCATTTGTTATGTACTAAGTGGCAGTGTAGAAGATGCGATTAGGTACTAGGAAGACATGGGTCTGTGAGCTGTGTTTACCACATGGGATCCAAGTTCAGCTTGATCTTTTGAACCGTTTTTCACTCTGTGTTGCTTTTGGTAGACTCAGACGGCCTCCTTTACACTTAAGTTGTAGCACATGTCCCTATAGAAACTACAAACTGCTTCCAAGAGATTAAAATGCTTTTATACTTACGTTCTTTGGTTAACTCAAAATTCAGAGTAGGCACCGGCTGCACAACCCTAGGGGAATGAAACCAATATGGTAGCAAACCAGTCTGAAACCGTCCCCTTCAGGTCCTGTTCGCTCATTAGCCCTGATCTCCTCTCCATATAAAAACTGATGAGGCTGAAGAACCAACTGAGAATATTAACGCATGTGCTGCTCAATGACAGGGACACTTCTTAGAGATGCACAGGTTGATCAGTGTGCAGACAGCAAGAATAAATTTAAGCAAAAGTAGAGGATATGGTCCACTCAATGTGTCCCTAGTGCAACCAGGAGACACTCACAAGATGCTCGAGGCTACTCTGACTAGAACACAGCATCATCTTTCCACAGCTGGTTTTTTTTTTTTTTTAATAAGGAAGAGAATGAGAACACTTTAAAACAAGATAAGACTTGCATAATATTAAACACCCAAGTCAGTTATGATCATTGTAAAGCCTTTAAGTATTATATCGTATGCAACTGTCGGAGCTCGGCACGCATATGCCTGGCTTGTTGACCACAGCTTAGTAATTCATCGTACTACAGCATCGTGGTGGCTACGTAGTCAATAAGCAATGGGATATGGTAGCTTCACTGCCATCTATAGAACTGCCCATTTATGGCTGGCACTGACTGAAGAGCTATCATGTGACTCAGGATACTAATAGTACCTCTGTCCTGTAAGAGGCCCATTCCAAGGGCTTCACATGTGAATACCCTTATAGCATGATTTCACTTACAGCGGAAATATTTCTATACTACTGTTCCCAATAGAGCCAAGGCTTGAAGACCCATTTTTTTTCACTCATGCTGGTTCAGCTTTGGTGCTCATCCCCCAATTCTTCTTCCTGTCCCCCCAGCCTTATTCATTTTGTCTATTATTCACTAATGTCTATCGAATTTACTGACTCGTATAGCTAACTCTCCAAGGCCTTCTGACACTCTATCTGATTGTCAGGAAGCTTTCCTTTTAGTAACAAAAGTCGCTGGCTGGAGAAGGTTGCTACCAGGAGAGTGAAGCCTCAGGACTCAGGACAACTACTGCATTCCTTTTGTACTCCAGGTACCAGAGCGTCCTGTGGGATGATGCCACAAGACAAGAAACAGGATGATCATCTGAAATATACATAGAGCTATTGCTGTAATTGCCTGTGCAGAGATTAGATGAATCATCTAAACTGCAAGATGGGGAATGTCTCTTATTGACTTATACCTGCCGTTAATACCTTCATTGGTTTTGGTCCTAGTGCATAACAGTTTTGACATAGAGAGCAGGACTTTTCCACTACCACTGGAGTCCTGCCCACTGAAGACTAGGGACGTGTGGAACTTCCTTAGTGCATCAGGGTTATCTGAGCAAGAAAATTAATCCACCCAATCACTGGGAATCTGTGCTTCAACTGGACAGTGTGGTCCTTCAGATGTAACTCTTCATAGCAAGACTTCAAACTCCCTCAAGAATTCTGCAAGAGAGATGAGTATTTCCCAGAAAAGATGACTTATCTTCCATTATCCCTCTTTCTATTGAAGTCAGTGCCCATTACTCAAGAATAATAGAGTCAATGACCAACTCTGGAAAGAACTTTTTCTGTTGGAAGCAGTTGAGATGCAGATACTCTTCAACTGATGGTGGGATTATGTCCCAGACCCACTCCCCTCAAAATATTAAAAATGTCAAAAGTGCATGTAAGGCATCTATCGTGCCAAAGAGTGTGGTAATAACTGAGTTCTCTGGAGAGCACTGAACATCTACATCCTGATCACATGGTGGCAGGAAGCCTCTGGCTGCTGCCACTGACCAACCTATGAGATAGACAGCGTTAGCCTGGTAGAGGAGCAACACTGAAAAGTTCAAAGGATGATGTCTGAACATGCATCACATTTACACTGTTCTGAAGTAAAACAAAGACTGTACGTTGAGTAATTATAAGTTGAGGATAGTTTGTTTTTGACAGAAATAATACCAATGAAGATAGGTGATACTAGCTACTTGGACTAATCTTAGAATTTTATGGGAAACATTTTTGTTTGTTTACCCCTGTGAGCTGAGGAATTCATGAGTGAGAACTATACACTCAGTGTCCAATACAGGCTCAGATTGTCCCAAACAACCTATAAATGTGATTTCAGATACTTGGGAAAAAAAATACTATATTTTTATTGCACATTTTTTTTTACTTAAAATTTAGTATGGTACGGTATTATTAAGCTTGAATGATAATACGGATTTTTTTTCATCATGTTAATTTCATCAGCTCTTATTTCACTTCCCAAAGTAGAGAATCGGCTATAAAAAATCTTTACTACGGGAAGACTTTTCTTTTTATCTGCTAAAGCTAAAATCAACAAAGGGGAAATGAAGACATCATTGGATAGAACACACAGGAGTGACTTTTGGGAGCTCTCATGGTAGAATATGTCCATGCAAGGGCTAATGTGGTAGCTCATGAAGGGTAAAAAGTAGCTGGTATGATATTTCAAAACCTAGCTTTGGTTAAATAGCTTAACTTTAGCTCTTGTATTGAAGCCAAGAGGGAAGTGTTGAGTTCAGCAATTTCTCTCAACGACATCTAAGAGAACACTTCAGAAAGTTTTCCACTGATGCCAAGGCCAAGTTTCTGTTGTGTTGTAGAGGGCAGCAACTCTACTTCCTTTCCAGGCCCTCTGGAGGATCACTCTCATTTCCAAACAGAGCTCTCCAAAGCTAAAACAATGCCTAAGAGAAGCAGCCTGGAAATCTTGGCTCTCCCAGATATTACTTGGAAGTATTTACATTCCTTTGTATTTTAGCCCATTTGGTTGGATGAATGAAGTCTTGCCCAGAAACTGTGACCTTTGAATAAGCTTCAAACCGCTCAGTGAGCTAGTTGGAACAAATGTTCAAGAGCATCAAAGAATCGTCTTTTTAGAGAAAGATAAAGGTGAAGGCGAGTATAGCTATCCCAGTAGGATTCTGTCCATCTTCTTAATAATTCAATCACCTGTGTAATTATAAAACCTAAATTGTGCTCACCTCTGGGCCTTCTTTTCCTCTTACATAAATGTAGGGAGCTAGCTGTATTATACAGAACTATCTTCAAAGAATATCAGTTATTTTTTCTTTAAAGCCAAAGGATGATTAATGAAGGAAAATGTAAATCAAGAGAAAGCATCTTATTAATTAAAATCCTAAATTGAGCAGCATAAATTAGATTGGTTCAAGATAGTAGCTAGATCTTTATACACACAAAACTAGGCATGAACATATGAAATGTTCACTAAGTTGTTTCTTGAAGAAAATGAGGGTTATGATTAATAAATGAGTATGTCTCTGTAATGTTTGGAAATGCTGATTAAAATTCCATTTCAGAGATACAAGCACATCTAAAACAGAGTGTTCCAAATATGATTTTGCTCATGTAAAGATTGCAATTAATGATGTTGATGTAAATAAATATTTGTAATATGGATAAGTGCACTTGGTGTGTTCTGGGTGGGTTGGAATCTGTCGCTCCAGTTCCATTTGTATTACCTCGTTTCATTCTTAAAGATTCTCAGGGATGCCACTGTTCCATTGAGTGACTGAGTTCTGTGGGTGACTTGTCTCAGCTCATATGAATTTGGAATGAACTTAGCATGGAAATGTTGATTGATTGAGCCAATGAGCCAAAAGTACAAGTGCATTAGTGAAAGATCAGAGTTACCAACTTGTAATAGTCAAGGAAATGATGAGGAAGATGAACAGAAACACTACAGGGCTTTCACATAATCATAGCAAACCAAAGAACAGGCCTAAGAAAGAAGGTGAAGTTGTGTGGAAGCTGCTAAGGGTGGCTTCTGCCTCAAAGATCTTTCCCCACTTTCTAATGGCTGTGATCATTCTTCCTGGCTTGCTATTCCAGTCACAAAGAACAATTAATATTCTCCCCTTTCAAATCTTACATTTCTGGAGGACGGAGTGATGGGACCTCTCAGCAGTGGGCATTTATGAGGCCTTCCTGTCTTTTGACTTCAGACAACAACAACTTTCAGTCACACTGGACCATTCTGACTGCTGGGAGCGCCTTCTTAAATTCATGTGGTACAGTAGTCTCCAAATACGTAACTTCTTAGACAGCTACATCCAGAAGTAACTGTATTTCGCTTTGCAGAGGGATTTATTCACCCTCTAAAGAGTAGATGCCCTCCAGCCTCATGCACCATGGTCTGTAGTGTATCACAACTTCTATGTGCATCTGGCCAAGCTGTCAGGTCTTCCGGTCAGAAACTGGACAGCACATCCACACATAATATTGAAAGCTTTTGGACATTGGAATTGAACTAACTCAAAAGATACAGCTTTGAAACAATACACAGGCTCAGAGAGCAAATCCCCCAGATGGGCTGCTTCGGACTTGAAATTGAGAGTAGAAGACACAGGGAAGAGATTTTTCCAAAGTTACTTTATCGACCTAAAGACAGAATCTCTGAAGAAAAACAGAGCTGCTTTTACTCTTCTTACTGAACTGGCATTAACCAGGGAAGATCCACCTCAGATCAAGGAGACAGAATACTGAATGCCACACAGAGAGAGCCTGAGGAATTTTGTCCCAGCACCTTGTTCTTGAGCTTATTACCTTTAAAAACGACTTTCTTCCCCATCTAAGAGTGGTACAGTCCTATATGTACCACATTCCCTTTCTTCTATGAAGAGGAATTTAAGCTTCCACTGTATTCTCCCTTTGAGTGCCATAGTTTGTATGATTCTCATGTACACATTAGTGAAAGCATGTTCTCCTCCTGTTGTTGTCTTGTGTTTTCAACTACTGAACCTTCAGAAGAAAGGGTTGGATGACAGCAATGACAAAAATGGGCCCCATCTGATACAGTGAAAAGTGAGTGAGTCCTGACTCAGAGAGATGCTGGATGAAATACTTCATGAGAGCCCAAGTTATAGAGCAGCTGCCTGATACCAGCAGTTGCTGCAACATCAGATGACCAGCACCAACTGATTTGTGCTTCTCTTCTCTCAGAAAACATTTTCTTTTTCTTCAAGTCCTTCTATCAAACATCACATCCTGAATACAGTTTTTCCCACTTCCACTCCCTTTGGTTCCTCTCACTCCCCTCTTCCTCAGATCCACTCCTCTTCTTTCATTTCCCTCCAGAAAAGAGCTGGCTTCCCAGGGATGTCAACCTAAAATGGTGTAACGAGTTACAGTAAGACTAGACACAAAGTGTCATATCAAGACTGGACTAGACAACCCACTAGGAAGAAAGGATTCCAAGAGCAGGCAAAGGAGTCAGAGACAACTCCACTCTCACTGTCAGGAGACATACTAACACCTTAAGCTAAACAACCATAACATACATGCAGAGGACCTAGCTCAAACCCATGTAGTCTCTGTGAAGCCAGATCCCTAGAACAGCAAGCAGTCTCCACCCGCGACAGACTCTGAAAACTCTTCCTGCCTTTTCCTGAGTAGTATTTCTGTTAGCCCTGGTGGAAGAATGCCATTGTAGTCCTGTTAGTGTTTCCTAAACTTTCCCAACAAAATGTTTCATTATGTAACTTTGCACAGAGATCCTTTCAACTTTATTATTCTGGCTTTGGGTAGTTTCTTCGTGAGAAAGTGACCTCTCACATTTCTATGTGTATGTGTTTATGTGTGTATCAGTGATTTATAAACTACAGCTTCATTAGTGTCAGAAGTATTCTGTAGACAGAAACCTATACAAAAAAGGAGGAACTGAATGGGATCATAAAATGCCAGAACAGCTATAATAATAGATATAATGGTGTAAATTGTCTGCCATAAATACTGCTGGTATCAGAGCTGTCCTCTCAGGTATGGCCTTCAATGTCTGCCAGTGTCAGACTCCATAAAATCCCAAGAATGTACCTGTGGAAATTCAGTATAGTAAGGGCTCATCAAGAACCAACCCATCACATCTGAGCAAGCAATCAAACACAGCTTGCAAAAGTAATTGCATGTGGTTGAGCAAATAGTTCACCCCACAGACCTAGAAACTACTTCCCAGGTCAGTCATAACAAATTTGCATATTACTGCAAATGTGTAGCTGATAAGGACAAATCTTAAGGAATAGAGGATGCTCTTTTCAACTTGATGCAAAGAAGCTCTCCAGCGTAAAATAATATCTGCTGTCACTTCCCCATACATCAGAAACAACTGAGACAAGCTACAAAGGAAACCTCCCTTCTATGTTAACAAATGCATCTTTCAAAGAAAGGCAACATGTTGCCTACACTACATTGTGTGGGGAAATTGGGACTTTAGTCTTTCGTTGCCAGTCAACATAGACTCCTCCATGTTGTAATCAACACTGAGCATCTCACAGGTTTTGTTAAGGAGATCCTGAGACTACAATTAGATGGACATTTCTACTTTCATCTTTAAAAAAATGGGGGAGAAGCTTTGAAGACAGGATAGTGGTTAAGAGTGTTTGCTGCCACGGGAAAGGGAATAACACTCGAAATGTATATAAGAAATACTCAAGTTAATAAAAAAAAGAGTTAAAAAATAAATAAATAAATAAATAAAAGAGTGTTTGCTGCCTTTGCAGAGGATCTGAATTCAGTTACTAGAACACACACACACACACACACACACACACAAACACACAAACACACACACATAAATATGTATAAATTTTTTATTTTAAGTAATAATAACAAACAAAGAAACACTTTCAGGACATAGAGAGATAGTTCACCACTGGAAAAAGCATTTACCACGCATATGTAAGGATCTAAGTTCAAATCCTCAGGACCTCTATAAATTCTGGATGGGCATAGTACAGTGCCTGAAAGTCTAGCAGACAATCCTCAAGGCAAGCTGATAACTGGACTAAATAAGGTAGTTGGCTCTTCAAATGACATGCCCTGCTTCAATTCACAACATGGGAAATGATCGAGAAAGGCACCCAATATTAATCTAATACACACACACACACACACACACACACACACACACACATACACACACTTTAATCATCGTTATCATTACCCAATTTTTAAAAAGTTTTAAAAAGTAATAGTTCACAAGCATCACACCCACAAATTGTGTTAAAGCTTTTCTCTACCTTCTCATTTCTTTGAAGTAAATTGGACATCCTATGAGTTTTCAAAAATTGTTCAAAGTGCACGGACTCTATTGCAGAGAAAAACTAAGGAAAAAGAGATAGCAACTGTCCCTTTTCCCCCTATCTGGCTATAGATCTGAGGAAAGAATGCCAAGGACTAGCTTGGACAATAGGGTTTTGTCTATGATTTCCATCACCCCATAGTGAGATTGGCTAAATCAACTGGTTATTTTATAATCAGAAAGCCAAACTAAAGGTGAAAGAAAAATTTTTTCCATCTTGTCAGTAACACTAGGCTTGGAGATGAGTGTGTCTTCCCATGGGAGGCATGCAGCAGGTGTGAGAGCCCGCCTGCGGCAATTGCTGCTGGCTGTTGATTACTCTCTGTGTAATTTGCAAATCTCTCTATTCCCATAGCTTTGTGTAATATATCAACAGTAATAGATTCATAATCATTATTCAGCCTACTGGAGGTTTGGTCACTGTGACAGATGTCTTCTCAATTTTCATGTTGCAGGCTCTCAATTCTTCCCCCTTTCCCTCTGAAAAATATTTAATATAAAAATCTATCTTTAACGCATCTGGTAGGATGTTTGCGTCAAGAGGTGACACGGGCTATCAATCTCTAACTCCTCTCGAGTACTTAATTAACTATGATGAGTCAAGAACGTGAGCATTTGCTGCACATAGTTTATCCTCACTAGATTGTAGGGTGAGATCGACTTAAAAAGGCACATGTATGTTGACCCACCGAACAAGGCACACTCACGAGATGTGGGTGTGTTTCCATCTGGTACTCTGGAGGGTCTGAGATTGGGCTCAGATAAAGGCACTGCTTTATCTTAATGTCTTATAACTCTTTCTAGATGGTCTTCCAGTTTGGTCCTAGAGATTCCCAGAACTAGATAGAATATTTCCCTCAGTGTAGCCTGAAGTCAGACACCTTATGCCACAAGGTAGCTCTGATATGGGCTAATGCACACGGTCACTACTCTTCTTCTTTCTCTCTCTCATTCAGAGCTCCTCCTGCAAATAATAAGAATGGAGCACCCGTATCCTCCTGTGATGGTTGTTTAGCTTAATAAAAAAATAATGAACTCTTGAATCAAAGACATGTTAATATTTACCAACTCTTAAGAAAAAAATCTTCGAGAGACCCACATTTATCATTCTAAGTCTTTTGGATCTGAATGAAAATTACTGTTGCTGATTTTTAAATGTTTACCATCCTATTTGTTTCATCTGATGGCTCTTCGTCCTGAATTTCATTCTCTAACATATTGTAGCAAATCCTGTTTTAAAATAAATTTAAGATCACAAAGAGTTAAATATCCTACAAAGAAAAAGTAAAAGAGAAAAAAAAATAACCTGCAGAAATTCTTCCCTGCCAGGCATGGTAGTACACATAAGCCAGTACTCCAAAGGCAGAGGTAGGAGAATTTCAAATTTGAGGACAGTGTGGTGTGCATAGTGAGAACAAGACTGTCTTTAATTATTTAGGAAGACCCTGTCTCAATAGATAGTTAGATAGATAGATAGATAGATAGATAGATAGATAGATAGATAGATAGATAGATAGACAGACAGATAAAAGGTATATACCTTTCCCAAAGAAAGTTGACCTCTCCACCATTAGATCACATCCAGAATGTAGGTTGTAAGTATTACAAACTGGCTTCCTCAGTTAAAGTAGAAGTCCTCTGGAAACATTCATAGCATTTCTTCTTCATTCACATGATTTTTACTACTCTAACCATAAGTGAAAGATCACCAGGAAAGAGCTGCAACAGTCTATACTAGGGTATGGGCAAGCCTGGGATTTCCATACACACCTCTTTTCTCTCATGTCTGAGGGCAATTTCTTAAAATGACATTGAATATGAATCTGTTAATACTTAGCCTCTGATCTTCAATTCTGCCTGATCTACCAAGGGTATCTTCCAATGACTTTCATTTTTCTATTGCTTAGTACACTAGGAAGTGTATTAGTTGTATTAAAACTAGTTATTGAATGTCAATGAGAAATATTGACATTATGTATTAATAACATGATTCATATGCATCAGACTAGAAAGGTAGTAGAATCTGCCTAGTAAATCCCACTAATAACACAGTAGATGTGCATAAAAAGGTTCTTTCCATCAGCAGATCAAAAGTAGGCTCCATGTAGCCATGAACTTTGACAGTGGCTGCAAATACCAGCATCTTCATTATATGAAAAGCTAAGGAAACAACAACAACAACAACAAGAACAAGGTTATGCTTCTTGCTCAACATGACACACAGATTATTTCTCAAGCCACAAAGAATTAATTATTCTTTGTTATTACTTATTATTAATTATTATTAATCATTGTTGGTATTAGCTATTAGTTATTGTTGTTTGGTGTCCTGATCCCAGATTTTTCCTCTTTCCTTTCAACAGCCAGACTGCACCCTGCTTCGATGCTTTATGAGCAGATTAATATCCTGTATCAGTCAGATTTTTCATCTCTACAGCAAATACATGGGAAAGCAGCTTACATTGAAGAATGGTTTGTCAGCTAGTGACTTCCGGATGTGATTGGATTCTGAGGGCTCAGTTTTAATTGGTGGATTATTCATATTGTTGACAACAAAGTTCCAGTTGCCATGTCTGTGAAGGAGATTCAATATTCAATCATAACACAAGTGAAATTAGTGTTCCATCCTTTTGTCCTACAAAAAGGACAAAATATATACTAGGCAGGTCTCCTTGCTTATTCTATGTAAGTCTGCAAGAAACTATTCACACTTGCATTTGTTAAAAGAAAGAAAGAAAGAAAGAAAGAAAGAAAGAAAGGAAGGAAGGAAGAAAGGAAAGGAAGGAAGGAAAGAAGGAAGGAAGGAAGGGAAGAAGGAAGGAAGGAAGGAAGGAAGGAAGAAAGAAAGAAAGAAAGAAAGAAAGAAAGAAAGAAAGAAAGAAAGGAAGGAAGGAAGGAAGGAAGAAAGGAAGGAAGAAAAAAAGAAAAGTCTGTTACCATTGTAGCAACAAAAATGCAATGGAGGGTTGATGAGAGACTAGACCACAGTTGGGTAAAGAAATAAGAGAACTTAGCTGGGTATAATAGTGCATATCAGTAATCCCAGTATTTGGGAGGCTAAGGCAAGGAGATGAGTCCAAATCTAAGTTGGGCTACATTGTAAGAGCCTGTCTTGAAAAAAAGAAAAAAGAAAAAGAAAAATTGAAGTTTAGATTAATTTTGTTATGCTGTGATTCCCTAACTCCTATGTAAGAAAAGTTTTACATTATTTCTGCCAAAATCAAGACTCATTATAGGCTCCTTACTCAATGAGGAAACTTGTAGGTAATTTCCAAGTCTAAATTATAATAGTGGCAAAGAGCAGAAAAAGGAAAGGAAGAGGGTTAGGGAGTACCCTATAAACTAATCCTTGCCTATTCAAAAGCACAAAGAACTACCTTATGTGTTATAAGGCAAATTCTCTGTTCCATACTGAGTCAAGTCTACTGTTTAACATAAATTATCCTCTCAATTGTTCGCAATGATTTTTTTTTTACCTTGAAGGGAAGAAAACCCTTTAGATTGAATAATTCAGCATAATGCCTCAGAAAGTGAAATCTAATCTCACATGACCTCCAAGGTCTTTCTGATTTCTCTTCTTCAAGATGCTCAAGCTATGAAATGCTAAACATGCAGCCCAAATCTGCCATGACCAAGTCGATTTCAGATTTCCATTGTTGCCAAGTGTGTGGACTAGATGGATAGAGGCTTCAGAGTGGTTTATAATGTTTCTGCTTGTCTTTCTGTGTTTAATCCGTCGGTGGGAGTGACAGCTTGACATAATCACTGGCTTCCAAAAAGTAATTCCATTCACTATCAGTTTTTAATTTTATTTCCTCATTCCTTTATTGATGGGGTAAAATGCTGGTTAATCTGCAGAGCACAGGCAAGCTCAGTGTTGTCAGTATTAATTTCACACTGCTGTATCTTCATATTTGGCCTCATACAGTAATTAAAAAAATCATTATAGAGTTGAAATTAAGCTTGAAACATAATTCTTGGCTTTAGTTTGTGTGAAGCTAATGGTTGACTTCATATCAATTTTGTTATTTTCTTCACATAGCCAAGGTCTTCCTTTTACTATTAAAATATTCACTGGCGTGCATTTCTTTGCTTCTTGCTTGTCTGTGTCTTTAATATCAGAATGTGTGACTTCACACCGAAACATATCTTATAGACAGATGAGAGTTATCCTTTTTAACAGTACTAAGATACTTGCTATGAGCAGTGCTTCCAACATGGAGTCCCTAGAGGACGTGCATCAAAACTGTCATGGAGTGATCTTTCTAAACAGCAGGGTCCTCAGAATCAGAAACTGGCTGTTGAGACCCGTCTTTCTGTGTTACGAGGCCTTCTAAACGACTCTGCTCTGTGCTAAAGGTTGAGTTTTTAAACATTTTATACACTGGGCTGACTTTAGCCCTTGAGGAAACCTGAAGAGTAGCATCCACAATCCCATTTTATGCATGAAGAAATGAAAGCTCAGTAAAATCCAGGACTACTAATATTCTTGGAAGTGGTAGACGGCAGCATCAGGATTCCAAGCACGAACTCTCTCATCAGCTTTCTGTCGTATTAATGGATTTCCACAACATGTCATCGGATGCATCCTATGGATACTTTCTGCAGAAGTTACATAAAAGCAGACATTTCTCTTATTGAAATGGAGTTACATAGGAGCCAAAAGCCACATCCACTTAGGCTTCACTGCAGCCCTCCACAAGCACACACACTGTCCCCTTGCCTCTATCCTGTACCCTCCATGTTCATACGCATTGTGACTTATTCCTAGAGTAGACTGCCAGCCACTTCTGGGTGGGTGCATCAAACTATAATATTCTGACCTTCTCTCAGACAATGCCTGGACTGGTAAAACAAGTCAAGCTGAAGACCTCGAGGAGAATGTATAAATCAATAATTCTGCTTTCTCAGGCTAAGTATTCTTTCTGATAAAGGAGTACTGTGCTTTTTACATTCTAAAATGAGACCAAATATGAAGACTTCAGACAGGAAAGGAGTATCTCATTCAAATGTGTGCTTATGCCTCTCTACCTGCCTAGGAGCTGAGAAAGCCCACATATGACTAAGCACACTCAATTCAAGTCTGCTCATCATCCTAGGTTTCTCTCAAGCAAAAATAAATCTTAAAGTTTAACAATTAACAGCTAAACGTCTGCATAGTTCTTTTTATTTGAAAAGGACAATTGAGACTCATTCTTCGATCATTTCTCCCATTGATCTTTTTGTCTTGGCTCTGTATAATCTATCCTGTGTGGTGCTCCTTTAAAGTCTAATTTGCCTTAATTCTTCGTGTAAATACTGCGATAGGCGGTCAGCTTCCTTTCATTACAATGAATGCCTGAGAGAATCAACTTATCAAGAGAAAAGGTTTCCCTTGGTCCATGGTTTGGGAGTTCTACTGCAAAGATCCATTGGTCCTATTGCTATGGGGCCTGAGTAAGAAAGGATTTTGTGGTGGGAAACCAACGTGGAAGAGCACACTCACATCAGTGCTAAGGACACAGTGACTCTATGGGCAAGTGGTGAAAATATGAATTGAACATGGGAGAGATCGCACAACATTGTAAACAATAACATACACAGACTGTGGCAGTCTAAAGGGATAACTTTTATAGAATTTGAGCTATGTCACAATAAAATTACTATAAGCAAAATTAAATAGATGGTAGGTAGATAGATAGATAGATAGATAGATAGATAGATGAGAAAGAAAGTAGAAATCTTACCTTACAGCCAGAAAAGAAAAATTAAAAGTATGTAGGGTTCTTCACTCCACTTCAAGGATATACTTTCAATAACATAAGGCCATGGAGAAGTCCTACTTCTTAAAGATTACATCATCTCTCATTATTGTCACTCTGAATTTTTGTGGTCATTTAAAACCCTAACCATAGCAGTAAGTGAATAATTAATGTTTAACTGTCTACATCATCTAACTTCATCATGAAATGAGGCAGTATTAATTACACTACAATCACTGGTAAAACTCTGGGCCATCTCATGCCAATGTCTTTCCTTACTCAACCATACAGGCAGTTTGGTTCACACATAAACTAAGTTATGTCATTCTTTGCTTCAAAACTTTCCCCATCCCCAGGCATAAGAAAATTTAGATTCTTTATCCTGACATTTATAAGATCAAACAAGATTTTATTTTTATTTTTAAATAAACATGAAAAATTTAGTGCAATCAAGACCAGCTCCATAATTTTCCAGGTTTAGCGAACAAATGAATAAAATGCCTCTTCTTCCAAAATGATTTTGTACGTCAAGACTACGAAACAGAGGAAGAAATCATGAGCAGGGCCATTTGGACAGCAGGAGTCATGAGTCTGTGGAAGATGCTCTACTGACTTTTATAGTAAACCTTTCATGACATCTACCACAGGCTGGGCTTTTCACTTTGTTTCCACTCATCCCCAGTTTCCTTTTCCATAATTCCTTTTATTTATTTACTTAGTATGCATGGTGTTGGGGTATACACATGTATGCCATGGCACATAGATTGGGGTCAAGGCGGCTGTGTCAGAGCCAGGTCTCTCTGTCTTGTGGGCTTGGGGAGATAGAAGCCAAGCCTTTTGGGCTTGGTGGCAGTTCCTGTGCCCACTGAGCCATCTCATGGACTCTTTGTCCATAATTTCTTTTTCATCGTTGTAATTTAATTTGTTCTTTGAATGCAGTTTTTTCTAGAAAGTACTTCTTCCCTGTGAAGTTTATTTCGCCTTTGACAGTTCATAATAGTTTTTCCCTGAGATTCTCCCGTACGCAACCCAATCCTACTTTGTTTGCATCCTTCTCTTCGGTTATGTCATGATTTGTCTTGTATTTAATCATCTTTACCCTCTAAGTTTGCATTCAATTCAGTTATTTTGATACAGCAAGAATTTCAAGGGAGTTTTCTAGAAAACATCAACGCATCCTTCTCGTTCACTTCCTTTGCAAATGTGCATAATATTAATCCCAGTTTTACCATATGTATTGAATATTGTCTAATTACATTTACTTATCCCTATCTGGGGAAATTCTGCCATCCATATTTCCCTCAACACATAAGCTAATGCAAATTGTCTTTGCTCTTGTCATCCCTTATGTAAAACAAAAATGTTATACACCAGAAACATAAACTGCTAATTTCTGAGAATATTCAGAGTTCGACTAACTTTACTACTTGTAGAATCCATGCATTAACATTCTTGCCTTTCAAATGCAGAGACTAGGACTCAAGAGGAGATGTTTTCTGCTACAAATCACTCAGTTGGTGACAGAGTTAAGATCGTGGTCTATCCTATCTCCTGTATCCCCCCACCCTCTAATTCTGCTTTGTCAAATCAAGGTGGTAAAATCAGAGCCCCTGGGCTTGCCTGTAGTGTGAGTTCCTGCGTAAGGAGCTGCAACCTAACTTGGGAATATACATTCCTCATAAAGAGAGGAAGCTTTAATCCATCACAAGGAGCTGAATTTCTGCCAATCACAGGTAACCAACTCATGACACCATCCTCAAAAAAGGCAAAAATTTAGCTGAAGCCAATCACATGACTTCTTCAGTCTGCTTCTCTACCTGCTTTCACTGCTGGGTGGAGCTCTCTGAAATTTTATGGAGTGTTCTCCACAGAAACTCTGAATTTAATTCGTGTGAAGTTTTTGTTTTAATAAAGCTCTTGGCAGCATTTTTTCCAGAGAATCTTTTAAGCTGCATGTTTCTCCTGTGTGTCAGTTGAGGAGCTGGTCCTTGATGAGACCTTGATATATTACCTGACAAAGGTACCATCCAAGATATCAGTGTATCCCTGACCCCCGGTCCTTCTGAATAGAACACGAGACACAACTTCATGCTGATGCCTATAGTGCTCTGTAGACTCAATGTTTGCCAAGAATTAATGAATGAGATATAAAACTGCCTGATTCTATGGTTAGTTAAAGAGGCACACCCGACTTTAAACAATTCCGTATGGAAATGAACATTCAGATGCCACAGAGCATGTGCCCCATACATGCCTAGCCACCCTTAGGTAAGGCAATGTCTCCAAAACTCTATAATACTGACTATGGTGTCTCCTATCTCTTGCTTTCTTGGTGATGTTAAACAGATTGTCTATGAACAATTCATAATCCTTTTTTTTACTAAGTAATTCCGCAGCCTCGAGTTGCTCTCAGAACCAATACATTATTGTTCGCTTTTTGACAATTAGGACACAGAGTTGTAGGGAAAAAACATTCAATGGTTTCAAGGGACTCACTGTAGGCCAATTACTCTGGGTGAAAGTGGGGTCTAAGGTACCTGGGAAATGGACATGGGTCAGCATAATCAGAGAGAGCACTCTGCCTAACTGATTAATTGGAAACCTGCCTCGAAAAGAAGTAGGTTGCTGTGGCTGACCTGGGGGTCAATGGAGCTTTTAGCTCTTCTCCTCATTCAGGGGCTTGCCTCCCTTCTTTCCTCTTTGGGTCCCAGGTTATCATGAGTTGTATCAACCTACTCCTAAAGCATAGCACAGACAGTAGACAAATCAATGAGAGACAAGAGAGACTATTTTCTACATAACTCTAATCCACTCTTAAAGTGCAGCTACAAAGCCAAGTTTCTCTAAGCTTTCTCAATCCCCAAAGCAGAGATTATAAATGTTATAGTCAGAAAGATGATAAGATTTTTTTTCATCCATTTCAAATGCTGATCAACCTGCTGCTGATCTTGAGAACTGTAATTCTCTGAGTCTCAGGTGATTCCTCTCATGATCCTCAATCAATCAGATTCATCTATGATTAACCAGTCGTATTCCCTTTCCCACTGCATCCCTGTTGGGGCAAATTTCATCATTTTCATAGTTCATATACTGGGCTTTACATACACATGATTGGATTATTAATGCAAACTAGTATTCAGTAATAGGAGGTGTATATCCTGTAACCGAGTTATATCTTCACAATGAATGCTTCAGGCATGATCATTGCAACAAATTAAATTACATCAGTTTTTCTCTATGGAAAACAGTGATGTTTGTTTCAAAGGGCAAAATAATCCTTTCTCCCAACAGGACATGCAAATGGACGGCAGCTATACACAAATTAGCTCAAGATCATAGAAATACAAGTAAAACCACATAATAATATAATTCCTCATCATCTCTTGGATGATGGAGTGATAGTCATTTTTTAAAGGCAACAAAAAGTATTGGCAAAAGTAAAAAGAATTCTGTCAGTGAGAATGCAATGTGACACAGCTGCCATGCAAAACAGCTTGAGCAGCCCTCTGATGTTGCAAACAGAATTACCACGTGATCCAGAAATTCTACTTCTGGGTATTACCCATCTGAACTCAAAACAAGATTTCCAACAGATACTTGTATCCCCTGTCCAACATAAAGTATCCACAAAACACAATAGGCAGAGAAACTCTAATTATCCACCTTGGGATAAATAAACTAAATATGGCAAACATGCCCCCACACACACACTCACACACACTCACACACACACACACACACACAGACACACACACTGCATACCCACACACCACATACACACACACTCACACACACTCACACACACGCACACACACACACACACACACACACACACACACACACACACACACACACACACACACACACACACACACACACACACACACACACACACACACACACACACACACACACACACTCACACACACACACACACACTACACACATCACACACACACACTCACACACACACTCACACACAACACACTCACACACACACACACACACACACTCACACACACTCCATACACACACACACACACACACACACACACACACACACACACTCACACACACACTCACACACACACACAGTCACACACACACACATATTACTTCATCCTTAAATAAGAAGAGTTTACAATATTTAACACTGCCGGAGCTTGAGAAAATCATGTTAAGTGAAAGATGCCAGGCAGAGAAGGAACAAGTATGTCATGACTTCCCCTCTATGATATCCTAAATGTACTGGGCTGAATTTAGTCAACATCTCTGCCTTGACTCTAGCTGGCACTATCATTAATCTAACAACTTTAGATGGACCAAACAATACCTCTGTCTGTGGAGAAAGAAAAACAATAGTATTCACTCCCAACTACCTCAAGAGTTTACATCTTCTTAAGTCCGAGGTTATTAAATTTGCAGAGCACTGAAAATATCTTTATTCCTTCAAGAACTCTTTAAAGTACTCAATGTAAAATTTAAAACCAATTACTAATAACAATAAATTATGAATATTACTTTATTGTGTAAATACCAAACCTATCTGAGTAGTCTGTTCAATTTCAGGTGAAGAATTAATTGTTTACCATTGAGCAAGTTACAGACTTCTGTTGTCTTTATTTACTCAGACATAAAATCAAGATGTTAATAGCAATTCTTTCCCAGCATCACATGAATGAATGAGGCAGTGTATATTACATATATAATATGTATCATATATCATATTGTATATATACCCATCTTACTATAATTTATATATTTACTGATACTAGGTAAGAATACCAACTACTAATAATTGTGTGTGGGGGCATGTGTGTGTGTGTGTGTGTGTGTGTGTGTGGTTTATTTATTGTGTATATATTTTCCTGTATCATCTTAATACCTTTTTATGGTTTGTTTTTAAACCGTGGTATGATTTTTTAAATTTTTTTGTCAAATCTGGTCACATTTTGCTAATCTTGCCACCCACACTGTAATGACTATTTTTAAAGAGAAATTACATATTTTCCATTCTCCCCTCATCCTAACTTCAAAAGAATAGGTTGTCTATTGTAAGCTTTCTGTAAATATGTTTGAATAAATACCTGTAACATTAATGTTTAATGTGCTGCAAGCATTTTATCGAAAGATAACAGAATGTTTACATTTCTATTCAAGAATTTCAAGTTCAGACGACCTTAACTGGAATAGGTGTATAACATTAGCCTTGGGGAACAGGTGGTGGGAAAACTTCCATTTACAGAACAGTAACAATCAGAAAGAAACATTATAAGAGATAGACAGTTCATTTATTATGATTTCTTACTTCATAAGCTAGAAGATTGAACCCTAAGCTAACCTAGAGAGCATAGTCCTAGAGCTTTCAAGACATAATCTTCTGCGCTGGCTTTCATTTAGTCAACATCTCTACCTTCACTATAGCTAATATCACTGATTTAACGACTATATAGGACCAAACAATGCTTCTGTGTTTGGGGAAAGAAAAACATTAGCATTCACTTCCAACCCCCTCAAGGTCTTTCCTGTTTCCTCTTTCTCTCCTTTTGTCACACACACACACACATACACACACACACACACACACACACACACACACACACACACACACACAAACGCACACTATACACATAACCAAGGAAACCATGCAAAGTTCATCTGACCACCAGAGGGCTTCCCTGAGAATAGAAAAGCCCAGAATACACTGCTGTCTGAATATCTGCCTGGTTTCGTCCAGAGGCAAATGTGTGAGTTTCAGAGTGTGAAAGATGCTGCCTTCCAAAATCGCCAAACTTTGTTTGAACAAAATTTCTGAAGCTGATGACCCTACTTCTGTGAGTAAAACAATGTTACTCCCAAACTGAGATTTGATACAATTTCATTCACTAACTGAATTTAAATTGTCATTTGCCTTCAATAGCAACTGGATAGCTGATGACTTTAAGAAAGTTATTAATCATTGTATAAGATAAAAAATATTACAGATTACATTAATATTAAAATTAAAGTCTACCTTTACAGAAACATTGAAACAATTTGTGGATAAAAACATGATAATGTTTGGGTTTGTTTTAAAATACATATATAATAATACACTGTGGGCCTCCAAAGGTTAGAAAAGAGGGACTTTGAATGGTTTCATCATAAGTGAGAAAGTTTGATGAGATAATCAAGTTTAACCTAATTTAAACCTTACACAGTGTGTCTCAATCAAAATAAGACACGGTGGCCCCATTCGTGTATATAACTTTATCTTTGCATTTTTAAGACAAGGCCTTTCTGATTTACTTGAGTGACTTTAAATTCTTGTGCTCAATGGGCCCTCTTGCCATAGCTTTTCCAGCTATGCTTACCTCACTGTAGTGAGCTCAGATCTCATCTTATTCTATGTGATAGCTATTCTTGATTGTCTAATTGATTACACCTTGAATTACCTAAAACCCTAAATTGGAGGGGCACAGCAGTGAGGGTTTTTTGGCTTAAATTGAAGTGGGAAGATCTACTTTTTAATCTGGTTCTTCGAGGTAGGAAGACACATCCTTAATCCAGATCTTTTGAGCTGGGAAAACCTGCCTCTAATTTGGTGCATGCCTTCTGATGAAAGCCTATATAAGAACATGAAAGGAGAAAGCTTTTTCTCTTTGCCTCCTTGCTCTGACCTTGCTAGTACATCCATCTCTTCATTGGCATTCGTGTCTACTTCTTTGGGGTTCCAGTGTATACTGAAGACCATCTGAGATACCCAGTCTTGTGAACTGAGCAACTACTGGATGTCTTATTCAGGGTTTCTATTTCTGCACAAACATCATGACCAAGAAGCAAGTAGTGAAGAAAAGGATTTATTTGGCTTACATTTCCACATCTCTGTTCATCATCAAAGTAAGTCAGGACAGGAACTCAAGCAAGTCAGGAGACAAGAGCTGATGCAGGAGCCATGGAGGGATGTTACTTACTGGCTTGCTCCCCCTGGCTTGTTAGAACCCAAGATTACCAGCCCAAGAATGGCACCACCCACAATGGGCCTTCCCACCTTTGATCACTAATTGAGAAAATGCCTTACAGCTGGGTCTCATGGAGGCATTTCCTCAAGGGAGGCTCCTTTCTCTGTAATAACTCCAGCTTGTGTCAAGTTGACACACAAAACCAGTCAGCACACTGGATTGTTAGGCTTTCTTTTCACAGCAAGCCATTTTTTGAATTAGCAGGACCACATCCTATAAGCCATTCTAATAGATAGATAGATAGATAGATAGATAGATAGATAGATAGATAGATAGATAGATTTATTCTATAAGTTATTTTTCTTTAGAGAACCCTGACTAATACATTGTGTATCAGATAAAAATACACTTAAGATGTGGCAATTTTTTTCTTTTGTTTTTTGAGGTAGAGTCTCTATATTCTCATGCTTCTTTGAATTTGCTATGTAGCCCATGATGGTCTTGAAATTTTGGCAAACCTAATGCCTTACAAACCAAGTGTTCTAGAATTAGAGGTATGCCTTACTATGCTTTGAAATTTTTAATTTAATTTGAATTTAAAAAATAAAGAGCTCTCTTGCTCTCTTGTTCTCTTGCTCCTCTGTTGCTCTTGCCTTCCTGCCCCCACTCTCTCCTGCCCCCACGTGCTCACGACCAGCCTCCACTCCTCTATTCCCCCCCTCTCTCTCCCCCTCTCTCTGCCCCTACTACCCTCTTAACTCCCCTCCCCATGCCCTGAATAAACTATTCAATATTTAAAGAAGAATAAAAAATAAAGAAAAATAAAGAAAAATAAATATATTTTAAGAAAGAGAAGGGGAATTTCAGGAGAGGGCAGAATTCAAGAAGTATAGTCATGAGCCTTATATACAATGTTCTAATCAACAATAAACATTTTTCTTATTTCACGTTAACTCTACAGTTAACATCACTGAGAATACCTGAAGATCAAAATCTTAAAATGAACATCAATTGTAAATATAAGTTAAGTTCAGCAGCCAGAAATATAGATGGTTTTTATCTCATTCCAGTTCTCTTTTACATAAGAAATATGTTTGATATAAACAGCAAATCAGGTGTTCAAAATTATATATTACAAAAATATATAGTCATTAAATATCATGCAAAGATATCCAAATATACACATTACACTCACTTTCTTCTGCTGTTTTCTAGAAGGAAGCTCTGCCGGTTTTAAGGAAGTACTAGGGATTTTTACGTAACCTACAGGCACATTCTTCATTTGTTCAAAGTTTATCTATGCCGTAAGCACTGATTTTCTACCCCTAGAGAAAATTTGGCAATGTTTAATGATACATTTTGGCCTAAAAGGAAGATACCACTGGCATCTATGAGTAGATCTGAGGAATGCTGCTAACTGTCCTCCACACAGTGTCCTGTATACCAGCTCAAGTGACCAACAATGCCAAAATTAAGATGCTCTCTGTCTTAAAGTCATGCTATTCCAGACTTAAAAAGAGCATCAGTTTACACAACACAGACCTTCAAGTCTGAGAACATGACAGAAACAGTCTGTATTTCTCTCAGTAATTTAGCTTAAATACTGTCTGCAACTGAACTAGACCGAAGTCAACAAAAGCCTATTGAAAAGCTCAATGTGAACGTTTTCCTGAGATGTGCATTTTATACGATAGGATGACCTCACTGAGAAGGTTCTCAAGGATATTAGCATATCCTCAAGGATACTATGCTGGCTTCCCGTTTATACAAGCAAGTGCTTAAACATAAATAAATTACACTGTAATAAGGAACTTGGCTTTTAGTTTTTATTATACAATTTGGCTCAAAATTATTTTTCTTCATTTTACACTTTGAACGGGATTTTGTTGAGATAGTTGTGAATGTTCATGGCCACTTCAAACAATGGGAGATCATTTTGTTGGCTTTGTGTTTTGTTATTGCTATTGTTGAGATCATATGATTATATTATGATATTTATAGCCCATGCTGGCTTACATCTATGTAGCCTAGGCTAACGCAACATGTAATTTGTGATCCTCTTGTCCCAGTCTTCTGTATGAGATGGAGTGTACCACCGTACCTAACAACAGTTTACCAGCTTTGAATTAAACTTTCTCCATATTACCCAGATAATAGAGTGTCCATGGAATTATTAGGTAGAGCGAAATTAATAATGTGAAATGAAATTAATTAGTGTTGGAAAAGTAACAAATATTCACAACCATCAGTACTGAAAAATGATTTCAACAGATTAGTGTTTGTATATGATTTTCATTGGCCCTTTCCTAGAATATTGAGCCTAAAACAATTCCAATAAATAGATGAATCTTAGCAGGAAACATCAATGCCAGCCAGCATCTCAAAAAATGAAGATCATAAGACACTCTTTGATTCCTTTTGAGGAGCGTATCACCAAGGCATCTAATCCCACTCTCTAAGGAAAGCAATTGGAGTACCTAAATGTCTAGAGATGGAAGGTTTAGACTGCTAGAATGCTCTGTGGCTCTATGATACATGATCCTAGAAATAAACTGAAACAAAGCAAACTACTTTCAAAAAGAGTGAAAATAAAGAGGAATATTTAGATGGAAACAAAACAAAGCAACAACAAAAAACAAACAAACAAACATTGCATTCCAGAGGCTGGAGAGATGGCCCAGCAGTTAAAAGCATGATCAGAGTTCCGTTCCCAAGACCTACACCAGGCAGTTCACCACCACCTCTAACACCTGTACTCATACATGCAAATCACACACACACACACACACACACACACACACACACACACACACACACTTAAAAATAACACAAATCTTTAAAAAGCACCACTCCAGACTAAATTTTTACTGTGCAAAGATGCAGTTTGTGATAAGTCTGTGGAGACCTTAATAAATAAGGAGCAAAGTCAAGGACATGGCTTCTTAAAGGACAAGGTGGTTGAGCCAGGACACCTGTGGGCATTTTTGAAAACCATCGAAAATGTGGGACTTCATCTGAATGACAGGGGTATTATGATAAGCTATTAAGTTCTGCACTTCTCCTATTCAATAACAACGTTTTAAATTTTATAATAATGCATTAAAATGCTATTTTATGGCCTAGCATGATAGCTTAGATGGTAAAGGTACCTGCTTTCAAGTCTGAAGATCTGACCATCCACAAGACCCATGTGGTGGAAGGAGAGAACTGACTCCCACCCATTGTCCTCTGACCTTCACACATGCACCATGCAACACACACACACACACACACACACACACACACACACACACACACCATACATACACAATGAATAAGTAAATAAGTAAAATAAAAATTTTAATTTTGTAAGAGACATTTATTTCACAGAGGGAAACCACTTAAGTTCATCTTAATTTGCAGTTAGTCTAGTACACAGAACAGAGGAAACCTGTTCAATAGATATTCTGGTTTCCATCAGAGCAGCTAAGCTACGTGCAGAAACCCCCCTGAGAGCATGCACACATTGACTATTGACATTCTCCAGTAGAAGCCAGATCTATGTGACTCTGCCCTGGTTACACATGGTCCAGGGATGCTCTCACGAGTATCAGTTGTGGGAAGGTAACCAACGAAGGGACCCCATCTCTTCCCCATATAGCTATGGGGAAATTTTCACACAGGCTGGGCTAAACTTTCTGTTGATATTGTTGCTTTGGTATCATCCAAGCTCCTGTAAGTAACCCTTCAGCTAGCAGTGTGTACATCAGACCAACCAGGTCATTAGTTCCCAGAGTTCACTCTGATGGACTTTGGGTTATTGGTGGGCCCTCTAAGAAGCCAGATATGTGTTTACATCTACCTAGAGAACAACTTACTACTACAGGAATGTTCTTAAGCCAAGCTTTCAACACACACCCTTTGCCTCCGGTTTCTAGCCTGTTTCCATTTTAACTGACACAAGCTGGGGGTAGGGGTGGAGGGGCTCTTTAATATAAAAGGTAATCTACGGCCATGCTACCTCGAATGAGCCTGATCTCGTCTAATATAAAAGGTAGGTGTTCCCGTAATTGTAGTGCTTAATCACTATTTCTATGACAGTTTACTACCATTGAAAACTCATGTCTCCAATCCATCACACATAATGACGACTGCTGCATGTTTAGCAAAATTACATTAGCATTTCATTAAGCACGCGAGCGCGGGAAAGTGGTGACGTTTCAGAGGCCCTAATGACTTGTCATTTGCTGAGATTGGTTAAGTCAGTAACTCAAATCACACTGCTCATTTGTAACCTCACCTCAATTATCCAGGGATAGATTATCCAGAGGAGACATTACATTAAAATTCACATCAACAGTCAGCGGTTCCAATCTCCAGATGGGACTGAGAGGAACTTTGGGGAGCATTTACCCAAATAATAGATAAGGACGACAAAAGGCAGAGAGGCTACATACCTCTTGCAAGGTCAACCATCTGATAAACAGTGGGACTGGAATCAAGGTTTGTCTAATGCAAGGACAATGTGCTTTCAGCAGCCCCGTTGAGTCAGACATGTACTGTGTTCTTTTTCATGTGTTTTCTGATTTAAGCTCTTTGGGGGATGTTAATGTCGCATATGTTATTTGTGTTCCAGAAATGCTAACGCTACCACATATGTGTAAAGGCAAACTGTACATCAGTGGGGAAATATATGTTATCTATATCACTCTTCCCTTTTCATTCTTTAATATTGATTCTGTGGAAGCTGTGTTATAACTCAACAAGCCATGGATCACCAATAGCAATGCAGATATAGCCATACCTTAACTTAAGGCATAATGATCTGTCCCTTAGACACACAATGGCTCTTCTTCTGTGATGGACGAGAGCCTTGCCTTCATTTTCACAATCATCTTTCTTGTTGCAAAACTGTGAATATGGTGCTGAGGTTGTCTTTGAGTCATGAGTGTGACTGCTTTTGTTCCCTCATTAATTCGTAACATAAGCCATTCATTGGGTTTTATAGCTAGGTGTGAGAGTCAGGATTTAGCTTGCTTTTTGGAAATGTATCCTTTTTTTATATTGTTGAGAAATTTTATTTTTTATTGGATATTTTATTTATTTACATTTCAAATATTATCCCCGTTCCTGGTTTCCCCTCTAGAAACGCCCTATCCCATCGCTCCTGCTTCTATGAGGGTGCTCCTCCACCCACCCACACACCCTTCTCTCCTACACTGGGGCATTAAGCCTTTCCAGGCCCAAGGGTCTCTCCTCCCATTGATGCTTGACAAGGCCATCCTCTACTACATATGCAGCTGGAGACATGGGTCCCTCTAAGTATACTCTTTGGTTGGTGGTTTAGTCCCTGGGAACTCTGGGGTGTCTGGTTAGTTGATATTGTTGTTCTTCCTATGGGTTGCAAACCCCTTCAGCTCTTTCAATCCTTTCTCTAACTCCTCCACTGGGGACCCCATGCTCAGTTCAATGGTTAGCTGTGAGCATCCGCCTCTGTATTGGTCAGACTCTGGCAGAGCCTATCAGGAGACAGCTATATCAGGTCCCTGTCTGCATGCACTTCTCGGCATTTGCAATATTGTCTGGGTTTGGTGTCAGTATGTGGGCTGGATCCCAAGGTGGGGCAGTGTCTGGATGGCCTTTCCTTCCGTCTCTGCTCCCCACTTTGTCTCTGTCTTTCCTCTCTTGAGTATTTTGTTCTCCTTCTAAGAAGGACCGAAGCATCCTTGAGGTTACTTGACTCAAGATGGTATTTTCTAATTCCATCCATTTTCCTAAGAATTTCATGAAGTCATTGTTTTTAATGGCTGAGTAGCACTCCACTGTGTAAGTGTACCACATTTTCTGTATCCATTCCTCTGTTAAAGTACATCTGGCTTCTTTCAAGCTTCTGGCTATTATTAACTAAGGCTGCTAACCACAACTATTACTATTATTCTTATGCTGCCATAGGTAAGACCATCACTAAACAAGAGAGTCTGTGTTATCATCTCTCACAGTCTTCACAAGTGCCTAATACTCACTTGGTCTACCACATCTCCACAAAACCAAGATGGATAGTTCTCAGTCTTATCCTTTTCACACAAACGACACGCCTGTGTTCCAGAAAGCTTAATGAGCAATGCAGCTGCCATTATGCTTACCCCTTGGCATTCCATATCACGTGACTCCAGACCTCTCATTCTTGGTCATAGCCCTTACTGACTGCCAGCACAATACGAGTTTTGTCAAATTATCCCTTCAATAGAAAATGGAAAACAAGATGCTATTTGGAAAAAAAACTGGATCATTTCACTTAAGCAAATGTCTTCTACCTTCTTACTGTCTGTCCAAATATATGGAATCAGAACAAGATAAAGAGATTCGCTAAGATTGATGATGAATTTGTTCTATTGAACTTTCACTGGGTTTGGTTAATGTGTTTGGATCATTATCTTAAAAATATGTTAAATTCCTAAAATATAACAACTCTATAAGATAGGGTGCAAATGTACAAGAAAACCAATTGCTAAGGGGCAAAAAAGTAGTAGAAAGCATGCCATCATGAATTCTCTTTTATCCAATTATCAGCATTATTATTTGTTAAAAGTTGGACAATATTGTAATCTGAGAAAATATAGCTAAATTGAATACAGATATATATTCATTTTCCCCAACAGACATCCTCTGAAGCAATTATGTGAGGATGTTCACACATCAAAATTAAACTATGTAGCCTGCTGACATCAGTTTGTCTTTCTTTTGAAGAGAAAATAATTGTGCTGCTTACTTAAAACCCTATTCTTGGCCTTTCATCAGTGCACTTCTGAATCTCACCAAATGTCTTCATCTACCAGATTTGATATCAGGTCTCTTTTAGAGTGGATCACATTTCACTTTTATGTATGATTAGAGCCAGGATGGCCCAAATTTTTGGTCCAGAGCCAGTTGTGTGAAGACCACACATGACTGGAAGCCATAGCTTCAAGTTCACCGGAGGCCTGAACTGTCACTGGTAGGAGCATTTCTCCTTTGAGAAGTAAAAAGCATAGGTTGTATCAATGGAAGGAATAAACTCTCAAATGGGGTGGTAAGAATATTGACCGAGGATGATGCTTTCGCTCTGTGCTATCTGAGTCATGCCCTAGCTACTGGATGAGAATTTGCCAGCTGCAGGCTCCATATACATCCCACGTCTCAGATGATGGTCTCTTTAAGCATGTTCTCCATCTTCTTCCCAACTCCATACTCATTGCCCACCAAAAATAATGCCTTTTGTCTACTAAGCATCTTTGAACATGACCTCTTCAATATTGCTTTGTTTCAGGTCCTTGTCACCTACTCTTGGCATTCTACAATAGCTTCCTAGCCGGTCCTCAGGCTTCCTGTCTTTCAGTTATGTCCAATTGTGCCATTAACTATGTACCACAAGTGTCCAACCTGACATAGCCATGTCTAGACCTACTAGGACGCCTGCTGTTCTGCAGGGTGACCATGGCTGCCATGTTACTCTCCAGATCACTTGCAGCTCCCGTGGGCCATTTCCACTTGATTGCTGACACCACTATCCATCTCGTTTTGGCTGCATAATCTTCCCCAACAACTCTGCCTGGAGCTGTTGTACTACAGACCAGAGCCAGACAAGATGAGTTGGTCTGGTTCCACTACCATGGATTGGATGCTTCTCCAGCCAAACATGTCCTGCTTTACTAAGAAAAATCTCAGCACGTCTATCATTGAATTGGCTATTTTTTTAATGCCACGGCTGCTTGGTACTTGACACTCTTGTCTAATGTCCTTTCCTGCTTCCTACTGGCAGGATCACTTTTTCATTCTGTTTCTACAGTAAGTCACTCTAGCCAAAGCCAACACAAAAGGAGAGGCTTCATTTCATCTTAAAGTTTTAAGTGGCAGTCTATCATTTCGGGAAGTAAAGGCAGGAACTGACGTAGAAACAACAAACAAATGCCCGTTGCTTCACCCTCTGGCTCAGGCTCAACTAGCTGTTGTATGCATCCCAGGACCAGTTGCTTAGAGACGGTGCTCCTCATAACAGGCTGGGTCCTCCCATATAAATCATCCACTGGGACAATGTCTACCACAGACATGCTCACAGGCCAATCTGATCAAGGCAAAATTTCAATTGAGAATCCCCCTTCCCTCGGGAATCCAGGTTGTGTATAGGTGACAAAACAAAACAAAACAAAACAACAACAACAATAACAAAAACTAACCAGGACATAAGGGAACATTACTGAGACACAGTGATAATACAATGACACAAAACTTATTGTATGTTCATTCCATGATGCTACCTGTATCTCTCATGGGTACGATGTTGACCTATGTGAACCTGTTGAGTTGTGCGTATGTTTGTATTTGTTCGAGTTCAGATGTGTATGCATGTGAAAGACAAAGAACAGCCCCAGGTATTACACCTCAGGAGCTGTCCATTTTACGAGACAGTCTCTCACTGACCCGGGACTCACTGACTAGGTTAGGATGACTAGCTTATGAGCCTCAGGCATCCGCCTGTCTCTGCCTCCCCAGCATTGGAATGCCAAGCCTGTACCACCACTCTGGGGTTCTTCACACGGATTCTTCTTCGTTCTCTATGCTTGCACTGCAGGCACCTTTCCCACTGAGCCTCTCCAGCTCTTTGCAGACTTCTTAAGGACAATTCATTTTCTTTCCTTTGAGTGTCTAACATAGAGCTCAACTCAAAACTTTCCGATTCCCATTCGTAAATAATCATAAATGAATTACATTGTTTGGAAAATGCCAAGTACATCAACCATCCTTGGATATAGTCAACAAGTACCAATTCCTTCACATTATAACACTTTACATCTTAAAATTTCAACTTAATCCCTGCCCTTGTGTCATGCTTTCAAATGACGTGGATCTGGCATAGTGATTGATCTCAGCCTTTTGCCATAAGAATAACAGCTTCCTGGGCAAGAGAAAGAACTTTAAAACTCGTTCTTCCAGTGGGGAGTGGTGAAGGGCAGAGTGATGCCAGCAAAAAAGTCCCATCGTGTTTGGCATGCCCAATGTTTGCTGTACTTTCTGTTCTGTGTGCCGGAGCTTCTGTTTAACTGAGCTGAGGATTAAAGTATTGAACAAGCAAAGAATTGCTCAACTTCCCTGGATAGGCGGGTCTCATTCAGCATTTGACAGAAAACCTGTCATTTGAGCATGATATATATTTGCTGGGGAAAAACAGGATGGCTTAGGCTCAAAGGTCTTTTCTGCTCACCTGCAGTGGGAAACCCAGTGTCTCCCTTACCTTCAGGCACTGAAGCCTGAAACGCATTAAGTTTCCATCTCCTCCCCCTGGCCATTTGGATTTGAGCAGCCTCTAAAACAGTCCAGTAAACAGGCAGACAAGACTCCACTCGAGTCTGTTTATAACCTAAAGCTAAAGCATTTATGGAATCGCAGGCCAGGCTGGGGCATGTCATCTCTGCATTGAAAATCAAAGAATTGCAATTGAGAGGTAGAGGGGCGGGATGGGGCAGGGCTGGGCTGGGCTGTGAAATCAAAATGGATACAGCTGGCTTTGCTTCTCAACAGCTCTAGATGTGAGAAGGTCAGAAAGGCTGTGGGCACGCTCTGCAGTGGATCTGTGACAGGGCAGTGTGGCAGCAGGCCTATGTAAATTAAACAACTTAGCCAATATGGAAAACACATTTTCAGCAAGTAAATAATGCCATTTAAGGGATCCGATTGCTAAAGCAACCTCATTGCCTAATGGGAGGACACTCATCCATTCAACAAATATTTACTGCCTAGCTCTGGGACTGGCAAGGCTGAGCACGGGTAAGCAATCACCTCTACCCTGAAGTTTTAAAGATTTTGCGATGAAATTTTACAATATTATAGAGAACGTGTTTTTCTTTCTTTGAGACAGGATCTCCTGTTTCCTAGACTGGCATTGACTTGTTTTAAAGCAGATGACCCTGAATCTCTGCATTCCTGCGCACTCACACCCTCCGGAGTCAGGGGACACCAGGCAGTGTCCTGAAACAGGTCCGGTTTATGGGGTCCTGGGCATCCATGCTATGTACCAAGAAACCAGCCTCTTAACTGAGCTATATCCTTTGCGTGAAACATGCCATCTGCAGAAAACCAATCCATTTGTATGAAAGACCCAAAGACGGAAAAACTGCTTTTCTGTAGATACAGGTGCTGGAGCAAAGCACATAAAGGTATTCCTAGACTAATCTGTGGTATCTGCGAACCACCCCGTGCTAATGCCTCTGTATACAAGGACATATACAGGAGCGCTAATGTTTTTAGTGCCTCAGTTACATCTGCTGAGTTTGGTCAGTGATCAAAGAAGACCACACTGTCTGAATTATATTCACAAAGAGCACAACTACTCTACTGAAATGAGATTCCAGGCTTCGAGTCTTATATTTTTAATTGTCTGAATCAAGATGTATAAAGTTATGTGAGGTAAATGACAGGCATTTTCCCCCTGAATTCGGGCAGCTATGCCTGTCATTGTTCGATGCCAGCAAAAAAAAAAAAAAAAAAAAAAAAAATCATTATTTTAATGTAAAATGCAGTAACTGAATTCTAACAGGATGAAAACAGGAGAAAAAACATGGAAGAGTTGGCATAAAGTCACCTGAAACAAAATGGTCATCGGGACGAGGTCCAAGCTTGACAGCACAGAAGTTGGCGGACATTCCATCCCTTTGGGTAGAATGACTCATATATTATGTTACTGAAATGTCAAATGTCACCCATGAGAGGGAACATTTCTGTTCATCCTTTTCTAGTTAGTATGGATTTAAAGAGACACGTGTACCGTATTATTCTATATAGTATCCATGAGCATCTATCACTGGCAGTAAGCTATAAATTCTCCTTACAAAATTATTTGCTCAAGTGTCCATTTTCATAGATCATGAGTGTGTACAGACTCCACATGCTTTCTCTCATGCTGACTTTAGTTAGTTATGCATCTGTTCATTTTCACAAGAATCTATGAGGCCAGTTCCCTGAAAATTGTTTGATGATGTCACTGGCAATGTTTACTTGAATCTGGACTCCTTCCCATGGTGGTTTGAATGTGTGTGGTTCAGGGGGTGGCACTATTAGGAGGTGTGGTCTTGTTGAAGTAGGCATGGTCTTGTTGGAGGCAGAGTGACAGTGTATAGGGTGAGCTTAGAGACCGTCCTCTCAACTGCCTGGAAGACAGTTTTCTCCTGGATGCAGTTGGATCAAGATATAGAACTCTCAGCTCCTCCAGTACCATGCCTGCCTGCATGCCACCATGTTTCTACCCTCATGATAATGGACTGAACCTCTGAATCTGTGAACCAGGCCCAATTAAATGTTGTCCGTTATAAGAGTCGCCTTGGTCATGGTGTCTCTGCACAGGAATAGAAACCCTAACTAAGCCACTCCTCATTTTGTTTTCCTGTAAGTTTGATGTCATCTGTCTTTTCATTTTTATTCCCTTTGGGTTTATAGACTTTCCAAGACGTTGAGATCCCACCTCCCCATGTGGGGTTATTCGGAGATGCAGTGTCGGGATATAACTCCTATTAGTTGAGATCATGAGTGGAACGCTCATGAATGGAAGTCAGTGCCCTTAGAAGATCGTGGGAGAGCTTGCCTCCCCTTTGAGCTCTCACTCAGGTATGAACACAGCAAGAAGCCACCCATACAACACAGAGGAGGGCCTGCACTGGAGGCCAACCACAGTCATGCTGGCCCTGTAATCTTAGACTTCCAGCCTCTAGAACTGTCAAGTATATATTTATAGGTTTTGTAAGCTCCGAAAACCATAGTATTTTCTTACAGCAGACTGAGCGAAGAATCCTGCTTTTTAATAGTAGTGTTATTATGTATAGCATATACTTAAGCAATATTTTTGTGCTGAGCTGTTTCTGTATTTTTTTAAAGGGGGGCTATTATGTTCTATCCAACTTCTGAGATTTTCTTGATTCTCAATTATAGCTGTGATTCATTTATATTATGTGGAGTTATGGCTTATTCATTTTCACTGCTGTATAATGTCACATTCATGAATGAGTTTTTGTTCCCTCATCTTGTGGTGGATATTTGCATTTAGATGTCTGTACATACACATGTGGGTTTATATGGGTGCAAATGCAGGTGTCACTTTGTGTGTGAGTGCATATATATGCACCTGGGTGTAGAGACAAGAGATCAACCTCAGGAACCATTCTTTGGACACCAACTACTTTGTTCTTTCTGGCTTGGTGGGGGGCAGGAGGAGGAGAGAGAGAGAGAGAGAGAGAGAGAGAGAGAGAGAGAGAGAGAGAGAGAGAATGAGAAAGAGATTTAGCTTGAATTCACCTACTAGGTTAATCGATCTAAGCAAGCCCCATAAATAAATCTACCCCCACTAATTGCCAGGATTACAGGCATGTGCAACCACACCCAGCATTTTTATGTGGATTTCTAGAGATTAAACTCAAGTCCTCATGCCTGTGAAACAAGTATTTTGTCAACTAAGCCATCTCCCAAATCCTAGTTATTTGCCTTTTGTAAAGATTTTTTAATGTATTCATATATTGGGGCAGGTTGGAGTGAGTGGGTCTGTTGAGCGGAGACTATACACCCACAATACAGCAGATGCGGAGTGTGGAGGACAATTTAACGCTATCCAATTCTTTGCTCCCCACTGTTTCAAAGCAAGGTCTCTTGCTTCTGCTCCAGTGTTAACTGGCCTTCCAGCTTCTGGACTATTCTGTCATTACCTCTTATCTTCTAGTAGGAATGCTTGGGTTATAGATATTAGCAGGGGTAGTTAGCTTTTGACATGGGTTACAGGGATTGAAATCAGGTCCTGAAAGCTTGCAAGGCAAATGTTATTTCTCCACTAAATCAATCTCATCAACCCTGTAAAGATTTTTTTGTCTTTCTAAAATTATTATCAATATTACTATAAACATTTTATATAAGCCTTCCAGCACAGATAACACAAGTATGCTGTGTGAATTTATATAAACCCTAAGATATATGTGTGTTAATTTTTACCAAAAAAATCTTAAATTCTTTTCCAAAGCAGAAGCATAATTTCATTCTTCTGCCAACAGTATAGGGGATACTATTGATCTACCTCTGTCCAACAACTGGAATTATCAAACTTCTTTTAATTGCTTCAACAAATGGATGCAAAATGACATCTTCTAATAGTCATGACTGATAGTAACTGGAGAGCTAATGAAGTTGGCTGTTTCTCCATATGCTTGTTGTCTAATGGCTTTCCAATATGTTTATTAGACAACTAGACTACACAGCCTAATAGTGAGGAATTGATTTTGGGCAGGAGAGGGTTTCGGGATATACACTCTCTAATTTGCTCTCAAGAAATGTTAGCATTTTCCATGCTCATTTATGGCTATTGCACTCCTAGTGTTTGATCCATAGCTGTGTGTTTGCCTCTGCTGTGTATTTAGAGCTTCATCACGTAAGCACCCTAGAAGTCCCAGAGTGAACAATGAATGGTTGATTCTCAAAGACTAACAGTGTTTTATGAATATTAGTGGTCCTTTAACTTACCTATATAAATCATTCCAGCTTGTTGGAGATACAGCTTTCCTTTAAAAGTGGAACTCTTTATTGAGGACTAACTTACATTAGAGTTTGTCCTCTGGAGGGTAACAGTACTTTTCTATGTTTAAAATAGCTTGATGCTTCTTTGAGGAATGAAGTGTACCGACTAGCACTAGAGAGCATGCAAGAACATGCTTTTACGTCTCCAGTATTTCATCATTTAATGCTTGCAAGACATAACTTGTAAAAACAGTTAAAGGCTCTGTGAGAAGCCAAAGACCATTGATTGTTTCTACTAACAGGCAGATGTAAGGGGGAGCAGAGAAGATACGTGATTCTCCATCCCTTGTGCTTTGTGACAAAGCAATCGTGACTCTTCACTCTGTCCAAATTGGTTGTTAGGAATGGTCTGACGGGGATGTTTCCATCCTCTGGGTATCAAAATCCAAAAAGCTCCCAACTTTGATAGGTGTTAGGATGGGGACAAAAATAGAAAGGGAACTGTAGTGCTCAAAAGCCAGAATCACAGAAAACAAGTTGCCTCTGGCTTTCATTTGAGTGATTCTGTCACATCGCACAGAGGCCAGTGGCGAGTATCCAGCTAAGACAATGATGCATTCATCTATTGATGACAGTGTTGTCCCACTGTGGGGACATGTAGAAGTCATATAGTCAAAGCTCAACAACTAGTCTCTCAAAACAGACAAATTTGCTTTTTTGTCATCAGGATTTGCTCTTATTTTTTGTCAAAAAATCAGAGAGAGATTGTTTGTGGGACCTGTTTAAAACGGTTTATACTAATCAGCACAGAATTGTTTAGTTGCTTTAAAAAAAAAGATATTTTGGCTGTAACTGATGCCACTTAATAGATGAAACCATCTGAAACAACAAATGATTCTTACATCCATTATACCTTTCATTTTCGAGTTTCATAACAAATGAATAAAAATAAGTCAACCCGCATTGTTCAGTTAAACATTGGACTTCTCCATTTTTACAAATACAGACTTCTGTGATTATTTACAATTTATGTGTATTGTTATCCATAGGTAAAATTAACCATTTTGAAAAGCAATAATTTCAAAAATTGGCTATTATATCCTTTCATGTAAAGGGCCCACTGCTCACATGCAATTTTTTTAAGGTAGTCTAAATATATATAACAGGGTGTCACTCGTTGTCAAGGGCAGCATAGGACTGCCAGCATCGTAGAGTACACTCGAATAAGCATGACCGACAAGAAGATATGTCACTACTCACAGCTCAGAGGGGACGCTGGGTAACACATGAGTCCCTGGCAATCATAACATAAACAACTTGTAGGAAACTGGTATTTAAAGACTGGGGTGTGATCTGTAGGAAGGAGAGACACACGAGGTTTTGTGTGAATTTGGACTTTTAGTTAGATCAATAGACCTTAGCTCTCCACTCTCCTGAGCAGTGCCTTTCAACCCTTCTGAGAGATAGCATATGAGATCCTGCATATCAGAGGTTTACATTATGAGTCACAACAGTAGCAAACTTACAGTTATGAAGTAGCAATGAAATAATTTTATGGTTAGGGGAGAGAGGCTCAGCACAGCATGAGGAATTAGATTAAAGGGTCACAGCATTAGAAAGGTTGGGAAACAGTGCACTAGAGTAAAGTTAGCCAATCTGTCAACAAGTATGTACTGAGTGAATGCCTTGTGTCCTGCACTCCAGTGAAACAAACAAAAATGTTCTCAAAGAACTGGAAGTTTACATTTAAACAAATGACTGAGAACTATAGCTTAAAAACTCAAAACTATGCTGTGCCTTTTTTCTTTCTCTTCTCTTATTCATCTTGCCATTTACTGAATGTGCTTAACAAAGAATACAGGAAGTATGAGACGTTCTACAGAACAGAAAAATATCAATGATGTTTAATTCCTTTTTCCTTGAAGAGGTTTAATGTCTACTAGGGAAGGGACATATGCATCTATAAATAGTCAAAATGATCCTTAACTTATGGTAGGTAGAATGCTTAGAGAATTTCAAAATATTTAGCTTGTAACACAGGAAGTAGAAATCATCATTTTGGTTTGGATGTCGGTCCCCATTAATTAACTGTTATGCCACTATTAAGTATTTGGTTTTCAGCTTTGTGCCATTGGAAATAAGAAGTGTGAATTTCCTAGGTGTTAAGGCAATTGTAAGCATTCCTGAAAGAGACAGTAGGATTCCAATCCCTTCTACTCATCTATTTTCATTCCAGTCTATGCTATGCTACCTCGACACAGCCTCAAACACACAGGACCTATTCATCAAGGACTAGAACTTTCAAGCCTATACCCAAAAATTAACCTAAGTTAACTGTCTCAAAAATATCTTTATAGAGACAGCAAGCTGAGTAGCAATTAATGCTTATTGGTATTAGGACATGGTTTCTCATATGTGCAGATATTTATCACATGGAAATGATCGAGAAGAACATGCCCCCAAATTCAGGAATAACAGAACAAATCAGAGTTAATGACCTAGAGAGATAGCTTCATGTTTGCCTCACGATCAGGAAGAGCAGAGCTCCAACCACCAGAACCCGTGTCACTGCCAAGTGGGTTTCATTGTCTTCATGTAAGCCTCAAAAAAGCAGAGACGGGCTATCTCCACAGGAATCTGACTAGTGGGCATAGCCATGTATCAGAGAGCTTTGGCTTTGAACGAGAGGACCTGCCTCAATGATTAAGGCACAGGGTTGATGGGGATAACTCGTAACATCAGTCTTGGGTGTGCACATGGATGTGCACACAAATGCATGTGCATCCACTTACATACAAACACACCCACATCCATACTCCCTACACACACACACACACACACACACACACACACACACACACACACACACACGATCATGGAAAGAGAAAAATAAAGCAGCTTATCATTAAGGGTAGTAAAATATCACAGATGCTAATGTGGAAAGCAAGGTTTGAGGCAGAGTAGGACCATTTACACAGCCAGATGCTTCCTCAAGGTTATAGATGGGTTTATTTTTCCCTCTTTGAAGCATACCCAACAGAAATGTATTATTGTGTTTTCCACAAGTCTCTAGAGCACACAAAATCCAATAATGATCCACTTTTTACTCCAATCTCTCCTAAATGTGGCATATTTCATTACATAGAACATGTAGGATTTTGATATGCATTTGTCATCACCACCAGCATCCATTGTATAGTGATTTAAATTTTGCAAACAAACCTAACAGCTGGTGAGGCCATTGCTGCTTATATTGCAGAGCTGTGCCATCTGTTTAGCTGGTGCAATTTGCAAGATTTCTTAGATAGCATATTTCATGATTATTTCATAAGAGGCACCCATGATAAATCCTCTGAGCTGCATCCTTGGAGAAATCAAAAGTGGCATGTATTATAGATTTGAAAGTGGTGGTATCCTAGGAGATGAAATAGCTGTATATCCCCAGAATTAAAAAGAACAATGTTCTCGTGTAAATGTCTATACCATACAGACAGAAATATTGATGCTGAGAGCTGATGTCATAAAACCCTACAGACAGAGTTAGTCAGATTTGAAGTCTCCATGCCCAGCTGTCCCCAGCTGATGAACCATTTCCTTGGTTCCATCAACATTTCCCAGGCCCTTCTCCTTCAGAGCCTGCTCTGTACATTCCTGACCTAATGCCTCTTCCCTTACTGTAGAGAGGAGACCCACCCTGAGCAAATATGTATTCTTGCCATTGGCATGGACTCAAGGCCTTGGACTCATAAAGATTTGGTCAAACCATTCCCCATATGGGCCAGGCTCGGAGGGATACCAAAGCTTTCCTTGGGTGTTCAAGTGTTTATAGATCAGTGTATACAAAAACTAGTAACTACAGCCCCTTCAGGATATTTGAAGTCTGAAACTGTTTACCTAGAGAGACCTCCTACTAAGACTAAGTCCCAACTCACACCTCTTTACTGCATTCAAAATATGCTGAGGTTTCGGGTTCCTAGCAGTTCCTAGCAGTAGTAAGTCCCATTCCGACAGAAGGCATACACCCCACATGATATCAGCTTTTCTGTATATGTCTCTGTGTTGCTATCAATTCTTCATTCCATCACCAATGCTAGTCATAGTTTCAAGACTCAAGCTATGCTGGTTGTGGTACCCTCACCATTCCTGGTGAATGTAATGTTTTGCTCCAACAATGGTGAGATGGCACAGTTGCTAAAGTGCTTGAGGAAGTGGCAAAAGGAAGGTCCCTGGGGCTTGCTGGACAGCTAATCTAGTAGAATCAGACTAGCTGAGCAACCAGACTACACAAGAAACCCTACCTCGATAATGAAAAACCACATAGAAAAATAATGACCAAGTCAGGTGAAACATAATTGAGGAAGATACCTAGTGTTGACCTCTGCCCTCTGTGCACACATGGGTGCATGTGCACATACACACAAGAAAGGGAGCACAAAAGAGTTCCTTCCTGATCTCTACATTCCTATAGTGCATTTTATTTACTTTCATCTTCCTGGAGGATTTCTTTATTATCTTTTGGAATTTCTTTTTGTTATTTTTCATTATGTGTGTGTGTGTGTGTGTGTGTGTGTGTGTGTGTGTGTGTGTGTGTGTGCACCTATGTGTCTGTGTGTCTGTAAGCATACATTCATGTAAGTGCAGGTTCTGGTGGAGAGCAGAAGAGGGCTCCATATATCCCGGAGCTGGGGTTATAGGTGAGCCACCTAAAATGGGTGCTGAGAACTGAACTCCAGCTCTCTACAAGAGCAGAAAGCTTTCTTAACCACAAAGCCATCTCTCCTCTCCTCTCCCCTTCCCCCCCCCCCCCCCCTTCCCCCTCTCCCTCTCCGCCTTCCTCTCCCTCTCTCTCCCTGCCCACACCCGCCCATGTACATCAATTTGTGTTTTTGTCTCTCTTTCTCTGTGTGTGTCTATCTGCATCTCTGTCTCTCTGTCTCTCTTTCTGTGTGTGTGTCTATCTCTGTCTCTGTCTCTCTATCTCTCTCTTTCTCTCTCTGCCTCTCTCTGCCTCTCTCTGCCTCTCTCTCCTCCATCCATTGAATTTCTCTTCAGTGGCTTTGTCTCATCGTTTGTTCCTTTCTGTTCCTTTTCTTGCCATCTCCCCTTCCCCCCCTTTCTCCGTCTTCCTATCACCCTCCCCTTTTCTCATAGATCTCTCCTAACAAGTACACGCACAGTTGAATGCATATGGACAGTTAGACCTTTCCAGTCTTAAGGCACACATGCTTCCCTGTCACCCCGTCTCTTCTGTCCATTCCCCTTTTTACTGTCAAGCTTCTGCAAGATTCCCAGGATACTTGTTAGCTCTCCTTGCTTAATAAGCACTCTGAAGCTTACCCTGCTGTGATCTGGTTTTTGTTCCCTGACTCCACTGGAAAGAATCTTGCAAACATCATTAAGGGTATTATTTCCAAGGATAATGGATGATTCCAAATTGATATTTGATGTGGCTGTGGATTGCATTTGGTCCATCTGATTCTCTCTGTCTCTGTCTCTCTCTTACACACACACACACACACACACACACACACACACAGAGAGAGAGAGAGAGAGAGAGAGAGAGAGAGAGAGAATGTCTAACTCTATCTATAAAACACCACGTCACAGTGGAACTCATGAATGTCAAACCCTCATTCAGTTTGATTTTCTTCCCCAGCCTTGGTTAGACTGCTATGCCAATGTTGGAGTATCTGGAACAAACTTGTTAATTCTGTTTCATGCTTCTAACAGAACTGCCAATATGTTCAAACTTAGTCAGTCACAACTACTGCATTGTGTTCCGAATTGCATTTTGCAAGAGCATTGATGAAACACTGAAATCTAGACCTCTAGCCATGAAGACCTATAAAAAAGAATCCGTGTGCTGTCTGTAATTGATGATGTGTTGCTTTTCTGTCTCTCCAACCAAGGCCACTAGTGGCTAACTGTAGAGAAAGTACTGTGCACTCTGAGAGTCAACTGCCGTGTAGCTGTTGCTGTTGGCATATGAAGTAATGTGAACAGAGAGGTAGGATGGATTGGGTCAAACTAGCCTGACCAGCAAGAGATATACATGTTATGGCAAGATGCTATTGCATGCTTTGAAGACAAAGAAAAGACAAGGAATGATAGAAAGACAAATGGCAGGCCTCATGGGAAGAAATCTGAATCAGCCAGCCTCATCTGAGGTATAGAGAATAGCTTTCATGCAACTCCAATGAAGATTACCAGGCGAGAACCTTTAAAGGAATACAGATTTTAGGGGGCAGTGGTATAACTTCAATAATTGACATGATTGAAATTTTAAGCTTACCAACTTCAACAGTGCTCTCGGCACCATTTAGCAATCTAACCATGTCTCTCCAAAAAGATTCAAGCTTTACAGTCTACGTGTGCCTGGTCAATTAGCTCTTTGCATTTCTCCCAACAGAAGCCACAGACTGCTCGTCACATCTATCCTGTTGTTCTTCTTAATGCAACTATAGAACTGATGTCCTATTCCTTTTGTCGCTAATCGCTCTCTCTGCACTGCACACGCAGTACTCTAACTAGTTGTTTTAGTTTGTCCATTTATACTTCGGATTCTCTTTTCCTTACTATTTTTATCTAGCAATTCTAGCAACCTTTTAAGACAAGGAACATGCCGTCCATCCCTGGCATATTCTTAGGCAAAACCGGAAAGTTTTCCAAGCCTACCCGTCTATGAATTCCTCACCCTCTTCCACATCTTCCATTCAGAATAGCCACCCTGGGGCTGAGGTTCAGGGCTGGTTGTCAAGCAGCTTAGATCTCAGTGTGCCTAACCAGCATGGTCCCTCCATCACTTCTCTTAGCACCTGCTTCCTAGGGACCTGTCTTGTTTTCGCTTTCCTCCTACTTCCGTAGTTGCTTCCTCATTCAGCCTTACCAACTTTACCTCTATTGATTGATGACACCATTATTTGAGCCCTAAAGAGAAACTATGATGACATTGTCAAGCTTTCATGGAGAACTCACATTGAACTTAGAATTCGACATCCTTCCAGAGTATGTAAAACTGTAAGAGCACACATATTTTCAGATGAATATGGTTTCAAAACATTAATTTGTGGGGTTGGGGATTTAGCTCAGTGGTAGAGCGCTTGCCTAGGAAGCGCAAGGCCCTGGGTTCGGTCCCCAGCTCCGAAAAAAAGAACCAAAAAAAAAAAAAAAAAAAAAAAAATTAATTTGTTAAACTTGTTTTCAGTGGAGATACTAGAGCATAAAATAAAAAATAAATACGTAAGTAAGAATATAATTCAAGAAAAACATCCAACAGAAAGAACAATTTTTATGATGACTGTTAAAGGGGAAAAAAATCTACATCCAAAAACTTAAAATCTCAAACTATTAAGCACAGAATGTAAGAAGCAATTCAGCTTGTATTTACTTTATTAGTATATTCATTTTTGTAACTAAGCATAATTAAAAATAAATATCCATTATGAAAATAAATGTGCGATCTCTACATGTTTTCCATGTACAAGGTACATGTAAATTTGGTGTTCTAGTATGTAGTAAGGAGAATTGTAAGTTGGTGCTATAGCCTTCCCTGGTGTGCATTTATGCTGAGTACAAGCCAGTCTTAGGAGGGTCCTACACGATTACTTTATACCATATTCCAAATGAGATGAAATCTTCAGATTTATCTAAATGACTTACCTTCGAGTTAGTCAAAAAGAGATATTTTCCTGGGTGGATCTGGTATAAACATATAAGCCACCTAAAACAAAGTCCTGACAAAGAGATTACAGCTGGTATAGAAGATATATGAAGAGTCTTTAAAAAATTGAAAGCAGAATTACCATATCCACAGTATATGCCCAAAGGACTCTGTGTCAACATATCACAGAGATATTTACACATCCATACTTACTTCTATGATATTCACAGTATTCAACAAATGGGACACCCAGGATCATAAATAGATGAAGGGATAATTAACATGTGATACAAGTATACAGTGCATTTTATGTACCCGAAAAGAAAAATAAGGTCATGACATTGGCAGAAAACTGGATGTGACTGAAAATCACTATACTAAGAAAAATATGCCAAATGCAGGGGGACTTTTTCTCATATTTAGAAACTAGATTTAAATCTCTGTGTGTGTGTGTGTGTCTTGGTCTCTCTCTTTACCACCCCTCCTCTGTGTGTGTGTGTGTGTGTGTGTGTGTGTGTGTATTGTATGCAGGTGCAAACTTATATTCTTGTTTGTAATGATGAGTGTAGAAAGGAGGAGGAAGAGGAGGAAGAAATCCTAAGGGCTATAAGAATGTAGTAATAAAGTAGGAGGTGCTAATTAGAAGGAAGAGCCCGCAATAAGGGAAGATGTCTTACTGTTCTATTGACGTGAAGAGACATGTCCAAAGGAACACTGAGGACTGAGGAGGGAAAGCATTTCATTGGGGGCCCTGACAGTTTCAGAGGGTTAGTCCATTTTCATCATGGAGAGTAGCAGACAAACAAGCATAATAACTGGACTAGTAGCTGGGAGCTCTCCATTCTGACCCACAAGCAGGAGAGAGAGAGAGAGAGAGAGAGAGAGAGAGAGAGAGAGAGAGAGAGAGAGAGAGAAACAAGAACTGGGCCTGAATGGTCTTTTGGAACTTCAAAACCCACCCCCAGAGACATATTTCCTCCAACATGACAATACCTACTTTCCCCAGTTCTTCTCAAAGACCTCACTAACTGGGGGTTTAGCACACAAATATAAAAGCCTATGGGAGCCACTCTTATCCACTCTAATTCTACTATAGATGGAAAGGAATAAGAACAGAGTACAGTAGCACATGTATAGAGTCTACGATGAAACCCATTCCTTTGCAAGCTAAACTGAAAAAACTAGTAGAATCAAATCTTTAGGTGATAAAAAGCATATAAGACAAGTCTGCTTGATGTTATGGTGACCACCTTGAGATGCTTACATACTGTGGAGAACAATGTATAACAAATATGAAATTTTCATTTGGAGTCACCCACACTATTGCCCATGCTACTTGCTTCATCCAGTTCCATCCTGAATTCTTTCCACGTATTTTTTTCCTCTTTTAAACCAATATTTGCATTTTCATGTAATAAAGTAATATATAACTGTATGACTGATAGCTTTCCTGGTAGCCATTCTGCTAAGAGGAAAACAATAATTTGAAATTTCAAAACAAGAGAATTAAAAGTCAGACAGGGGACAGATAGATCCAGAAAAGAGTAAGTAAAAGAGATTAGTGTTAAAGTAAACAGTGAATGTAATTTCCATAAATATAGAAGTGATTCCCACTCACAAGTGCATGCTGGGAGAGCTCTCTCACTATTCAAAGAGCTCGAATTTGCTTTTGAAGTTGATTTCTGCCTTATTTTCCCAGAATAAGGTAATTTTAAAATAACAGAAAAGAAAAGGAAAGGAAAAAAATCTATAGTTAAAAAAAAATTAGAAATGGTTCTTTGGAAAAATGGTAAAAATGATCAGAGACAGCAGCCTCTCTAAACTATTGGTATACACTACATTGTTGTTCCGCTTCATATTTTGACTTACTTTAAGCAACGACAGACATATGAACACATGCCAGTGGTCGTTTACCCTATGTCCTAACGGTACTCTGCGTTTCTACTTAGTTCTCTAAGATTTCTGACCACTTTAAGGAAAACACAAATCAAATCAAATGCTGCCCCTTCTACCTAGGACCTCAGAACCTATGCCTGGAGCTAAGGCAGCTGACCTACACCTCTGTTTAAGCTGAGTAACAGAGTATTCACCATGACCTTGCAGCAGCACCCTGGAATCCTATGTTAGTGTCGCCTGGAAATATTTCAGAGTACGATGGAAAGGTGAACGGTTGAGGTGAACGGGACCAGAATGTTGCTAAGATGAAGCTAAAAGAAAAAGAGAAATTAAAGGTCATGGCTCCTGGAAAACTGAATGATTAAGTCATGGCTAAGAAGGAAAGCAAAGGGACAGATAGTTGAAGGCCATGCCAATCTGCCTTCTCCTTACTGCTCAGCTCTTGTTGGAGACCCAGCAAGACAAATTGTCTGTTCTATCCCACTTTTCACATTTAATCATTCCAACACTTTATTCTCTTAATTCCGGCATTGATTAAGTGCTTTGTACTCAGAATATAAAGACGGCGATTCAAATTTCTTAAACATGATTATATACCCGACAATATTCCGACAAAAAGCCCTGTCATCTGATGACTGTGGATGACTTTACTTTCCATAGCTAGCCACACAGTGTCTCCCACCCACGCATGCTCTTCCACAGCAAGTCCCTGAACGTGCCTATAAAGACCCATGTATGTGAACCGCTCCTTGAATCTTGGTTGGCTTTTGATTACTTTGTACAATTGGTTATGACAGAAATTCTGAAATGGATTTCTATTTTAAAAGCCACATTGCTTTAATATGCAGCAGGCTGATTTGCTGCCTAGAACTCTGTAGAGAAGTGGAATGTAACAGATTAAGAACCAAAATTACCTCAGGCTATCTTTAGTCCCCTTAATAACCATTTACTGCCAACCTCTTTATCTGACCTAACATGGTGGTGACTATTACATTCAGCCTTCGGAATGCATTGTTAAATTTAGCAGACTACTGTCTTCACCTACTCTGAACCTAAGAATATTTTCACATCTAAAATACACGGAACAGATTCCCTCTTCTACTGTAAACCACCTTAAGTCTCCACAAATGCATTTGGTATATGTGTTGGTTTATGACATTCTCTTATTCTGTAACTATAAAAGCTCAGTGTGGTTCCTTTGACAATTATTTTGGGGTAATCTTAATCTGTGTCCACAGATGAAGGGCATTTTTATTTGACTCAGAATACACTATCTTCAACTCCCTTGAAACAATAGTAATGTTTTAAGTCCACATAAGGCCATGGGTCTTGAATTTTTCATTCTCCTGATGCTTTCTTTTGAGATATTCCTTCATTGATACTACAATGATAAGAAATTTAAGAGATATTACTTATGGACATTTCTCAACCATCTCTAGAAAATGCCAGTTTTAAGTCACTAAAGTTCAAGCACCAGTCATATGGCTGAAAATGGATGTTCAACCTGGCAGACATTTTATCTACTCAACAAGGCCCTAGGCATGTGGGGTAGGCCAAACCATCAGCCTCTTCCCTGACAAATTCCTGTTCCACAGATTTCATAATCATCAGAAAATGATGATTTTGTCATGGGGTTTGAGTTAGTGTTTTGCAATCTAGAATGATCCAACATGTGCTAGCATGAAACTGCACTAGGGGCTCCAACAGAACTGAAGAAGCTGCGGATCACTATAACTGGAGAATTACGTGTGATCGTTGAAGGAGATTTAAGGGGTGCAAAAGATGACAGCAGACCCTGGGATACATCAAACACATGCACACACCTTAGAAGTCATATCATGGTGCCCTTTTATTAGTTTCCTGAGATTGCCACATTGAATCATTACAATTTAGACGTTGAAACAGCAAAATTGTATAGCTTAATAATTCTATTCTCAGTGTCACAAGATGGAAATGAAGGTGTAAGAGAGCACCCCCCCAATCAACTATTATATAAGCTTCGTATGAACGCATACTACATAAGAGTTTAGTTGGAGTTAACCTATACAATGCTAATTCCTCTCTCGGAAGCTATAGGTTGCCAATCAAAAAGTCCATTTCATATGGACTCTTATTGACAGAAGTGACCCCAAACAATACAGGCTATTGCATTTGCTTTTTGTTTCCCAGAAGAACTTGATGGTAAGACCCTATTGCTGAAGATACCATGTACTTTGCTTACAGGACTTGGAGAAATGGTACTGATCAGTAACTGCCTGCAGGCTAGATTTCATAGGTGCTACCTGGTAAGATATAACCATGGGTTTAATGCTGTTTTCAATGTTATGGGGTCAGCCAACTACTATTTGAGTAGATTTAATACCTACCCACAGGAGGGAACCCATACATGGCATAAGTCTGACCAAGAACTCATAGTTGGTGAGCTCATAGGACCCAGTAACAACCCTACTACTACTACTACATACTAAATAGGCAGTATTAAAATGCCCTCAAAATTCACATCTGTGCATCCATAGATTAATGTAGCCATCAGCCCTCATTGAAAAAATGTCTTCGTGCAGTAGATGATGATAATACAGAATACAGATAATATAGGAAAGTCTTACAGAAACTTATAAATGCCCAAAGTGCAGAGAATAGATGTATGTGGAGTCCTCAGCTACAAATGACACATCTGCATCAAAGTGATACCAAAGCTCAGAGACCATCACAACAAAAGGAGTAGAAATTGTAAGGGAACAGGAAAAACTGTCCTTTAGGAACAAAAGGACCACTGCGTTCATAAACTCATAGCATCTGTGCTTACCTGGACAATGCCTGTCAGCATTCTAGCATCGAAGGAGAGAGGAGTTCATGATGGAAAATTAGTTTTCTTAAGGGTTTGTCTGTCTCTTGGTAGGAAGACCATGCTCCAGTGAATGACTTCATGAGTGTATGGGCAGCATGAACTATACCTGGTGGGTAATAGAAGAAGAGGAGGAGGAGAAGGAGAAGAGGAGGAGAGAGAGGAAGAAGATGAAGAAGGAAAGGGAGAAGATAAAGTTAGAGCTGGGATAAATGTGACAAGACATTGGGGTAAAGAGTGTGTAATTAGTATCAAAATATGTTGCGTCCATGTATGAAATTCTCAAGGAATTAATTAAAAGATTATTTTAAGGAAGTGGAGGAAAAAAACGAAGAGGTGGATGCAGAGGATGAATAGAATGTGAGTTGTATCTCAGGGCTAGGGTGAAGATTATTATTACCCAGCTAGAACCGTTCTAGTAAAGAACAAAGATATACGGCTTCCTTCCCTTACCAATCAATCCAAATATGTCTGTCAATCACCTGAACAGAAAAACTCACAACCTCTGAAACAATTTTAAAAAGAACAAAATTAAAGAACTCACGTTTCTCACTTTCAAGAATTAACTACAAATCTTTCATAATCAAGATAATGGTCCTGGCAAAGGAGTATACACTGAATTCAAAATGATTTAATTGAGGAGATGGCTCCATGTATAAAGTACTTGCTAAGAGAGCACAAAGACCCGACTTTGATTCCCAGAACCCATGTACAAAAGTGGAGAACAGCAGCAGATATATTTAATATTCACAATGGCGACAGGGGGCTCCCTGGGTCTTTCTAGCTAACCAATGTAGCCTAATCAGTGACCTACAGGCTCAGTGAGAGACCTTTTCTCAAAGAAATAAGGCCAAGAGAAAAGAAGGAAGAACCCAGTGCTACCCTCTAGGCTTTGCATGTATTTGTACATACAAGTGAGCGCACATGCATGCACTAAATTGAACTGACATTTTTGTACAAATCCTTATGCCCTGATCTGGATCGAGGGTGGTAAGAATTCAATGGGCAAAGGACAGCTTGTCGACAAATGGCCTAGGGAAAACTGGATATACACCAAAGAATAAAGGCATCCCAGCATACATAAGACCCTGGGTTTTATTAATTAACCTAAAAAAAAAAAAAAAAAAAAAAAAAAAAGGAAAATAACAAAGTTAGACTCTTTTTTGGGGGGGTGTTGTAGTGAACTTTATTGATGGTATTCAAGAGAGTAGGGAGGGCTCCCTAAGCCCCTCCTGTTATTATTGGAGTCTGGGATGGAATTGTGAGGGAGATGCTGTTGGGGACCAAGTTGGGATGGGGACTCCTCAGCATCTGAGGGTCTCTCTCTCTTACTTTCAGTGTCCTTGCTGGGATGGGGTGGATGGTCCAGGGTTTCTTATTCCTTGGAGGCCATGTAGGCCATGAGGTCCACCACCCTATTGCTATAGCCATATTCATTGTCATAGCAGGAAATGAGCTTTACAAACTTGTCATTGAAAGCAATGCCAGCCCCGGCATCAAAGGTGTGGGAGTTGCTGTTGAAGTCACAAGAGACCACCTGGTCCTCAGTGTAGCCCAGGATGCCCTTTAATGGGCCCTCAGATGCCTGCTTCATGATGTCATCATACTTGGCAGGTTTCTCCAGGCAGCATGTCAGATCCACAACAGATACATTGGGGATAGGAACGTGGAAGGCCATGCCAATGAGCTTCCCATTTAGATCTGAATGACCTTGCCCACAGTCTTGCCAGCACCAGTGAATGCAGTGATAATGTTCTGGGCTTCCCCACAGCCATTATGCCACAGCTTTCCAGAGGCAGTGACGGCATGGACTGTAGTCATGAGCCCTTCCGAGATGCCAAAGTTGTCATGGAAGACCTTGGCCAGGGGAGCTAAGCAGTTGGTGGTGCAGGATGCATTACTGACAATCTTGAGTGAGTTGTCATATTTCTCGTGGTTCACACCCATCACAAACATGGGGGCATCTGCCAAAGGGACGGAGATGATGTCCCTTTTGGCCCCACCCCTCAAGTGAACCCCAGCCTTCTCCATGGTGATGAGGACTCCAAATGACTCCATGACATATTCAGTACCAGCATCATCCCACTTTATGTTAGCAGGATCTCGTTCCTGGAAGATGGTGATGGGCTTCCCGGTGATGAGAAGCTTCCCATTCTCAGCCTTGACTGTGCTGTTGAACTTGCCATGGGTAGAGTCATACTGGAACATGTAGACCATGTAGTTGAGGTCAATGAAGGGGTCGTTGATGGCAACAATCTCTACTTTGCCAGATGCAGAGGAAAAGGCAGCCCTGTTAACCAGACACCCAATACGGCCAAATCTGTTCACACCAACCTTCACCATCTTCTCTACGGGACGATGCTGGCACTGCACAAGAAGATGTGGCTGTCTCTGGAACAGGAAAGAGCAGAGAGCCTAATCTTTTAGCACATATATAAGCAAATTCAAATCAACCATATACTTAAAGAGAAGAGCAAAAACTACCAACCTAAAAAAAAAAAAAAGAGTAAATACTTGAACCTCTAGATTGGGTAGTGGTATCTTAGATGTGAGAAACATACATACAAAGAAAATGATGGTAATTTGGATTTCTTCAAGTTTGAAAAGAATACCAGCCAGAATATGAGAATGACTATTGAATAATGGGTAAAATGCTAACAAAACATGTTAGAAAAAGGACTCATGTATAGACTATACATGTATTTTAAATATATTTTTAGAACCCTGAATGAGTCAGCAATGAAAAGAGAAACAACCCAAAATTTGTGGACATGGGTTGGGGATCTCTTTTAGACATTACAGAAATGGTCTCAAATTACATTATGGTGATGGTGGTCCAACTGTAAATATTCTGTGACTTACTTAGCCACAAAAGAAGCTCACAGTTACAAAGACGTGCAGAAATTCAGACCAGCACTCCACACATCTAACCCTATAAAAGTAAGGAAGAAAATGTCTTTCAGGGTTGGAAGGGTAAAACGTTTTGAGAACTCTTCAAACAGAAGGGTGTCCAGCAAATCTGAATGAATATTTCCAACCTTCTTGATCTAGCATAATCTCAGATCCTATAATCATCCTTCATCTCGTAAAACCAGTCACACGTTTATGTGGTTCCAGTTATCTCTTCCAGGGGAGATGATAAAGGCCCAGAGGGTCAAATTTTTTTCTCCAAGCTTTATTATCTGGCATTGATGCAGATGCTTTTATAGGAGATCATGGTAAGCCATTAGAAGAGAAAGTACCATACTTATCTTGGGGAACTGGAGAAGACAGAGCCTGAAACCCAGGAAGTGTGAAAGAGATGGAACAGTCTATAACAAGAAGAAAGACAGCCTGGTGGTGGGAGGAGCCTAGAGAAACAAGGAAGTAGAATTGTTTTTACTTCTTTTAGCATTTTTATGTTTAAATCTAAAAACGGGTAAGTAGGAACAGGGCTCAAAATTTCCAGCCAGTCGTTAGCTTTCTGTTCACACAGCAGGAGCCTAGATGATACAAGGAAGGGTTGTATACCCCCCAAAATGTATTTGTTACTTACAACAGCAATGTGACACTACTAGCTAATGCTCTCATGATGGGCTTAGTGTTTGCAAAGAGGAAGGGGACAATCTCTCCTCCCCTATGAGATGCAAGAGAAAGTATCTTATGCCACATAGTGGTCCTCACCAGACAATGGATCCACAAGCATCTTGATCTTGGATTGGTCAATTGCATTGACACTTATTGACATGCTAATGTCTATGATACATTTGTAACAGCAGCCTCTATCAAAGCTAATTAAGGCAAGCCTCTTTCGAGACTGAAAAACATCCAGATGAATCAGGTTAGCGTTTCAAGTTGCTGAATCCTCCATGATGAGGCAATCTTCACACAGAAAATACGGATTGCATGCCAAATAACTAAGAAGTAAAGAGAAACAAGCTTATTTGTCCAATTTATAATTAAAATCAATGGTGATGATGAATCAGAGTAAAACCAAAATGGTAAGTCAAATACACTATTTACTGAAAATTGGTAAAAATGTAACTTTTCTATGAAATCTTCATGTCAACATTTTACTTCCAACCCATGAACTTGATGGCTCTAATACTCATATGATAAACTTTCCAAAGCGCAAGAGCTGTAAATTAGTTATTAGAATCTAACAACTTAATTTAAAGCTTTAATTTTCACTAGAAATTTTATTTGGAAAAAATGACTGAAGAAAATAATTTTAGTGAAATGAAAATGAACATTCAAAATTGGAATATGATTTGAGTTCACTAGGCAGAGAATTAATCAAGGAATTAAACTGATTTAGTGGGAAAATATATGCATATATCTATATGTGAATGTATGTGTTTGTGGGTGTAGGGGTAGGTGTGTTTGTATGTGTGTGTTTGTGTGTTTTGCCCAGTCCAGATTTTTTTGAAACATGAGCATTTTCCCCTATGTGCTTTAGAGAAACTTAAGTTTGCACACTCTGACACATAAAGAGTCCCTCTGTCCCCATTTCTGAGGGCACTTTATTAACCTTCTGACAAACAACAGTAGTCCAAGGAAACTTTCAGCCACATTCCCTGGGCACTTCAAGGGCAGAGAGCAGGTGCTTTAATGGGTTCTCTTGCCTTTAATATTTGTGGCCCAACATAGATCAAACAGGTTCTCTCATCAAGCACCCAGCTTCACCTCCATGATAATTTAGCTAAGGTATTTGAAACAAAGTGACTTGCCCAAGACCCAGGCCCTCGAAGCCATTCTAAAGATAATTCTGAAAGACACAAGTGAGCAAGAAATGATTCGGAGTAAGCAAGAGGCTTGCCAAAAGGCAAGGAAAATCAGAGTTGTCTAGTTAAAGCCAGACACTGTACCTAAGAAAAGTCCTTAGATGCTAGCACTCAAGATCCTTCTCTTTCCCTGGCCAAAGCCTCTGGGGGAAGTGGGATCCTGGAGAGATGGCTCAGTGGGTAAGAGCTCTGGTTGCTCTTTCAGAGGTCCTGAGTTCAATTCCCAGCAAGCCGCGCTGGGAATTGCTTACGGCCATCTGTAATGGGATCTGATGCTCTCTTCCAGCATACAGGTGGACATGCAGACACTCATACATAAAATAAATAAATCTCTTAAACAAACAAACAAGCAAAAAACAAGAAGACTTTGCAAGAGGGAAGCACTAGTAGAGAAAATGTCATAACTGCTCCCACGCCCCTCGTTTCTCTTTGTTCCATAGCGACCAGCTCTTCTCAGCTGCCTCTTTTGAGTCTCTTAGGAAGACAATCGCCCTTCAGGGAGTGTGTGATCTGTACTTGGTGCTGTTGTTATAAAATAGGCACTCTCTCTCACCGCCACTGTGCGCACTGTTTATGCACCAGGGACCGATTTTTGAGCCTCCCACAAGAGAACACATGGCAACCACTGCCCATCCCGAGGGGCGGAATTAACAAGTCCCTTTCTCTACATATGGCAGTCAAAGTCACCAACAGACCCATCTTGATGATCATTGTGACTTTCGACGCTTGGTGTAGTGTGTGACTACATTTGAACATGGAAGGAAGAAGCATTATCAAATTGCTGAAATGTTTCAGCAAACAGTGAATTTGCTCCCTTCTTCCTTCTCTGTCGTTTGCTTTAAGCAAACCCCGTGGGATTCTTGTTCACAGTCTGTGCGGGTATTCGTTTGTTTCCCTCTTTATTTTTATGCAAAGGAAGTAAGAACAGGAACAACAGGTGAAGTTAACATTTTGAGGATCTTATGCAGTCGAAAATCAATAAGATTTCTTTCTGCGTAGATGACATAAATTGTAAAGTTGAAAAAAAGGAGGGGATTTAAGGAAAAGAATTTGGGGGGCTGAGGAAGCACAAAGAGACATACACTTACCCAAAATGGGGTCACTGAATGTTGAAAAGAACATTTAAAAATAAGGTATAATTGTACATAGCATCTGAGGGGAATATAAAATATTCAACCAGATGAATGGTCTCGTAAAATCACAGAGCACACTCTTGTATCTTCCATGAAATTGATCTCAGATTTGGAAAATTGGTTTGGAATCCCCTCTGGCTTTCTGTTCAAATGCAATGGGTATCACTAGTCAGAGCGTCCTTTGCAAACAAGCAAGAAGGCTTTTCTTGTATTTCTTGACTGTATGGATTTACTGAATCATATAATACCCAATACTCTAAAAAGAAGGCTATACCATTGAGATTCAATTTCTATTTCTCCTTGTATTTGGCATTAATATTAATAAGTCCTAGAACTTGTTGTAAGAGCTAAATGCAGAAAACAATAGAACTTCAGGGAAATATTTCAAAAATATGCAACTGAAGAGTGGGTCTGAGTTACACTGAGTAATCTCTGAGGAGATTTTTTCATTAATTAATTTATTTTTACACTTTACATCTGATTGCAGGTTTCCTCCTCAGAGAAGGGGGAACCCCTACCATGGGTACCACGCTGCCCTAGGACATCTCAGACCTAAGCACACCCTCTCCCAAAAGGGGGTTCAATGGCAGAAAACAAGAATCAGAGACAACCTTCACTCCGATTGTTAGGAGACCCACATGAAGATTAAGCTGCACATTTACTTGTATGCGTAGTGGGCCTAGATCCAGCCCCTGCATGCTCTTTGGTGGGTGGTTCAGTTTCTGTGAGCTTCCATGGGCCCTGTTTGGTAGACCCTGTAAGTCTTTTTGTGGTGTCCTTAACCCCTCCAGCTTGCACAATTCTATCCCCACTCTTTCACAAGACTTCCCTAGCTCTGCTCGATGTTTGGCTGTGGATCTATGTATCTGCTTCCATCCGCTGCTGAATGAAACCTCTTAAGAGACAGTTCTGCTAGGTTCCTGACTCCGAGCATATCAGAGTATCATCAATAGTACCAGGGATTGGCTCTCTCCCGTGGGATGGGTCTCAAGTTGGTTCAGTTATTGGTTGGCCATTCCTTCAGTCTCTGCTCCGTCTTTAAGCCTGCACAACTTGTAAGCAGGATAAATTTGGGGTAGAGAGTTTTGTAGGTGGGTTGATGTTCCCCTCCCTCCACTGGAAGTCCCACTGGGCTACAGGAGGTGGCCAAGTCAGTCTTCCTATCCCCTGTTGGTAGCAATCTCAGCTAGGGTCACCCCATAAACTCCCCAGAGCCTCCCCATTCCCCTAGATGTCCCTCAGCTGGAAGAATGAATAAAGAAAACATGTTACATTTATACAAAAGAATGCTACTCAGCTATTAAAAACAAGAACATCATGAAATCTGCAGACCAATGGATGAAACTAGAAAATATCAGTCTGAGTGAGGTAATCCAGACCCACAGGACATGCATGATGTGCACTAACTGAGAAGTAGACATCAGTATAAACTTCAGGATAACCATAACAATCCAGGGACCCCAAGAAACTAAATAACAAAGAGGGCCCAACATAGGGAGCATGAATCTCAGGCTGGAACAAAATAGTCATCCTGGGAGGTAGTTGGGGAGAGAGATCTGAGTATTAGAGGGTGTAGGGAAGGAACAGGGATAAAAAAGTAGCAAGTATGGGAGAGGGTTGGGAGTGAGAATGGAAACCAATGGGGGCCATCTCTGGGACGAGGTACAGGAAATTTTACAATGGACAAAGTTTGTATTTCTACAAACTCCTCACCCAGTACTTCCAAACCCACTTCAATGTCAGGATGTTGTTCTTGGCTGAGACAGAGGGGTAAGGCATCTCCATGTGTTCTTACTCAAAAACTCCAACTCCAACAGAATGAATTAAAAATCCTCCCTTTCTCTGAAGCAGAATGCCTTCCCATCTCTGAAATAGCAGATTCTGTCTGGTCTCTATCTCTGGTATAATCCATCACACAATGACAAACAGAATAGCCCAACAGCTACCTAATTAATATGGAAGGAAAGTAAAATTCAGAGGAAAAAAAAAACATTGTCTGAGAGCCCATGATTGCCACAGATGCATCTGTCTGACTCGCCTTCACCAATGATGGGCCTTGTTCTAGGACTCCAGACTGATAGAAGCTGGGAAGCTTGCTCCTTATGAACACCAGGATCTTTAAGCAAAGCATTGTTATTCAAAGAAATGCTCCAACCATTACTCACACTGCAAATACACAAGTCCAGTTCAATGACCCGAATTTTAACATGGCTACTGGCATTGTCAACAAATATTTAGTGTGTGTGCCTGGAACAATGCTCTCTATTGCTAGATGCTATGAACTTATCCCCCTTCAAACCCCAGGATGTTTTAAAGGAACTGTGAATATCGGAAATCTAGACTTGAAAGACAAAGGCAAAAATGTTAAAAGGGGGGGGGATATAATTTGCTTCTAAGTAAAACATTATCTAAATTTTCTCATCCTTTCCTAATATCAATAATTGTGAGTTATTTGCATATATAAAGATATCTATTTACATACACACAGACGAGAGAGATGATGATGATGATGATAGATGATAATGATGGATATGAGAGCATAAACAACATGCAAATCTACATAATGAGATATAGATCCAGATAGAGATGTCTAAGTTCATAAATAACTATCCAGCCCTCTACACACAGATACAAATAGCAAAATAATCTTGTTACCATACCTTAATATATTTAATATGAATAAAGTATAGCTTTGATTTTATTGATTAAAATTGAATCTATGGTATTAAAGACTTTCATAAACCACCACTCAAAATTGAGAACCAAATGTGGGCATTACAGAAATTTTGGATAAAATCCAGACAAGAGCAATAATGCTCTCTGAGAAACTACGTGAAGAAAGCTCAAGCCCAAACAGAGATTGCTCAGGAAAGAAACACGTTTTGGTTTAATTGAATTTGTAAGCTCTAAAGCAGTACGGCAGTTCGTTAGTGAAGTACAAATGATTTCTTCTGAATGTCTTTATCTCTAGCCTAAAATTCTGAGAAACAAGTAAGCCCAGAAAATGTAGAGATATTAACAAATATTCAACAAAAGAACTTTTCCAAGGAATGTGCTAATACTGAACACATTTGGAACAAAGTTAAGTATTAGGCCAAACTAAGACTACAACCCAGTGTTACCTGGATAGTATACTAGATAAAGGATAAGTAATGGGTGGGGGGAATACAACCTAATATAAGGGGAGTTTTGACCCATTTAAGTAGCATTTTGTTTTATTTAGGGTGACTCTGTTTAAGTGCTACTAAAATGAAGGGAAAAAACTGTTGATAGAATTCATTCCACTTTAAGAGGAATTCTAAGGAGAAAGCAGTTAACATACATGTTGTAAACACATGCTGAGGTTTTCAAATGTTGAGGATTTCAAATCCACCAAGCAATAGGCATTTCAGAGTTCAGTCCTCTGGCTATCAAAATATGTCAACAGTCGTGGTATACTTATTCTGATAACAGAGGAAAACAGAGGAGAGAATGGAGCTGCCAATCTACTAATGAGCATCCCTATGAATCTCTTATTCTGGCCTGTTCTCCTCTGAAGCCACATCTGAATCATAGGAGACCAAGAATCAGCTTCTTTTTTCAATCATGATCTTTCCAATTTGCTGGTTTGGGCTTTCTGCCTTCATGCTCAATACTATCTTAATGAGGACATTGGGTTCTTATTTCCTGAATTGTAACACAAGTTGAGTACTATCATGACTACAAGAATTTGTCTTAGTACTATTGTTCTGTAGTTCTGGATATATATATAGAGTTGATTCTCTTCCATGTCTATTCTCATAAGAGTTGGTCATATCCTACCTCTGACTCATTCTGTCAAATATTTCTCTGATTCATCACTTTGTCTGCCCCCCAATTACAACTCACTTTCAAATATGGCTTCTTCCTTCTACAAACTAACTTTACCTATATTGTTAGGAATTAAAGGTGTGTACTAAAGGCATGTCTATACTCCAGATGGAGGAATTGAAAGTGCGTGATATGTCTGCATTCCAGCTGGATCCCACAGACCTAGAAGGTCTTTGGATGTGATTATTTCCCAGAGGAGATCAGTAACTGGAGTGAAATTTCTCAACATAAGGGCACCTGATTTTTGGTAAGGAAGTCAAAAATATACACTGAGGAAAAAAGCACTATCAAAAATTGGTGCTGGTCAAACTGGGATAAATGTCTGCATGTAGAATATTGTAAAGAGATACATCATTATCACCCTGCACAAAACTCAAATCCAAGTTTTACAAAGACTTCAACATAAAGCCAGATACACTGACCCTGATAGAAAGGAAACTGGGGAACAACCTTGACTACATTGGCACAGGAGACAACTTTTCTGATTCTACAGCAAGTATAGTACAGGCAGTAAGATCAACAGTTAATAAGTGGGACCTCATGAAACTGTAAGATCCTGAAATGCAAAAGACATTATCAATCAGACAAAGAGGCAGCCTACAAAATGCGACAAGATTTTTACTAATTCCTATTTCAATAAATGTCTAATATCCAAGATACATAAAGAACTAAAGAAATTAGATATCAAAAAAAACCAATAATCCAATCAAAAATGGGGTAGAGCTCTAAACAGAGATTTCTGAATAGAGAACTCTCAAGTGGCTGAAAAATCCTTAAAGAAATGTTCAACATCCTTAAGCCACCAAAGAAGTGTAAGTCAAAACAATTCTGAAAGTCCATCCCACACCTATCAGAATGGCGAAGATCAATAAGAAAAGTAACAGCCCGTGTTTGCATGGATGTGGAACAACGAAGAGGAACAGGCATCTATCGTCGGTGAGAGTGCGAACATGTATAGTAATTATGGAAATCAGTATGTCAGCTCCTCAGAAAATTGGTAATGTATCTACCTTAAGATCCAGCTATACCATTCTTGCGCATATACACAAAGGATGTCCCATCCTATCACGAGGACATTTGCTCAACTACGTTCATTGCTGCTCAATTCCTAACAGCCAGATGCTGTAAAACAATCTAGGTGCTCGACTGAACAATGGATAAAAAAAAAAAGTGGCATGTTTACAATGTAGTATTACTCAGCTGTTGAAAAAATGACATCATAAAACTTGCAGGCAGATGCTTACAACTAGAAAATATAATCCTGAGTGAGTAAACCCAGACCCAGGAAGACAAATATGATATGTATTCACTTACAAGTGCTTATTAACTGTTATATAAATGATAAACAAGTTACGATCCACAGACCCAAAGAGGGTACATAAAGATGATGGCTCTAGGGAGGACTCCTGGATCTCCCTCAGAAGGGATGGACTAAGGGTGGGTGGGGAGGGGAGCAGGAATGATCAGGTTGGGGGATAAAAGGAGAGAGTATTGAGGGGTGGAAACAGGAATTGGGCAGGAATCTGGAAACCTTCTACAGTAAAAACTTCCTGGAATCTATGAAGTTGATCCTAGTGAGGACTCTGTTAAAGGAGGATCCAAAGCCTGAACTGGCCATCCTTTGGAATGAGGCTTCCAGTAGTGGTTGAGTTCTTGGTTGGTTCCCATGGAGATCCCTAAACAACTCAGGCTGATGCTAGGATAAAAGGTCACTCTCTGAAAATTGACATTGAAGTCTCGTTGCCAAGGACAATAGCCATTCAGCTCATTAAATGTGGAGAGGTTGATCTGGTCTCTATATGGAGCCTTTACCCCCATTATCTAGTCACTTTAGGGCAGGAAGGCACTCTGCAGGCTACAGAAAGAGAACATGGACACCATCCCAGCTATGAAACTATTTACAATCTGTCCTGCTTGCAAGAAGTGCTAGGGCAATGATGATGATGCAGAATTTGTGGGAGGGACCAACCAATGTCTGGTTTAACTTGAGACCCACACCATGAGAACCAGAGACTGGATAGCCCAGAGACTTATGAAAGAACCAAACACAACTGGAAGAAAGAAAGAAAGAAAGAAAGAAAGAAAGAAAGAAAGAAAGAAAGAAAGAAAGAAAGAAAGAAAGAAAGAAAGAAAGAAAGGAAGGAAGGAAGGAAGGAAGGAAGGAAGGAAGGAAAAAGAAAGAGAAAGAGAAAAAGAAAAAGGTCAATGAAATGATTCCTAATCATATTCTTCTATACTTATAGCAAGGTACCTTATCTAGTTGTCATCACAGAGGATCTTCTGTGATGGCATGTGAGAGTGGGTGCAGAGACTCATCCGTACATTATTAGAGGTAGAGAATATAAATTGAAAGTCTCCATCAAGTCTATCCCTCAGCCTCAAAACTTGGGGAAGCCCACTGAAGGAGTGAGGAGCAAAGACCATAGGAATCAGAGGGGACACAGGATGCCAGGAGAACGTGGTCCACCAAATCAACTAAGCAGGGCTCATAAGAGCTCACAGAGACTGAAGCTGCGAGTACCAGGCCTGCCTGTATCTATACCGTATTCTCTGCACATGTGTTATGGCTGTTTGATTGGTGCTTTGGTGAGACTCCTAACTGTGTGACCAGGTTGTCACTCACTCTTTTGCCTTCTCTTGAGACTCTTCCTCCAATTGAGCCACCTTATCCCACCTGGATATGAAGGTTTTTACCTTGTCTTATTTTATCTTCTTTTTGTTCTGTTTGGCTGTCATCTCTTGGAGGACTGCTCTGTGGTGAATCTGGGGGAGAAAGGAAGTAGGGTTGAGCTGTGGGGAATGGAGGGAAATTATGAAAGGGATAAATTGTGTGAGAGAAGAATATGTTTTCAATAAAAATAAAAGAAGAAAAATTTTAAAATGAATAGATAGACAAAAAGATGAAAGAAAAGAAAAAGAAAGTGTCCGTTTTGTGTAACTGGAATAGAATCACTGAGACTTGGTAATTTATAAAGAATAGATTTTTTTTTCTTATAGTTTTAGATGCTGAGCAAGTCTAACTTACTTGAAGCACTCACAATAATAAGGGCTCTCTTGCTGTTATCTTCCCACAGCAGGAGGCAGAAGGTCAGGAAAGGGAAAAAGAGAGAGGACCAAATTGTTTTCATAACAAATCTACTCTCATTAGGGAGAGGCCACCCTCGGGGGGGGGGACCTCTGGAAACAACAACTTATTAATAAAGGCAGAGGTTTTGTGGCTCAATTTTTTCTCAAAAGCACCTTCTCTCAACACATTGGATGGTAATTAAATTTTCATATGAACTTGGGAGTGAACATTCAACCTGTTAGTTTAAGAAAATCCACTCAGAAGGAAAGCTTTGGTTTAGCTCATGGTTTCAAAGGTTTGAGCTCATAGTCATTTGGCCCCAATGCTTTGAGCCTATGGCATCCTGATAACTTTAAAGCATGATAAAAAGAGCTCTGATCATCTCATGGATAGGGGACTGAGGCCCCAAATTGCCCCTAAAGTATTCCTCCAATGATCTAACTTCCATAACTATCACTCATGTACACGCATGTACTTACACACTAGAGACGAAGCCTTCAAATTTGAGGACTTTGGGGAACAGCGAAACTCCAAATTCTAGCATGAAACACAGCAAAGACATTCAGTGTTTTGAGTGGTTCCAGAGTTGTTTCCTCCATGACATTTAATCTGAACTTATTTATCTAAATCATGGGAGCAGGTATATTTGGGGAAGGCCATGGATGGAGAAACCAGAAGAATGGACTGGCTATAACCCAAGCCTGGTATTTGTTTAGTGGAGACAAGAGGCCAATGGTACGTAAAGCCTCTGCCAGAACAAATCATGTAGATGTAAATAAAACATTTGGGGAAGCATCTACAATTGAAAAGGGCTCCGTATCCATAGATACAGTCAAAACCAGCATAAGAGCTTCAACTGATCTCCATTCTGTGCATTGTTCAAGTCTATATTTTGTTCTGACTCAGTATAGGATTTTGTCAGAACTATTAGAAGTTCTTGAATTCTATTCATCACAACCATTCCATCATCACAAAGTAATCCAAAGTTTATTAGTGTAAACTGTTTATTTAGCTGGTAAATCTATTGATCTCCTTAGGGATTGCAGGACATTTAACTAATCTTGAAATGATTTGGGCTTTCATTTGTGGTCATCTAGAAGTGTGGGTAAAGTTCATGGGTCTACAATGGCTGTTTCTTGGACAGGTCAGATAGTCTGGAGTCCTACATCATCTTTTATTGTACCTCAAGCTAAATTTGGTTTTATTTCATTAAACATGTGGATTCCCAAAAGTCATGTGGGCAGAAGAATCGATATTTCAAACTACATAACATCTCTTCTAGCATATTCTGTGGTTCAGTTCAAATTCAAGGAATGAAGAAATTGGTCTTATTCCTTCATTGGAGGGACCACAGGTTCCCATCTCTGTTCTATCTCACAGAATGATAGAGTCAGAAAAGAAAATGACTGTTATCTGTATAAATTCCTTGTTACTGCTGCTATGGCAAAATATATGACAGAAGCAAATTAAGAAAGGAAGGGTTTATTTGAACTAACAGTTTGTGCCCCTTGTGGATAAGAAGCCATGGTGGCTATAGCTTCAGGCAGTTGGTTATATTGGATCTGCAGTCAAGAAGCACAAACCGATGAATGCTTTTTCCCAGTTCTATTTCTCCTGTGTACTCAGTCCAGGACTCCCGTCCATGGAATGACACGTACAATATTCTGGATAGGTCTTCATTCTGCAGTCAAGCTAGAAAATTCCCTACAGGCATGACTAGATATTTATTTTCAAGATTATTCTAAACCCTGTCAAATTGCTGATCAAGGTTAACACACAATAAATGTATGATAAGTCCATGGCAAATTTCCCATGCTAGAAAAAATGAGATTATAGAGATGAGCACTGACCAGAGGAGTCTATGGCCATATTTAGCATCTTCCCTGATATGTAATATACTCCAGAACTGTAGCTATGTCTTCTAATTTTATTGCACTGAATGGATCAGCATATAAAAGCAAAGGTTAACCTCAGTGTATGTTAAAAAATTCATGATAGGCCCTAGAGAGATGAATCGGTGGTCAAGAACATCATGGCTTTTGCAGAGACTCATGTTATTTCCATCTAGAAGCACACAATTGCCTGTAATTTCAGTACCAGAGAATCTCATACCCTCCTCTGGCTTCTGCAGCCTTCTGCATGCATACGATTCACATGGGTTCGTGTAGGTATACATATAGACACATTAATAATAAATAGATAAATCTTTTTAAGACTCATTAGGGTCAGAAATTCTTAGTATTTCAAGTTAACTTTTCCATATCTTGAAACAGGATTGAGCACAGTACCGTGGCTTACTATTGTTGGGTAGATGTGTATTTAAGGAAGGAAGGAATAGCCCTGAGAATGCTCTGTACGGCCACTGTGTATGGCCCTAAGTGGTAATGTCACCAAAATGATTCTTGTGAAGAAAGAATTCAGAGTAAGCCAAAAACTGTTAAACCTGCAAAGTAAGAGAGACAAAGAACATTTCTTAAAGATATGACAAAAAAAAGTATCTATACCCCATATCTGTATATGTGGTTACATAAAAGTAAGGTGTTTTTCTTGGACATTTACCCTACAGCATCTTTAAATAAACATGTTTATAGCCCAAGTTCGGCTAGCACTAGATCCAGTGTGAGAGTAGGGATGTGTTGAACATTTTCTTAGACATTTTCTTAGTCAAGAAACTTTATAGTGCAAGAGACACCCTCCAAAGCAAATAACTTGTAAGGAATAAATGCATATATAATATCCCATGGGAGCCCAGTAGAAAAACATAGGGGAAGAGCTTACCATGAGAGTGGGCACTGGCAAGAGTGGCACCAAAAGGAATGTGAGTCATAGAAGACACATAGGTTACCCCAAGATACAGATGTTTGAGCTTTTCTTTGGAAATGGATTAAAGGACATGAGAAGGACTCAGAAACTCAGAATTGCCAGAGAGAAAAGTATTTCAGACACTGGGAACGGAACTAAAACATGCAATGAGGAATAAGACAGCGTTATTTGCTTAGAGAACAAAGAAAGTAGTGGATAAATTATTGCCCACATGAGCAAACTTAAAACCAAGTCTGAAGAAACAGAATAGCCACAGGTTCTCAACTTTGGTGATAAGAGTCAGAGTCCACCTCAGAATTAATATTTTATATTTTGAACTGTGAGAGATACTACTCATTTGCTACTGTTGATACAGTGAAGCATTCTTCAGAACCTGAAGACTGGTTGGTGTATAAAAGACTGCCTTGATTGCAATTTTACCTAACAATCAAAATAAAAAAATAAAACAAGTATATTGCGTTAAATCACACGTATTCACAAAAGTGTATAAAAATCGCCTGCAAAAGGTGTCTTTCATTTTTATCAAATTCTTTTGTCTAACTGCTAAAGGACTAACCTCATTATAAACCCCAGGAGTATGCTATCTGTCTCACAAAAAAAGGGGGGGGATGAGAGAGACAGACAGAGAGAGAGAGAGAGAGAGAGAGAGAGAGAGAGAGAGAGAGAGAGAGAGAGAGAAATCTCCAAGGCTGATTTTGCACAGCACTGACAGGCATAGATTTCTAAAGAATGGTTTCCAACCTGTTAATAGTTATCAATACACAACAGCTGCAATCCATGAAAGAGATAAATATTCATGGCACAAAGCATTTATATGTATCAAATGTATATTCATGAACAAATGGTTTTCCCTGCCTTTAATAGTGTTTGCTGTGTAGTCAGTGAAGAATGGACCAACTTTCTTCTGACTACAACTACTGCTACATCCCCTGAATGCTCACGACACAGTGATTAGACTTGACAATGGCCATAAGAAATATAGAAATAAATAGGCAAAGGTGTCTGGGCTCAGTGCTCACCGCTTTTAGATAGCGGGATGTAACAGTTTCCAGCATCAGATCCAGGCTTTATATGGCTGTGGCGTAGTTTGCAAAAACGGCATTTAATATCCCAGTCCTGTGTAGTCATACATGTAGTGGAACATGCATGGCTGACCCTCACCTCTCTCCAGTATGCTTTGTCACACCACTGTCCTCCCAAGGGCTGCACTAAGAACTCTGGAGATGGAATTAGCATACACTGAAGAGCGCTCTCTGGTGACCCTGGGTATCCAGTTGTCCTGGCCTCAATCAGTACTCTGTATGTCTCTGAGGAGAGAGAAAAGCAGTGCAGATTATGCAACAAGAGTGTTTGTTATTTAGCCAGGTTAGAGGATGGGGTGAGCTTTTGAAAATTGCCACATTGTTTAATAAAATCATTGTCTGCTCTATTAGTTGTGCAGGAAGAAAGCTAGAGATGTGATAGACGGGGAGAGTGCCTTTGTGTTGAACAAGAAAAGAAGTCATTAGAAGGTTAGGGCGCTGAACAAAGACTGCTAAAATTAAAAATAAAAAGTAAAGAAATAATTGAAGTTAACTCACCAGCAAAAGGAGCCCTTCACTTTTGCAAAATGGCTCCTCCTAGTTAATTCCCTTTCTTATTCTCAGTTTTTCCTGGCCAGCACCCAGTCTTGGGTTAGTGTTGAAAGAAAACAATCCTCGTCCTAGCAAAAATGCCAGCCTTCCTCTTTCTCTTCTGGCATTTCCTGTCCACACGCAGAGGTGTGCTTTTAAGAATAGTATGATGAATTGAAAATGGGACACAAGACCGTTCCCTCCCACATTTTCCTAAAAGCGCCTGGTAATAAGTGAATTCTGGTTCGCAAAAATTAAATCACATCCAAACCCCTCAGTGGGTTATACAGTGCATTACATCAAAATCTAAATTATAACCTAGGATAAAATAGGAAAGATTTTAAGTCTACACTGTAAGACTAAGATTGCATATGGTAGCAGAGAAGGAACTTATGAGGGAAACAGCTCTATGTTTAAAGTATTACTTCAGTATTTTAAGTGATCACTAATTTTATCTTTGATTGTATTTTGAAACTTGAATCTTTACAGAGGCAAAAATATATAATATATATACACATTCATATACATATACATATACATATAATATACACATATATATACACACAGATATGTGTGTATGTATTTTTATATATACATTTATATACATGTACATAAACAGCATATTTGAATAAACTATATATATGTACACATCTTTCCCTGTACAGATTTAGTGTTCAAAATACAATCATATACATATATATACATATATAATATGTTGTGCATATATATGTGTGTGTGTATATGTATGTATGTATTTACTTGTTTGTTTATTTATTGTTTGTTCCAAACAGGGTTCTCTGTGTAGCTCTGGCTCTCCTGCCACTCAAATGCTGGGATTAAGAGTGTGTGCCATGGGTTGGGGATTTAGCTCAGTGGTAGAGCACTTGCCTAGCAAGCACAAGGCCCTGGGTTCAGTCCCCAGCTCCGAAAAAAAAAAAAAAAGAAAAAAAAAAGAGTGTGTGCCACCACCTCCCAACAGAAGAAATATTCGCAAGATTTTCATAAATAAATAGAATAGGTTGCTGCACACCCACGGTGAGATCCTCTAATGTCTCCTAAATCACAAAATTTGAGGCATGTGATTATCGTCTCTCCCCCTCATCTCAATGACACGTTTTGCATCTGATTCTTCCACATCGGCTTTTCTCTATGGTTCTCACTGTCCATGCCTGAGCTGATAGTCCGCTCCTCTTGTACGCTACACTACACCACACCACTGACTGAAGTTCAGCCTCTGCCCTCAACATGGTGTGCAGGCTGACAGAAAAGGAGCAAGCCAATGAAGTTGCCACGCCTAAACCCTAGTGAGCTGAGCGCTCCAGTGGGTGAAATGGAAGGAGTTAGGGATTTTGGCGAGTTTAAGATCCTTGCTCAAGATACCACAAGAAAGCTTAGGGTTGAGTCCAAACTTGCCAGTATCTTAAAGCCCTAGATACTTTCATAGGAAATCCTGGGGTAGCTGTGCCCAGACTTCTGTGGCTTCCCATTGCCCAATATTTGGGTACTCAGGGGAAGGTTGGGAAAGAAGCTAAAAGCAAAGGAGACGAGATGGGGATGGGGTTGACTGCAAGCCAAGCACTGTGCTGGGTCGTTTTAAAATGTTTATTTACTTATTTTATTTTTTCACTTAACATCCTGATCACAGCCCTAGCCTCCTCCTAGTCCTACCACCATATCACTGTCCTCCTCACCTCCTCAGAGGAATAGTGGCACTCCCAAGGCTACCAACCAGCCCTGGCACATCAACTCGAAGCAAGACTAAGCATATCCTCTCCCACTGATACCAGACATGGCAGCCCAAGTAGGGTAGATGGGTCTAAAGGCAGGCAACAGTGTCAGAGACAGTACCAGCTCCAATTGGTAGGGTATCCACATGAAGACCAAGCTGCATATCTATGTGTACGGGACCTAGGTCCAGTCCCTGCATGCCCCTTGGTTGTTAGTTCAGTCCCTGTGAGCCCCAGCGGGCCCAGATTAGTTGATTAAAGATCTTCTCGTGAGTCCTTGACCCCTCCAGCTCCCTCAATCCTTCTCCCAACGCTTCCACGAGACTCCCCAGGCTCTACCTAATGCTTGGCTGTGGGTCTCTGCATCTGTTTTCATTCACTGCTGGATGAAGCCTCTCAGGAGACACTAATGCTAGGCTCCTGTCTGCAAGCACAGCAGAGTATCATTAATACTGTGAGGGGCTGGCTCTCTCCCATGGGATGCGTCTCAAGTTGAGACTGGATTGTTTTAAGTACTCCCTTTCATCAACAACTCAAAATAACCCAGCACACAGTTATCAGCGGAAGAAAAAGAGCGGTAAAGTTAGCTGTCATTCCAAAGGCCCCCACATACGGTAAGTAACAAGTTCAATATTGAAAGGCTTCCATCTTCTCTACATTTTACTGGACCTTGACCCGGAAGCACATATGGTGTCCTGACATCACACTAAAGGAGGAATTGTCTACCTTTTCCCAGAATTTGAAAGGCAGAATGGTATATCTTTTCTTCTTCTGCAAACACAGAAGAATAAGCCAACTGATAAAAACAATTTTAAAGATGAAGAAGAATAAAGAGACACATGCACCCACACTAATAAGTACCAGAGAGTTGCTAAAGAAGAAGCTACTTTGGGTCTCTGACTCATCAGAACAAATAGTGCCTTGTGAGACCTGCATCCAGTTCTCCCAACACCCTTACAAAGCTGTTTCTCAGTGCTCCCTGGACTACCATCAAAGGCATCTGTCCTGGGAATGGAGGGGACTGGGAATACAGACCTAGCCTCCTCCTGGTCCTCTACCTGGACTTATAACATTCTAGAATCAGTCCAGCACGAGACAACTTTGTATGGGCTGAGTCTGGACTGGAAGCCCATGGCATCCAGGTCCTAAGTCAGCTAAAGCTTAGACAGAAAAATGAGCGCCAAGAAGAAGGAAAGCTATGAACCCTTCTCACTATTTCACTTTAAGATGTAATGGGCTGGTACTAATCTAAACACCAATGGAAAACCTAAACATCAACACAGTCTAAGCTCCAAGCGCTTGCATTTAAAATAAACAGACAGAAAGATTTTTTTCAAAATATTATGTGTGTACATGTGCTTGTGCACATACTAAACTTGAAGAAATTTGAAGAAACGTGCATGCGTGTGTATATGTGTGTGCGTATGTGTTTATGTGTGTGTGTGTGTGTGTGTGTGTGTGTGTGAGAGAGAGAGAGAGAGAGAGAGAGAGAGAGAGAGAGAGAGGTTAAAATTCATAAAGTCCTGATCTCAGAGGTATTTTCAGTTAGGAAGGGGCCTGGGCCCTGATAGCACAAACTTTTCTAACAAAGGCTGGCACAGGTGTTTAGTCACAATGGCTGTGACCATGTCCTCTTAACATTTATAGCTACAAAGCCTAAGGGAGCTGATGTCAGCTTCCACGTCTACGCCTGCCACTCCCTGCTTGAAAAATGCTATTGTTAGTGAGCACAGGGCATGAGCAACTCTTCACGTAGCTCAGTCCTCGCTGGATAGACCTAGGGCAGCTGTGTGGGGTGGGTGCTGGTGGCCCCAGTGAGGCAGCCCAGCCTCCTGTCTGTTCTCCAGTCAAGTGTGATACCCAGCCTCTAAGAAAGACAGGAAAAGAGCAGGCATGAAGGCTAGGACTGCTAAAGCAATACTGCTTATAGCACACATGAAAGGTCTTGTTCCTTGAAGGTGAAGAAAAATAAAAGGAGTTTTACTGCTGCATGTTACAGCCATCTACAAAATAGAAGGAAATTCACATTCCTTCCATTCATTATAGAATTCCAAAATTTATGAGCCCAAGGGCTCATAATCCAACACCCTGCCTTGGTCTTGCATCCCTGAGGTCATGCTCCGCTTACGTGTCATTTAGCTCTCAGCATTAGCAAACTCTTTCATGTATGCATGTATGTGCTTAACAAGACAGAGCTGTCTCGAAGGTTCCATGCATGCCAGCCTTCTTGAATGCCGAGAAGGGAATGAATGATATACGTGGAGAGATGCTCAAACGAACGCAGACGCTCCCACCCCACCTTACTAAATCCTGGGAGGCTGATCATTTTATGAGTCACTGTAAGTCCCACGGATTATAAAGAACAGAAAAACAAAGTGATGGCTGGACCTAGGAAGGGCCGGACTTGGGGTTTTGTGAAACTGGTTAAGGAGGTGCCTGTCTGACTTGGGGTTTTAAGAGTCATGGTTTCATATTGTTTGCCTGCCCTGCAGTACCACAATCCATTTATTCTCCTCTCACTTCTCTGATAGTCTCCATCGAGTATATGCTCATACGGAACATACCAACAAGATGGTTGTACAGAACAAATCAACTATGTCGTCATCTAGAGCTCACCTACAATACTCTAAAGAACCAGGGGAAATACAACACCAAGATTTTAGATGTGTGTGTGTGTGTGTGTGTGTGTGTGTGTGTGTGTGTTGATGTATTTATATATGCTTGCTGAGAAGCCTTGTAAAGCAGGAACAGGCGTAACACTAGAGTGGGGGACAGGAAAAACATTCCCAATTACTTCTAAAGGAAAGTTGAGAGCAGCCTTTCAGATTTCACAGAAACCCCCATTGTCTGTAGTTGCAAAAATGAGGAGGGAACTCCCCAAAGGTTTTAGGATTTTGCTTTGTCACAGCAGAGTGGAGAAGCAGCTGAAAACAAAGGAGGGAGAACTGCAGCTCTGGTTCATAGAATATGCAACAAAATGCGACCACAGAGAAAGGGAACAGACTTGATGGCCCCTAGACTGGGAGAAGGAAAAAGAAAATCACTGTTTCTCCTGTAATAAGTGTTAATAATTGGCAGGATTCTAGTCATGTTCTGAGAGCTTTTAAGCACATAATGTCTGCTAATTGATGGACTCTTCAATGAATCTCAAAGAATATGCATTATGACTCTTTTTTATAGTTTGTATTCTCTTGCTAGGAAGAAACACCATGACCAAGGCAAATCTTATAAAAGAAAACGTTTCACTGGAGCTTGCTTACAGTCTCGTAGGTTCAGCCCATTATCGTCATAGCAGGGGACATGGCAGCCTGCAGGCAGGGAGGGTGCTGGAGGAGGAGCTGAGGGTTCTACAAAAGGGTGCAGAGGCAGCAGGAAGAGAGAAACTACAGCCTTGGAGTGAGCTTTTTGAAACCTTAAGGCCCACCCTCAGTGACTCATTTCCTCTAACAAGAGCACACCTCCTAATTCTCTCAAAGAGTGGCACTCCCTGGTAACCGAGCATTCAAATCTGTGAGCTTCTAGGGGCCATTAGAGTGGCCAGCACATCGGGGAAGCTGAGGCCCAGGGGGTACTTTTCAGGAGGTTCTATGAGCCAAGGATCCTCCTGTCCCAGTCGTGCCTGATGTGCTACTTCGTGCTTACATTTTGTCTGCTTCTTTTCTTGTCTTTTGCAGTGATTGAAGCAAGACAGACAGACATTATACTACCGATATACCATTATATCTCCAGCCCTTCTTAAAAAATGTTATCCTGAGACAAGGTTTCCCTAAGATACTGAGGCTGGTCTTGAACTCACCCTGTAGTCTAGCTCAGCCTTAAACCCATGCTACTCTTGCTTCAGCCTCACCAGAATGTGGAATACAGGCTTGTGCCACCAAACTATCTAATCATTTTTAAAGGTGTGATCTGAATTGATTACCAACCCTTCATCCCATTTGTTATTTAACAGATTATAATATGGCTTCCTTCCCTCTGTCTCTCAACAACATACACAAGATCCTTCCAGCAACGACCACTTAACTTCCCATTCTAGTGGCCTGCTCTTATTCCTCCTCATTTAACTTCCTGTCCCTGAGATTTCATAATATTTGCATTCCCTGCATTGCTGTCCAATCGGCTTCTATCGTGTCCTCCATTCTTTTAACTGACTCAGCCACTGCTTCCACTGGGGACATCTCTGTCCTCCCTGACTTCCTGATTCCATACTAAAGGTGTCTCAATGAGACCGGATATAAGCCAGCACTTAGAATAGTCTTCAAGTTGTTCACATATTCTTTTAAGATGCTGTTTGCTGTAGTCTGAATGTGAAATATCCCCCCAGGCTTCACCGCACTGGTGATGCTGTTCTGGTAGGTTATGGAATGTTTGGAGCTTAAGGTCTAGCTACCAGATATGGTTAATTAGAAGCCAGTTTTAAGGTCGAGCCCTGCTTCTGCTTCTGCCTTCTGCTTCCTGATTTGCCAAGATGTAAGAAACCTGTAACAGACAAACACACTACACACACACACACACACACACACACACACACACACTCATACATACACACACACTCATACATACACATACACACATACACACATACACTCATGCATACACACACACTCATACATACACACACACTCATACATACACACACACTCTCATACATACACATACACACATACACTCATGCATACACATACACACATACACTCATGCATACACACACATACAAACATATACTCATGCATACACATATACACTCATACACACACATACACACTCATGCCCACATACATGTGCATGCATACACGCACACATGCACACACATTACCATTGCCATTGCCTTGAACTCTGCTTGCCCTCACTGGGATGATGGGCTGAAACTGTCAGCCAAAATACTTCTTTCAGGTATTTGTCGTAGTTATGAGGAAAGAAACTATTATGCCAGTTATCTTAATACACCCCACACTCTGCTGGAGGAAGAAGCAAGAGGCATGTTGTCCACTACATCAATGCCTAGGGAATTCTATCAGAACCATTCGAGAAATCCCAGTTTATTCTTGCACCCCTACTCCCCAGGACTATGCATCCTCTTTGAAATGCACATATTTAAAATGATGGAGAGAGACACCGGAGTGTAGGAAAGAAAGAAGAAATAATGGTAGAGATAGTATGTGTTTCTGTGAGCCAACAATGGGGAGAGAGCTGTAGAGAGAGCACAAAGGGAGGTGTCTCCTGGGAATCAGGTCTAGTCACTATGGAGAACAAGTCAGAACTTCACTAAGGCTGAGCAGTCCAGCACATTCTGCTGTATGGAGGCTTGACCATCACCAGAGAATGAGGCAGGTTTGACTACAATGGAGATGAACCGAGAAAGAAGTGTTTAGATTGGTAACCTCTAGGTTGTACAAGAATGCCCCTCCTTTGATACTTTCCACTCAGAAATGACAATAAACAGCCTCATTAAATGTTGGCGTATCAACAAGTACAGGTCATTAGGTAGCCCACTGATTGGTAAAACCACTGCCTGTGCATGCCATGCCCCTTCTTAACTCCGTGTGTAGTTTCTCCCTTAATCTTCACAGCAATCCCATGTAGCAGGAGCTAGAATGCTATCCTATTTGCAAGGAAGGCAAGGTTCTTGGCATGAAAAGAGAAGAAGGATCTCACCTAGGGACATCTGCTACCTAAGCCAACTTTCTTAAGTAAGGGTCTTGCATTTGAATGTCATCTCCAAGCATCATTTGTCATAAGGGAAACATAAAAGAAAACCAGGACCAACTGGTTTGTGCCCATTAGGACAATTGCAGCCAAGGCTGTCAATTCTGCATGTGCATGGGGTTGAGAACAATTGGAACATATGTTTCTGATGAAAAGAGATAATGCGCCGGACCAGCGGAGGATCCCTGCCTTCAGCAGCTCTCCTGCTCCCAGGCCCCTGCCCACCTGATCCCTGGGGAGAGTTGCGGCCTCTGGGGCAGATCTTCCTGGCTGCTGAGGCGTGGGCAACACCCCTGAGGCAGCAGAGCCTGGGGAGGAGACCACCAACGACTTGCCTGGTGCCCACGGAGTTCCCTGCCCACATCCCTGGCCCAGGAGGATCCTGTAGCTCTCTGCTCCCAGGCCCCCTGGTTCTTACCTGGAGAGGAGGGCCCAGGAGCAGCAGATCCACTGGCCCAGGAGGAAACTGTGCTCTGACCTCTGGGCCTGAGACACACGCACCTGAAGGGACCGACGGATAAACAGTTCTCTGCACCCAAATCCCGTGGGAGGGAGAGCTAAACCTTCAGAGAGGCGGACACACCTGGGAAACCAGAAGAGACTGCACGCTGCACACAGTACTGACCCCAGAGGAAAACAAAAGCTATCTGGAACCCTGGTGCACCAAACCTCCCAGAAGGGGCGGCGCAGATCTTCCTGGCTGCTGAGGCCGTGGAGAGCTCATAGGCAACACCCCTCGAGCAAACTTGAGCCTGGGGACCACAGGTAAGACAAACTTTTCTGCTACAAACGACTTGCCTGGTGAACTCAAGACACAGGCTCACAGGAACAGCTGAAGACCTGTAGAGAAGAAAAACTACGCGCCCGAAAACAGAACACTCTGTCCCCATAACTGGCTGAAAGAAAACAGGAAAACAGGTCTACAGCACTCCTGAAACACAGGCTTATAAGACAGTCTAGCCACTGTCAGAAATAGCAGAACAAAGTAACACTAGAGATAATCTGATGGCGAGAGGCAAGCGCAGGAACCCAAGCAACAGAAACCAAGACTACATGGCATCATCGGAGCCCAATTCTCCCACCAAAGCAAACACAGAATATCCAAACACACCAGAAAAGCAAGATCTAGTCTCAAAATCATATTTGATCATGATGTTGGAGGACTTCAAGAAAGACATGAAGAACTCCCTTTGAGAACCACAGGAAAACATAAACAAACAAGTAGAACACTACAGAGAGCAATCGCAAAAATTCCTAAAAGAATTCCAGGAAAACATAAATAAACAAGTAGAAGCCCATAGAGAGGAGTCACAAAAATCCTGAAAGAATTCCAGGAAAACACAATCAAACAGTTGAAGGAATTAAAAATGGAAATAGAAGCAATCAAGAAAGAACACATGGAAACAACCCTGGATATAGAAAACCAAAAGAAGAGACAAGGAGCTGTAGATACAAGCATCACCAACAGAATACAAGAGATGGAAGAGAGAATCTCAGGAGCAGAAGATTCCATAGAAATCATTGACTCAACTGTCAAAGATAATGTAAAGCGGAAAAAACTACTGGTCCAAAACATACAGGAAATCCAGGACTCAATGAGAAGATCAAACCTAAGGATAATAGGTATAGAAGAGAGTGAAGACTCCCAGCTCAAAGGACCAGTAAATATCTTCAACAAAATCATAGAAGAAAACTTCCCTAACCTAAAAAAAGAGATACCCATATGCATACAAGAAGCCTACAGAACTCCAAATAGATTGGACCAGAAAAGAAACACCTCCGTCACATAATAGTCAAAACACCAAACGACAAAATAAAGAAAGAATATTAAAAGCAGTAAGGGAAAAAAGGTCAAGTAACATATAAAGGCAGACCTATCAGAATCACACCAGACTTTTCGCCAGAAACTATGAAGGCCAGAAGATCCTGGACTGATGTCATACAGACCCTAAGAGAACACAAATGCCAGACCAGGTTACTGTATCCTGCAAAACTCTCAATCAACATAGATGGAGAAACCAAGATATTCCATGACAAAACCAAATTTACACAATATCTTTCTACAAATCCAGCACTACAAAGGATAATAAATGGTAAAGCCCAACATAAGGAGGCAAGCTATACCCTAGAAGAAGCAAGAAACTAATCGCCCTGGCAACAAAACAAAGAGAAGAAAAGCACACAAACATAACCTCACATCCAAATATGAATACAACAGGAAGCAATAATCACTATTCCTTAATATCTCTCAACATCAATGGCCTCAACTCCCCAATAAAAAGACATAGATTAACAAACTGGATACGCAACGAGGACCCTGCATTCTGCTGCCTACAGGAAACACACCTCAGTGACAAAGACAGACACTACCTCAGAGTGAAAGGCTGGGAAACAACTTTCCAAGCAAATGGTCGGAAGAAGCAAGCTGGAGTAGCCATTCTAATATCAAATAAAGTCAATTTTCAACTAAAAGTCATCAAAAAAGATAAGGAAGGACACTTCATATTCATCAAAGGAAAAATCCACCAAGATGAACTCTCAATCCTAAATATCTATGCCCCAAATACAAGGGCACCTACATACGTAAAAGAAACCTTGCTAAAGCTCAAAACACACATTACACCTCACACAATAATAGTAGGAGATTTCAACACCCCACTCTCATCAATGGACAGATCATGGAAACAGAAATTAAACAGAGACGTAGAAAGACTAAGAGAAGTCATGAGCCAAATGGACTTAACAGATATTTATAGAACATTCTATCCTAAAGCAAAAGGATATACCTTCTTCTCAGCTCCTCATGGTACTTTCTCCAAAATTGACCATATAATTGGTCAAAAAATGGGCCTCAACAGGTACAGAAAGATAGAAATAATCCCATGCGTGCTATCAGACCACCACGGCCTAAAACTGGTCTTCAATAACAATAAGGGAAGAATGCCCACATATACGTGGAAATTGAACAATGCTCTACTCAATGATAACCTGGTCAAGGAAGAAATAAAGAAAGAAATTAAAAACTTTTTAGAATTTAATGAAAATGAAGATACAACATACCCAAACTTATGGGACACAATGAAAGCTGTGCTAAGAGGAAAACTCATAGCGCTGAGTGCCTGCAGAAAGAAACAGGAAAGAGCATATGTCAGCAGCTTGACAGCACACCTAAAAGCTCTAGAACAAAAAAGAAGCAAATACACCCAGGAGGAGTAGAAGGCAGGAAATAATCAAACTCAGAGCTGAAATCAACCAAGTAGAAACAAAAGGACCATAGAAAGAATCAACAGAACCAAAAGTTGGTTCTTTGAGAAAATCAACAAGATAGATAAACCCTTAGCCAGACTAACGAGAGGACACAGAGAGTGTGTCCAAATTAACAAAATCAGAAATGAAAAGGGAGACATAACTACAGATTCAGAGGAAATTCAAAAAATCATCAGATCTTACTATAAAAGCCTATATTCAACAAAACTTGAAAATCTGCAGGAAATGGACAATTTCATAAACAGATACCAGGTACCGAAGTTAAATCAGTAACAGATAAACCAGTTAAACAACCCCATAACTCCTAAGGAAATAGAAGAAGTCATTAAAGGTCTCCCAACCAAAAAGAGCCCAGGTCCAGACGGGTTTAGTGCAGAATTCTATCAGACCTTCATAGAAGACCTCATACCAATATTATCCAAACTATTCCACAAAATTGAAACAGATGGAGCACTACGAATTCCTTCTATGAAGCCACAATTACTCTTATACCTAAACCACAAAGACCCAACAAAGAAAGAGAACTTCAGACCAATTTCCTTATGAATATCGATGCAAAAATACTCAATAAAATTCTGGCAAACCGAATCCAAGAGCACATCAAAACAAGCATTCACCATGATCAAGTAGGCTTCATCCCAGGCATGCAGGGATGGTTTAATATACGGAAAACCATCAACGTGATCCATTATATAAACAAACTGAAAGAACAAAACCACATGATCATTTCATTAGATGCTGAGAAAGCATTTGACAAAATTCAACACCCCTTCATGATAAAAGTCCTGGAAAGAATAGGAATTCAAGGCCCATACCTAAACATAGTAAAAGCCATATACAGCAAACCAGTGGCTAACATTAAACTAAATGGAGAGAAACTTGAAGCAATCCCACTAAAATCAGGGACTAGACAAGGCTGCCCACTCTCTCCCTACTTATTCAATATAGTTCTTGAAGTTCTAGCCAGAGCAATCAGACAACAAAAAAGGAGGTCAAGGGGATACAGATCGGGAAAGAAGAAGTCAAAATATCACTATTTGCAGATGATATGATAGTATATTTAAGTGATCCCAAAAGTTCCACCAGAGAACTACTAAAGCTGATAGACAACTTCAGCAAAGTAGCTGGGTATAAAATTAACTCAAATAAATCAGTAGCCTTCCTCTACACAAAAGAGAAACAGGCCGAGAAAGAAATTAGGGAAATGACACCCTTCATAATAGATCCAAATAATTTAAAGTACCTCGGTGTGACTTTAACCAAGCAAGGGAAAGATCTGTACAATAGGAACTTCAAGACTCTGAAGAAAGAAATTGAAGAAGATCTCAGAAGATGGAAAGATCTCCCATGCTCATGGATTGGCAGGATTAATATAGTAAAAATGGCCATTCTACCAAAAGCGATCTACAGATTCAATGCAATCCCCATCAAAATACCAATCCAATTCTTCAAAGAGTTAGACAGAACAATCTGCAAATTCATCTGGAATAACAAAAAACCCAGGATAGCTAAAACTATCCTCAACAATAAAAGGACTTCAGGGGGAATCACTATCCCAGATCTCAAGCAGTATTACAGAGCAATAGTGATAAAAACTGCATGGTATTGGTACAGAGACAGACAGATAGACCAATGGAATAGAATTGAAGACCCAGAAATGAACCCACACACCTATGGGCACTTGATTTTTTTTTTGACAAAGGAGCCAAAACCATCCAATGGAAAAAAGATAGCATTTTCAGCAAATGGTGCTGGTTCAACTGGAGGTCAACATGTAGAAGAATGCAGATCGATCCATGCTTATCACCCTGTACAAAGCTTAAGTCCAAGTGGATCAAGGACCTCCACATCAAACCAGATACACTCAAACTAATAGAAGAAAAACTAGGGAAGCATTTGGAACACATGGGCACTGGAAAAATTTCCTGAACAAAAACACCCATGGCTTATGCTCTAAGATCAAGAATCGACAAATGGGATCTCATAAAACTGCAAAGCTTCTGTAAGGCAAAGGACACTGTGGTTAGGACAAAACGGCAACCAACAGATTGGGAAAAGATCTTTACCAATCCTACAACAGATAGAGGGCTTATATCCAAAATATACAAAGAACTGAAGAAGTTAGACAGCAGGGAGACAAATAACCCTATTAAAAAATGGGGTTCAGAGCTAAACAGAGAATTCACAGCTGAGGAATGCGAATGGCTGAGAAACACCTAAAGAAATGTTCAACATCGTTAGTCATAAGGGAAATGCAAATCAAAACAACCCTGAGATTTCACCTCACACCAGTGAGAATGGCTAAGATCAAAAACTCAGGTGACAGCAAATGCTGGCGAGGATGTGGAGAAAGGGGTACACTCCTCCATTGTTGGTGGGGTTGCAGACTGCTACAACCATTCTGGAAATCAGTCTGGAGGTTCCTCAGAAAATTGGACATTGAACTGCCTGAGGATCCAGCTATACCTCTCTTGGGCATATACCCAAAAGATGCCCCAACATATAAAAAAAAGACACGTGCTCCACTATGTTCATCGCAGCCTTATTCATAATAGCCAGAAGCTGGAAAGAACCCAGATGCCCTTCAACAGAGGAATGGATACAGAAAATGTGGTACATCTACACAATTGGAATATTACTCAGCCATCAAAAACAATGACGTTGTGAAATTCGCAGGCAAATGGTTGAAACTGGAAACTATCATCCTGAGTGAGCTAACCTAATCACAGAAAGACATACATGGTATGTACTCATTGATAAGTGGCTATTAGCCCAAATGCTTGAATTACCCTAGATGCCTAGAACAAATGAAACTCAAGACGGATGATCAAAATGTGAATGCAGATCGCCCTGAGAGACACAGCCAGAATACAGCAAATACAGAGGCGATGCCAGCAGGAAACCACTGAACTGAGAACAGGACCCCTGTTGAAGGAATCAGAGAAAGAACTGGAAGAGCTTGAAGGAGCTCAAGACCCCATATGTACAGCAATGCCAACCAACCAGAGCTTCCAGGGACTAAGCCACTACCCAAAGACTATACATGGACTGACCCTGGACTCTGACCTCGAGGTTGCAATGAATATCCTAGTAAGAGCACCAGTGGAAGGGGAAGCCCTGGGTCCTGCTAAGACTGAACCCCTAGTGAACTAGACTGTTGGGGAGAGGGCAGCAATGGGGGAGGGTTGGGAGGGGAACACCCATAAGGAAGGGGAGGGGAGGGGATGTTTGCCCGAAACCAGGGAAAGGGAATAACACTTAAATGTATATAAGAAATACTCAAGTTAATAATAAAAAAAAAAAAAAAGAAAAGAGATAATGCTTTAAAAAAAAAGTTGGTGTAAGACTGTTTAGCAACCACTACTCTGTTTAAAGACATATCTGTTCTCTGACATCCACAATCTCACTCCTATTTACTAGAGAAAAATGAAAAATTTTCCATGTGACTATCTCTATAAAAATGTCCACAGTGGCTTCGAGTGTGATAGCTTCTAATAGAAATGGCTTAGGTGTGAAAGAACGGAAAAGCCCATATAATAATGCACCTTTATTGGGATGTTTGAAAACACAAAGGAAGAAACTGAATAAGCCCATAAATGCATGGCATAAATGTATCTTCCACATCCAAGACTGGGAACAAAAGCCAGGCACAAAAGAGTCTTTGCTGTGATTCCACTTTTGTAAAAATCCTCCAAGTGAGAAACCTAAAGCCTGGCTTTACACAAAGGGAAATGAATCACATGAATCCATGGCAGCTGCTTGATAAGGTAAAGGAGCTGGCTGGGAGGAGGTACAGGAGAAATTTCTGTGCTAAGAAAAACTATTTGGGTTTTTATATCTTGATAAAGTGTGGGTTACATAATCACATGTGCTAGTCAAGATTCCAGTAAAGATCATTGTGTTTTAGTGTGCGTGCTTTTCATCTCCGAAACAATCAGCCAGGCAGTCAGTCAACCAACCAACCAGTCAGCCAACCAACCAACCAACTAACCAACCAACCAGCCAGACAGCTAGCCAGCCAACCAACCAGCCAGACAGCCAGACAACCAGCCAACCAACCAACCAGCCAGACAGACAGACAGCCAACCAACCAATCAGTCAGACAGCCAACCAACCAATCAGTCAGACAGTCAACCAGCCAACCAACCAACCAGACAGACAGCCAAACAGCCGGACAGACAGCCAGCCAGCCAAACAACCAACCAACCAGCCGGCCAGCCAGTGAACCAGCCAACAAAACCATTTAAGGAAATAGAGCTGTAATAAATAACCAGGTCACAAAATGCTTGCCATGTAATGGCATTGACTTTGACCCCCAGCACCTATGTCAAAAGAAAAAGCCAGGCGGGTACAGCAGTGCATGCCTGTAATCTACCAGGGAGTTGGACACAAGAAGACCCCTGGAGCTTTCAGTTGGTAGTATGGCCAAATCCACAAGCTCTATGTGCAGGGAGCAAGCCTGTCTGAAAAATAAGAAAAGGGTCAGACATGGCACATGGCTTTAACCCCAGCGCTTCCTTTAAGGGCAGATATATGTGACTGAAGGCCAGGTTGATGTATAGAGTTAGATGGTATCTCAAAGAAAGAGAGAGGCAGACAGACAGACAGACAGACAGACAGACAGACAGACTGACTGACAGAGTTTTCTTCTATCACAGTGTCAACAGAATTTCACCAACAATCACATAAACTCCAGAAATTTTAATCCCGGCTAAGAGTGGCACATGCCAGGAATCCCTGCACTGGAGGTTACTGGCTGGAGGATGAGGTTTGCATCTACAGAATAAGTCTGAAGCCAGTCCAGGCTACTGGGGACACTGCAAAGCTCAGAGCACACCTGACTGCCCATTGTTTCCAGTCACTAACTGTGTAGTATGCAGGCTAGATTAGAAATGGATGAATATCATTTTCCCTTCTCTTTTCATTCCTTCCACTGTTCCAAGCACTCTGACCCTTTCTCTTTTCTCGGTTTCCTGGTTTTAACATCCAGTGATGTGGCTCTTCAAAGACTATTCTGTTCACCCAGAACCTCTAGTCTCTTGATGTTCATTGAATATGTTGCAGCGTCCAAACCAGCGTAGCTCTTCCTCTCGCAGAGCCTTGCCTAATTAACATGGTGGAGCCTATTCCTCCCTGCTAAGTACTCCTGCCTCTCTGTCCTCTTTCCATCTACCTCTCTCCAAGTTATAACATTATTTATATATCATATATATTTATATATCATTGTATTATGTTATATTGTTATATATTATAATAATTGTATTCATATCCCTTAAACTAAGACATTGCTTATTACCCAGCAGCCTCTCTCTCAGTCACTCTGTAACTAGTCAGTGGGCTCATATACATACTGTTTCTCACTAAAATGCTCTTGAATGTATTTAGTGTTTATCCTCAGAGCCTCATATAGCTGGTGTACAATGAATAAGGCATGTTTCCTTTCTGTCTCAGAGGACAAAGAGTTGCATACCACCAAAACTTAGAAGATCATGGCCTCTTTCATACGTGATCTGTCAGTGCGTCAAGGGGCTCAGACTTAAGAAGGCTCAGAAACCTGGATTCCTTATCTTTTCCATTCTTGCTGTGTATCTGAAGGAGCAATATCTTTCCATTATTCTCAAGGAGGCAGGGATAAGAAAGGAGGGTGGTGCTTCTTGTCTTTCGGGTAGTTGAAATGAGCGGCATTCCCCAACAATCCGTTACGTTTTGTGAGCCGCCCATCCCATGAAATATCTGAAAAAGATCAGAGGAAAGAGCAGGTCACAGATGAGGTGGGGCTGTTGACACCGCATGAGACTGCCTTGAGCTGTGAGTCAGACGCCCACATCCTTGTCCACTCTGCCTCACTCTTGCTCTCCTTTTAAGAGCTGCATCAAAGAGATGATGCCTTATGTCCTCAGAAGAAAATATGTCTGTGCATGCTATAGAAGTCTACCAAATGTGGACCAGCCTCTCTCTCTCTCTCTCTCTCTCTCTCTCTCTCTCTCTCTCTCTCTCTCTCTCTCTCTCTCTCTCTGTCACACACACGCACGCACACACATCCTTGGAAGCTTGGGCCACAGAACAAACAGTACCTCCCCACACTAAATCATTTGGTATCAATTAAACACTGTTCTCTTTAAAGAAATGGCATTTATTTAGTTTGAGCCACTATCATTTAAGTAAACTTACAATGAATTATAAAGTGTTTATTAATATTAACCTTGACTTTAATTTTTAACCAATTAGACATTTTGTTCTGGCTGAGTCTCCGAGCTTACAGAAGTTTATATTGTGGAATATAAAGTTCTGATTATGTTTGACTTGGCTCCATGTTTTTAAACTTAATCCATTTGTTTTCTCAGCCTAAAATAATAGACAATGGGATCAATGTAGTTCTTCATATTTACTCTTTTCTTTTCTTTTTTTTTTTTTTTCAATTGAAGCTTCTAGCTCTGGAAGGGAGGAGAGAAAAAGGAAAGTGAGTGAAAAAATGGAATTAAGTCAAGGCTCAGGAGAAATCTATTCTCTTATTCTAGTTTGAAATATCCATTTGTTCATGTGGCTCTCAGTCAATTATGGACAAAAGTTGGTAGCTCCCTGGGGACCTTAAGTAAGAGTCACAGACGAACACCTCACTTGGAAGTCATCTCACAGGAAGACTTAAGGACATGCATGTTGGGCTCTGCTGATTGGTGTAGCTCCGTGGCTTGGAGCTCAAGTGGCTTTACAACAACACCTTCAAGTTGACAAGTCGAAAGGCTCTGCTGCTCCTGATCTACTGTAGGCATCTGCTAGCACCACTTCCTCAACTTATCAGACCTTCTTCTCCAGTCTGGCTTAGTTATTTTTCTGACCTCACATCCCCCTTTCATACTAACTTCCTAGAATAAAGACGTCACAGAGGTGGAACTAGAGGTCCAACGTAAGGTTGTGTTGCACCATCAGTGTCCCAAAATGGTTCCTAGGTTTAAGCTGGTGGATTCTTGTAAAGCTACTACTGACTTCCCTCCTTAAATACAAGGAGAAAGCTACTTTGTAAAACTATGCTAGGACGGCCACACAGAACATTCCCTACTTCACTTCTGTTCTTGTGATATGAACTTTATTAGCATTTAGATTTCATACTTAAGTATAATCTGGCTAGAACATGTGACAGATAAGAGGGTAAATAGAGGTGTGTGAGAAGCAGTCAATCCCTCATTTCTGACAGTTAATATACTAAAATCCAACAGCTAATCAATAAATATCATGACATCTTCATTTGTTAAACATTAATGTCCCCTTGAGATACATGTATACCAACTGATCAAACATTTTAAACCCTCCCAAAGTGATGTTTGTTATAGTTCAGATATGGAAACAGCCTTATTTTGTTTTTAAAGCATTTGTTTTTGTTGCGTTCTGTCTTCACTGTTGTGTTAAATGAACCGAACTGAATAAATGAAACGCCACATGATTATGAATTGAAAATGTAAGTCCAATGGGACAGAAAGAAAGACTGGGTGATCAGTATACTAGGGTCAATTATTTATTCGATTCTTAAGGAAACAAACTGAATTAACAGACTAGCACTCTCAGCCAACTATTGGACTGAACCCAGGGACCCCAATGGAAGAGATAGGGAAAGTCTGAAGGAGTTAAAGGAGATTGCAACCTCATAGGAAGAACAATAATATCAATTAGCAGGACCCTTCAGAGCTCCCAGGAACTGAACTACCAACCAAAGAGTATAAACGGGTGGGCCCCTGGCTCCCTCTACATATGTAACAGAGGATTGCCTCATCTGATATCAGTTCGAGGGGAGGTGCTTAGTCCTGTGGAGGCTTGTTGCCCCAGTGAAGGGGAATGCTAGCGCAGTGGGGCCAGAGTGGGTGGGTGGGGAGGGGAGCACCCTCTTAGAGGCAAAGGGGAAGAGGGATAGGATGTGGGGTTTGCAGAAGGGAGACTGGGAAGGGGGACATTTTAAATGTAAATAAATAAAATAATCAAAAAAAAGTAAATAAAAATAATCCAAGGAAGTTGCCAAAGACAATTTTTAAAAAGACATTTGCTTAGGCACTCTGTGACTGCTATTTAAACCCCTAAAAGTTGACAAATCTCCATTTGGTTTTTATCTTCATATATTATAGAGTCTTGTGTCTGTTTTCAGGATCACCCATATGTAAAAGAAGACATTAACACTGAGTCGTTGGAAGAGGAACTTTCAGATCAGATGGCTCTTGAGTGGCCTTCGGTCCTCTAGATAACCTAGATTATTAGTGGTTCTGTAGTATCAGTTCCCTCATCTAGAAACACAGGGTCATCAAATCTATTTTCTTAAGAGTTGTTTGTGAAGGAAATAGATGTCACCTTTTGTGACGTGAAAAGACCTTATCATGGTAACTGACCTATAATGGGTTCTGGTGACTAGGCTTCCAAAATAAACTGGAGTATATGCACTGAATGCAAGTAATATACTCATGCTGAGCTAGTAAGCCAGGAAACAGAGATTGGTCTGAATTTAAAAGGAGGAGATTCACTCTCTATTAACCATCATGCCAACATCCTAAGGAAGTTCACAAAGGGCATAGATGCCATTGTGAATATGAAGTGGCCCCCACAGGATCATGTGTTTGAATACTTAAGGCATGATTCAGTGTCTGGAGGTTAGAGCATTTGGAACTGTAGCCTAGCTAGCAGCAATGGATCATTGCTGGTGGGTCTTGAAGATCATATCTATCTCTGGTTCTAGTCATATCTGACTCCTGATCTCCCAAGGTGTGGCCAAGGCATGCTACACATTTCCTCCACCACAGACCAAGCTGCCCCGGCTACCATGCGCTCTTCAGCAGGATAGACTGATATCACCTGAACCATGAGCCCAAACAAATCTTTCCCCCTCAGGTTATCCATGCCCAAAAAGAAACATAGCTAATATCTGTGTAACCTGGATCCCATGACCTATAGACCTACAGAGGTATTACATATTATTAGTCAGGGTTCTCCAAAGAAACTGAATCAACTGGATATACACACATAGACAGAGATTTAGTTCCACAAACTTGTTCATGTGATTATGCTGTCTGCCAAGGCCAAATTCTACACAGTAGGACAGCCGAGTAGAAATTCACGGGAGAGCTAAGGTTAACATTTGGGTCAGAGGTTTGCCTGCTAGAGAATGTGACAATCTTTTTTCTAATAAAACTTTCACCTGATTGGGTGAGGCCCAGCCACATTATGGGGTGGGTGGATGAAGCTTCTTTTCTCGACATGGACTTATTTAAATGTCAGTCGCCTCTAAAAATAGTCTTAGAGAATCAACTAAAATAATGGTTGACTAAATGCCTGGGCACAATGGCCTGGTTGACTGGTTTTGTACGTCAACTGACACAAGAGGAAAAGGGAAAAAACTCTCCATTAATAAAATGCCTTCACGATCCAGTTGTAGGGCATCTTCTCAATTAGTGATCAATGAGGGAAGGCACAGCCCATTGTGAGTGGTGCAACCCCTGAGCTGGTGGTTCTGGGTTCTATAAGAAAGCAAGCTGAGCAAGGCAGGGAAAGCAAGCCAGTAAGTAACATCCCTCTATGCCCTCTGCATCAGCTCCTACCTCAAAGATAGTGTCCTCTGTGACTTTCTATCCCAACCAACTTCCTTCAGTGATGAAAGGCAATATGGAAGTGTAAGCTAAATAAATCCGTTCCTCCCCAACTTCTCTTTTGGTCATGGTATTTCATCACAGCAATAAAAACCCAAACAAAGACATCCACTGATACACCAAGTTAACCATCACACAATTCATTGTATCCTCAACAGATCACAAAGAGTACCATGGTCAGGATGTTTGAGTTTCAGAAGAAGGCAGAAATGTGTTCAAAGCCTGACCCTTCCACACAGCTCTATGAAGACTGTATGAAATTTCAGACAATTATAAAGGGAACTAAAAGATCATGGTGTAAGATTGGAGTAGTGCAGAAAGCAGAACACTGTGATGCATACGAGGTTCCAGCCCTGGGTTACAACTGGCAGGTAATGTGTGCACAATAAACTGCAGTATACTTCCTTCCGAATACAAACAAAAGGGCAGAAGACTTGCTAGTTGGTGCACAGCTCATCTTAAATTGGATTTCCTATAAGAAATGAATTAAAAAAAAATAACTGTTGTCAAAATGAAATAATAAAACACTCCATTTGTGTCCTTTGAAATCATGTGTCCCACCCAGTTCCTCTTCCTAGGCCTTTTCCCTCTTGCCTGTCACAGACTGCTATTTTCTTTTGCACGCTTTTTTTTTTTTTTTTTTTTTTGTCACATTGAATTGCCAGGTGTAGGGCAGTAGATGTCACAGGCATAACAAAGAACAGGAAAAGCTTTCTGTGCTGCTGTTCCTGTAAGCACAGAAATTACTCGGTTTTTTTTTTTTTCTTCAGAAAAGAGGGCCAAGTAAGAGAGCTGTGCAATTGAACCACTCTCCAAGTATAATCGAGGTGGGAGTGCTGGTTAAAGTATTTGAACAGAGATTCATTAGCGAAGCTTTCCAAAGGGCCATGGCTATGTGCTCCACACATGCTCTCCACTGGGCCCACAGATGCACACACATATATGTTCAAGTCATGCAACCAGTGCAGAATATCCTAAGTGTGGCATGACTCTACATGAATAGATCAGCAGCTCTCATTGGCATGTGCAAGTCGCCGTATGTCGTAGAAATTTTTCACCCCAATTTGGTGTGTCTATCCTGCCTTGATCTCTTAGTTCCTGGATAAAAGACACACAACTTTTATTATTTACAGTAAGCCTGAAATAACACAAGAGCTGGGAAGATATCTGCCCTCTGTGCTATTAGAATCTACTTTTCCTACTGATAACCCTGAGTTAGTACATACTGTGTTTCATCTGGGCTGCTCTTAACTCCACTTGGCCAGCCCTCAGGGTCATGTTTTCTTGACTCCTAACTCATGGCAACTTTCTCTTCCTCCTCACCTTCTTCTCTCCCTCATGATTCTTTTCTGACCCATCTCTTCCCCCCCCACACACAAGCCTGGGAATCCTAAAAACCAACTATGTCTCTTCTGCCCAGCTATTTGCTGTCAGCATCTTTATTCATTCATCAGAAGTAACTCGGGGGAAGGTCATACAGTATCACACGGATCTGCCTGCAGACTCTCTCCACTCTGGAGCAACCAGGTCTTGAGGAACCAGTATTAGCATTAGACTACAAGCAGCATCAACTCCAACCCACCATACCATACATCCCAATCTACACCCTTAGAAAATCAGCGACACGTAAGGGAACCACCGTGCAAAGGACGTGCTAAGTTTAACCTTAGCTCAAGTTGGCTATAATTTCATGTGAACATGGACCTCACTTCTGGATGAAATAGTTCAATAAACAAATCATGATCATTCTCAGTAACTGAGAAGCACCAAATAGCCACATCTACTACCATCAGCAACAAGGTTTACCAGAAAAATCTCAAAGTTAAAAACCAGAACCAGATCCATATCAAACACTACTTTCACGGTTGTGTTATACAGCTGAAAGGTGTCTGGGTGACATGGGAGTCTCCATGCTTTATCCTCCATTTGCTGTTAATTGCAAATAAGTTGGTTAAGTTTTCCAGGGCTCATTATTCATCCTGGGGTCAGGATCCTTGCCCCCATCATGTGAAAACATTTTGTACAACTTAATGGAGGCTGACAGCACTGACCAGTAGTAGCTACCATTCACTGTGAACTTGATATGTGTTAGGGTTAGTGTGAGAATCACTTTATTTCCATATCACTCTGAGAGTAGAATTATTTTTGTTTCTATGACAGGACAAAACTGAGAGAAAGTAGGTGACCAGTGTCAAAGCCATGCTACGCACTAAACTCAGACTTCAGATCTGTCCATTCCAGGAGTCCTTTATGAATCTCTTCCACTTCCAGGTTAAAGACTTAAGGAATTGTTTAATTTGGAAAAACTACCTTGGCTCGTTTCATCAGAGAACAGACTGAAATGAAAGGTACAATGTTGTCATCAAAATTGTAGAAACAAGATTCTTTTTCTAAAAATCCAGTCACTAGTTTCTTCTCTGTGGGGAACAATGGCCATGAAAATAACTCTTAGTTATGTTAACAAGAGTGGAGCATGAGATTTCTATAGGAATAGTACATGGGGCAGACTGTAGGACTGATGGGGAAAGAATACTATAAAGATAAGGATGGGCTAAAGAACCTTGCAGAGATGAAGATTTTATTTCTTTTAGTTTGCATTTTTCCTATTGTATTCTAGAAGATTCTGGGGCTAGCCCTAGAACTCAATAAGTGGAAAAGGCCACTGTCTGAAGCTGGAGTCCAAATTCCTGGCTGATAGAAATTATCTGGCAGGACAATCAACTACCCCATGCTTAGATTAAGAAGTGGGCCTTGAGTTGGAGAGATGGCTCAGTGGTTGAGAGCACTGACTGCTCTTCCAGAGGTCCTGAGTTCAAATCCCAGCAACCACATGGTGGCTCACAACCATCTGTAATGAGAACCGATGCCCTCTTCTGATGTGTCTGAAGACAGCTACGGTGCACTTAAATATAATAAATAAATAAAATCTAAAAAAAAAAAAGAAGAAGAAGAAGAAGTAGGCCTTTGTCTTCCTTCCAGGCTATACTATTCTGTATCTTTTCTATATTTCCCTGCTACCACAGATACAATTAAAAGCACTGAATGTTATTGAGGCAATATTCCTAACACATTCTAAAAAATCCAGTGACAAAAACTTGCATGTAGAGAATTGTTGGACCCTAGAATGTATAAACTGGTTGGAATAGTTTTCATTTCCTTTTCTCTTTGCTTTATGTAGTACTGGGCATGGAATTCATGGCCTTGTGTATGTGAAGCAAGTACTTGGTGGCTCAATTCTCAAGGATGAACTTTTTATATCGTGAATAACACTTTAAATAATCCACTGTCTCTTAGCGTTAGGCAAATTAGCCCAGTTGGTGCTTTGACCATTTTGGAAATTTGGCTTTCATGTTGGAAATTTCTATGATCTTAAAAAATAAAAAAGTAACTCAAAAAAAAAAGAGAACTAAATAAATTTTTCATTTTTAAAACTCAGGACAGAGGTAATCTGAGTGATATATTGTCTTATTTGTAGAAGAAAAATTAAATAACTTACAATATAAAAACACATTTTTAAATTTTTCTCTCAAAACTAAAATCCTGAGAAAAATAAAGGACTTGTGTCAAAATCATTGATGAACTTGTTTTTTTTTTTTTAAATTATGTCTTTTCATTTCTACTCCCTAAAACGGTCAACTACTTCATGCTTAGATTAAGTATGCATTCTACTCCACATTTCCACACTTCCACAACTGTACATGGAAGCAATGATGCTCTCAAAATTTTCCTTCTGTTGCAGACTTCTATTTTTTTTAACTATATTTATCACTGGACCATGATGACCAGAAACTGAGTTTAAGTCAAACTGACCCAAGTCTGTAATGGAATATCTTCTGAGAGGAAAGCGAGAGTGTGGCACTCATTAGGACCATTTCACCAAGAATAGCCGAACTGCATTTACCATCATTCTAACAGGGTGTCATTCAGTGAGCTGTTGTCTTGATTTCATCGTTCCCCAGGGGAAGATTTCCACTTGGTCACATCTGCAGTTCTGTCAAACTGACAGGTCCGATGCCATCAAAATGCATAACATAAATGAAAATAGCTACTTTATTAAATTCCTAGTATGGGTAGGCAATTGCATATATTGTTCCGTGTAATCGTCACAAGATTTTAGGAAGAAATCATATTCTCCTCAACGCACCAATGAGTAAACTGAGGTCTTGTGAATCTGCATAACTTGCTTAATGCTGATGTCTGTATCATGCTGATTATAGATGCCATTCTTTCCAAAGTGAGCTGGCTTCAATCTGGAAGTGTGTCATATCATAAACATTAGAGGCTTACTGTCCCTCACAGTGGGCCACCTCAATAAAACTGATATCTTCAGACCTATTTGTGATTTTGAAGAAGGTGAAAAATAGTTCTGATAAACTAGACATGACATTGAGCCTTTCAAAAATATATACTTTGATATGTTGCCTGGGAATGTTGAGAATGTAATAATAAATAATAAAGAAATAATAATAAAGAAAACTTTCCACAAATGATGTAAAGAAAGAATTGAACTAAGATTTGAACCTCTGCAAGCACTGAGTGATCATTACTTACTGGGTGTAAAAGAGAAAGAGACAAAAAAAAAAAATTAGCTTGTTCCTCAGTCAGAATTAAATGACTAAGCAGGCCTTACAGGAGTAGGGATTTACTAGTCACAGAAAGCCAGACAGACAGGTTACCACTGCATAATGGAATTTGTGCCCAAGACCTAATTCGGTTGCTTAGAGGTCTCATGTGGCAAACCTCCGTGCTTTTCCCATGAGTCCTATAACAAGATGGGCTATCCCCACTCTGAAAAAACCAAGGGAATATAAGCATGAAACCGTACTGATTTCCAATGAACCGTGTGTTGTTTTAAAACAACATTCTCAGCCAGTTTGACATGAAATATGGCATCTCCCGTGCGCCCTTCCTAATGAACAGCACACCCTCAACTACCCATCCCTTGCTTAGATCCATTCATTTCTTCCTTTTTCTCCACAGCCTTTGTGTCAAACCTTGAAGGGTGTCAAACTGGTCTCACAAGAGTCATCAGGGGCTGTGATATTTTCTTTTTATATAAATTATTTAAAGAAAACATTCAAAAGCTAAAACATGTTTTCAAAATCCTAGAAAAAAAGGCATTAATATTCACATACACATACAGATGCAAAATGCAGACAAAAAAAAAGACTTTAATCAGACGCATGCTGAGACGGGTGCAAAGTGTTAGGCTGACAAGAGACTATTTTTCTAAATTTTATCTAATGCTTTTTATGAAAAGCTCTTGAGAGACCCATTCTTTCAAAAATCCAAAGAATGAATAATTATCTTATTTTTGAGAACATGTAACTTAAACACACAAATCTGTTCAAAGATTTTTAAAGCAATAGAAACATTTTTTTTTCCTTCGGTTCCTAGGATATGTACCCAACCTCCTTTTAAAAGAGTGTTTAATACTTACATTTGAAGGCTTGAGTTAATATCACAGCTTCTGAAAACGAAACATAGCCTTTACATCTTAGCCCCAAATTGAGAAATTGTTCTGAAATACAGTAAGTATAACAGTGACAGATAAGTTCATTCCCACACAACAAGTAGCTTCCCCGAGTTAGGAGTGTACACACAGGGAAGTCGTCTTAAATGTCTCAGATGCCTGCCTTAAAATTTGAGATTCCTTTATTATTTTCATTTTAATCCAAACAAACGTACCCTGGCGTAGCACAGACCTCAGACAGCACACCACTATTTCGTAGGATAGATGTCATGGAATTTACATAGTCTGCCAGGTTTCCATTATGAATGGTTTCTACAAAGAGGGCTTTCGTCAAACCAACTACATCTCTATTTAAGCCTTTCTGTCGTGCAGAGAATCATTTGCAGTTTTGCGCTTATCTGACCATCTTATCAAATCTTTAAAAGCCTTTTTAAGTTTTTCATTTAAATTTTTGCTCATACAATATATTTTGATCGTTCTTTCCCTGCTCCCAACTCCTCCCAGAGCCTCCTCTCCAGGTCCCTACCCACCTAAGTTTGTTTCTCATTGGCTTCTTCATCGGAGAAAACTGATTTTTTTTTCCCTTTCTCAGTGGGTATCAATTGCAAAATGCATCTTGGTTAGGGATGGGACTTCATGTCTCCTTCCCTTCATCAGTGCTAGGATTTTTGTCTGGTTTGAACCAGTGTGGATCACATGAATGTTGTCACAGTCTCTGTGCATTGTGTCTAGATCATGCTGGCTTCTTAGAATCATCCACCACCTCTGCCTCTTCATAATCTACCTGCCTTCTCTCCTACACAGATCCCAGAACCCTGAGGAGAGACGGTTTAAAACATCCTATTTAAGGCTGAGTTAAATGCCAAAATTTAAAACTAAATCGACTACCCCATTATTTTAAAACCACATCCATACCATTGGAAACTGAGAATCATCAAGATTTTTGTTCTCCTCTTGGACATAATTGGCAAATAAGTAAGCCAGTCTGTAGTAAAACCATTTTAAAGCAAAGACTTCATATGACTTGCTTTCTAGATTCTAAACAAGCAAGATCCAGAAATGGCTGCCCTCTTCTAGGCTAAGCCTCAAGTAGATGCATTCCATATAAAGTTACGTGGCTTTTGTATGTTCTAAGAGGGTCAAATGGGTCATACTTTCAGTGTCTAAGACTACTGCCCACTAGATGCCTCCCAGGCTATAAATGCAAGGGAGCAATCATTGCAGATTTCCTGAGCTGGAATACTGATGAAATAGCTGAATGACTGGGTAATTTTCATGATTATAAAGTATTGTTGTTTACTTAACCTGATCTATCTAGTTCCTGGATGCAAAGAATTTTTAGAGACACAGTGATTCATTCAAGCAAGAAAGTACTGTAAAAGGAAAATATCAGAACTGATCTAAAAATACCATCTGGGTATGGGCTTCATGCAGTAAACAGCCCTAGTTCCTATCCTTGATCTCTGAGAACAGAGAAAAGGACCTTGTACAGCCTTGACATTCAAAAGGTTTTTCCAAAATACCAGCTACTTAGCTTTAGAGTCATTTATGCCAGTGGACTCAATACAATGTTCTGTGATGTTTCTTATTTTCAAGAAGCCAATAGAGTGGGTTTCTGGACCTAGAATATCTGTTAAAAACAAAGCTAGAATTTGCCAAAGGAAATCTGCTGCTTTCAACTTTGCTCTCATCATTAAATGTCTAATCCTTAAGGCCTACTACATGTAATTTCTAGAATATATATATATATATATATATATATATTATATATATATTCTAGAAATTTTTTCCTTTCTTGAGAAAACTTTGAAACTTAGCTTGAGTCTCTCCGTATATATACCCAAGATTCATAAGATATGATCAGGCCTATCACAACAATACCCCACTCCTGGTACCATCTTCTGTCTCAGTAATCATCAAGGTAGAAGCATTGCAGTTTCTAGGAAGGCATGACAAAGGAGGAGCTGAGAGTTCTACCTCTTCACTCAAAGGAAGCCAAGAACACACTATCTTCCAAGCAGCTAGGAGGAGGCTCTCAAAGCCCAGACCCAGAGTGGAACACTTCCCTTAACAAGGCTACATGTCCTAATAAAGCCACTGCCTTGGGCAAGCATTTTCAAATCACCACAGAGGCCTTTAATTACCCCTGGCCCCTGATCCAAGAATCCAAATTTAATTCAAAGGAGAAAAGTTTCAGCGTTTCCTTCTAATGTCTATTAGCAGAATAGTGAAGATTATAATGGGAAATAAAAGATGGAAAGTTTGTGTTTTCAGTGACTATGAGCTAATTTTCAAAGGGAAAACTATTATTAAACTATTAATTTTCAAAGAAAAAAGAAAGTTAAAATGCAGAAAAAATATTATCTATGTATTAGCTAGGGAGTACATTTTTCCAGTCTCTCTCTCTCTCTATATATATATATATATATATATATGTGTGTGTGTGTGTGTGTATGTATGTAAAATGTCAAGTGCTGGTGAAGTAATTGCATTATAAAATACTTGCCCACTACATGCTAAAACCTAGAATCCACCCTACAGTGTATTCCTGCCTCCTCTATTTTTTTTAAGCATTTTTTAACATAAGAGGACCTGGATTGAAAGCCCTCTTTTGTGAATGAAACAAGATGGCAGGCAAGGAAAGTTCTTTTTACAATGCAGACTCCAACTAAATATTACTTTCTCCTTCAGAAAATATAGGTGACATTATTTGAAGAATTTATAAATCATTGAGATATAAGGAGCTACCACTGTGCTTAATAACTAAAAATAGGATTATAGAGGATGGTTGTTAGCCAAGAAATGTTAAAACACTATAGCAGCCTCACTATCTACCCCCAAAACTCAGCTATTCACTTACTTTAGGGGAGATAATCTATATCGATTGGAAAAATTATATCTAATTCCACATTGGTTTGCATTTTGGAAAACATTACCGTTTTACATCTTGTAATTCCTAGCAAGAAGTTAACTGGTTAACTGCAGACAGCATGACTGCTAGTATTATGTGTAAAGTTTCAAACAGTTTGTAGGCTTTTTGCTAAGGAATGATTTTTTTTTCAAATGTAGATATAAGAACATAGCTCTGATAATCGATTTCTCTATGTCCTATTCTGGATCTTGCTTGGTGTTTGATCTTTAAAGACAACTTTAAAAAGATCCTTATGATTTTTTTTTTTTTGCTTTTTTTTTATAAAAATAGTTTTAGTTCTCAAAAACTAAAACCATGATGAGTGATAGGTTTTTTCAACATATACATATATCTGTAAGTAGATAAATATTATGACAGATGATAGATATGTAGATAGATATGATAGATGATAGACATGAGAGAGAGAGAGAGAGAGAGAGAGAGAGAGAGAGAGAGAGAGAGGAGAGATGGACTGAGCCTTGGAGACCTAGTAAAAGCTTAACAGGAAAACCAGGAATGAACGAATAATGTACAAAGCAGGAAGGGGAGAAGGGTCATGCCTACATGTGTTCTGAAAACTGTATTTGGCACAGCTGTTCCTCGTAACCTTTACTTCTTTTACCATTAAAGAGAGTAGCAAACTAAGAATACTGAGAAATATGTGGTCACTCTGCTAGCTTGAGCCAGTCTTCCTTTATGTGCACTACAGATTTAAAGCAAGCACAATCTTGTAATACCAGCTACTCGGGAGGCTGAGGCAGGAGGATCATTTGTTCCAGGGTAGCCTGAGCTCACATCTAAGACCCAAAACTAAATAAAACTAAGGCAAATTAAACTAAAGGAAATCCTACCAACCACAGCCCACATTGGTTTATGTGCTCTTCCAATAAGCCATGAAATACCAAGTCCAAAGATAGCAGCCCTTGGCTGCCTGAAACATCAGGTAAACTACCAGGGAGGGATTATGGGAAGTGTTTGGATGTAAGCAAAGAAAACTCTGTTTCTTATGAACACCACTTGTTTATGCTCTCATGGAATTTGTTTTAAGATTTCTAAACTTTCCCTTGGCTTGAGGGGAAAAATAATGCACCACATACGTGTGTTAGTGGCTTGTAACTCAGACCAACTGACATCTATCAACTGACATCAACTTGAAACTTACAGCATGTCTTCATGCCTACACATCTGACTTAGCCCACCCGACACTGATATCCTGGAACAGCCATCCATGTGTGACATTTCAGAGAACACCATACCATGTAAGAGACTTTCAGTTCCAATTATCCATTGTGTATACTACAAAATAAACAGCATAGCATTATATTTAGGTATAAAATCAGAAAATATCAGGACATCGGGCTTGGATAGAATGTTGAAACAGAGAGTACACGTGGACCGAACAGCAGAAATTGGATTGCCAGTCTTTTCTTCAGAATTACTTAAGAATAAATAACTTTCATTATTAAGGCTTACACGTGTGAGTCGTGTATGGGTTGTTTCATACACAGAAAAGGAACATACGATAGCAGACTTAACTGCTTGTTAAACTATCACATCAGTAAGTCAGTCAAAAGAGCATGTGGAGCTAGCAAGATGGCTGAGAGGGTAAAAAGCACTTGCTGAACAAACTTCACAACTGAGCTTGATGGTCAGACCCCGTGATGGACTTACTGCTCACTCCTCTAATCCTAGCACTCCAAGATGGGGGCCAGAGACAGGATTGCCCAGAGACTCACAGGCCAGCTAACCTGGACCATACAGCACAGTCCAGCAGAAACATGAGACCCTGCCTTAAAAAAAAATGGTAGAAGGAGAGAACTGATTCCTCAAAGTTGTCCACAGCTCTCTACATGGGTACTGTAATGTGCTTGTGCATGCACACACATGCATGGGCATATATTTATACACACACACATACATGCCTGTACACACACATGCACACACCCACATGATTGTAATAAATTTTAATAATAACAAAAAATTTTCAAGAAACCTTCTAGAGTTAAGACTAGAAATAAAAATATAATAATTGAGATGAAGTTTTTTTTCATTAACATTGTCCTCCGACCAAGTAAGTGGCCAAGTGAAAGGATTTGTAGTAAACTCCCTGGGACACAAATGCTCTTCTTCATTAAAAGTGCTCTGTGTTGAGTGTTGAGAAGAAGGAACTGCATTTTACTCACACCATCTTGGGGTTTAATAAACAAGGCTCCTGTTCCCCTACCCAGTCAGAACATCCTGGCACTTACAAAACTGGACAGAGCCAGAAACAAAGTAATGAGTGCCGAAAAGTCACTGTGACTTAGACATCTTGACTACACATGTCCATTTGTCCCTCCTTTTTAACTTCCTCACAAACTGCTCATCTGGAGGTTTTGGCCAAATGACAGGAGGTGATTGCAAAACAAGATACTGAGTAAATGTTGACAGTTAATTAGGAAGCTTAGCACACTTTTCTGAGATATTTTATTATGAGAACACAGACTGGGAAGACTTGAACACTGAGGCAGTTTTTAATAAGATTTGCTTTTTAAAACAAAATAGGTTTTTAGAATTGCAAAACCCATGGACGCACAATCAAATGTCTCTGTGGTTAACAAGAAAGTAGCTTACACATGGAATTTCTTCGCCTTTCAAGTTTTCCTTACATTAGAAGGTGAGAAAGGAGCCACATGTGTGTGGCTCCTGGTCATGCTGAGTTAATCTGCAAGAATTACAGAATGGAGATGTCAGTCTGAATTGAAATAGTTATGCCATAAAACATAATATTTCTCCAGGCAATTACCTCCGTATTACCTCTGGTGTCTCAAAAATGCTGTGCAATATTTTGCGAACATGTTACTATCATTCCAAAATTTATAGATGTGGAACCAGAAATTCAGAAAGTGATTTTCACAAACTTTCCATGCTGGCTCCTGAATTCAGAGCCTGTCTCTGCTCATCCGTCTCTAAGGGCCTTCTCAGCATCTATATACGATAGCCATTCTCTGATCCCACTGCATGAGCCACACTTGTGCATTAGTTAGAAATATTTAGAATACATAAGCTATACTTCAGAATTATTTTTCATATTCCCATTTCATTTTCCCTTCACGAAGTTTCCAACATCCAAGATAAGCCAAGAATCCTTGTCAAGGTTGTTTCCACCTGAAAATTTTATGAATACATATTTTAGTAAAACAAAATCAATTTTACATGAAATCAACTTTATGACACTCCACCATCATTCAATCACCTAGTAGTAAGGTTGATATACATCTTTGTATTGAATTCAAAAGGACAGGCACTCTCTGATGGCAGTTTGTCATGGTGTTTTCTCACAGCAGTAAAAACCTCCTCGCTCCCCTGTTACTCACTCTGGTATCTAAACACCTCTTCTTTGGAAACTATGTCTTCTGAGTTTGATGCTCAGAGAAGACCGACCTACTGCCTACTCTGTAGATAGGTTGAATCCAAGGCCCGTTCTCTGGAAACATGAAATTCTAGGTGTGTGTGTGTTGGGGGGGGGTGTCTCACTCTCACTCTTGTGCCCCAACTATCCTCTGTTTAATTTTTTATGAGCAACCAAATACTGAAAATAATTCACTCATTCCTCTCAACACTTGCTACTGACACTTCTTGACCCCGGATTGACGCTTATATTCACACTTCCTGAGCCTGTTAATAGGCTTGTAGGCTAAGGTTAGGATAGGCATATTTCCCACAGGACTGCTAGAGACTAACCAGTTATGATAAAGGAGGTCTTTCTTTATAGCCAGCACTTCCTTTATACATCTTACCATCACCTCTACTAACCAGGAGCCGAGACATTGCAGCCTCTCACTGACATTCAGAGGCAAGATGTGGGCTTATAACAGAGCTCAATAGATGCCCAACTATACAACAAACCCAGCCTGTAGCCTGTGTTTTGTTTAACAATGTTTTCACAGCTGGGGGGATTAAACACATGATTTCATTCACACTAAGTAAGTGTTCTTCCACGGAGCTATCCCCCTTGCCTTTTCATGTTTTATCTTTTCAACTTTTTACTTTTGAGACACGGTCTGACTAAGTTACCCGATCTGGCTTTGATCTCTCTATATATAGCATACGTAAGCTTCACACTTCAATCTTCAGTCTTTGAAGTAACCAGAGTGACAGGCCTATAGCCTGAGACCAAGGATCCTTTTGTATGTATAAAGTTTTATTGCAACAGAACCATGTTCACTTATTTTAATTTTTCGACTTTCTGTGGTTCCTGTGATGCTGGAAGATTTAAACAGTTGCAACAGAAACCCACAAAGCATAAAAATGCATACTGTCTATCTTGCTGTAGATAGAGAATGAAAGCTTGGTGCTACAAAGGAGGACCAAATATAAGAAGCCCTTAGCATTTTGTTCCACTCCATCAATACGTATGTGGCATGTGTGGGACACTAAGTTCATGTCCAGGGCAGAAACAACTGAACAGATTCCTTTGCCTCAAAATGCTTACAAACGCTTGTGCTGGCTTCACCACAATGGGTACAGCTCAACTTTCTCCTTCCACAGTTGTGAAAGAGCACAGACATACCTGTTGGAGTACAGATACCGTATTAAGTATCAGCAGGACTATGATGAAACAGACAGCTTACCCCGTTACATTTAGAAACTATAAATTAAACTGAAAGGATAGCTGATGACGGCACCAGAGGCCATCATACTAACCCTCTCACTGAATACAGAGAGGAGCAACAAGCATTTAGTAGATTTACTGTATACTGGTTTATTTAATTTTGCAGTGCTGGGAATTAAATGAAGGCGGCAGTTCTCTATCTTCCTAATGCTGCGACCCTTTAATACAGTTCCTCATGTTGTGGTGACCCCCTAACATAAAATCATTTTCCTTGCTACTTCATAACTGTTGGTTTGCTACTTGTATGAAGCATAATGTAAATATTTGATATGCAAAATATCTGATGTGAAACCCCCCCCATGAAAGGGTTGGTCAACACCCAAGTGTGTCACGACTGACCCACAGGTTGAGAGCTGCTGAACTGAGGGCATTGCATATAAGCACTCTGTCATTGTGTGGTGTCCCAGGCTGTCCATGTCCTTATTTGTATCCCATTCTCAAAGGAGCCAGAGGTAGAGATGATACAGGAAACAGACTATAATTATCAATGAGAGACCATTTCTATTTGGAAAATATTCATATCAAGCAATTAAAAATCCTGCTAATAATAATGATCATTGAGTCTAGTAGCATACAGCATTAATCCCAGCAGAGAGACAGAGGTACATGGATTTCTGTAAATTTAAGACCAGCCAGCATGGTCAACATAGTGAATTCCAGGCCAGCCAGGCCTACACAGATGCTAATAGCATTAGATTATTCTTCCTGATAATAACTATCTAACAAAGAGAAATATACATGGGAAAAAGAGGCAAAACTTTCTTCTTGTTTCTGAGAGAGAGAGAGAGAGAGAGAGAGAGAGGAAATTGTGTATCCAGTGCACAGCAGGAAACACCAGACTGAATAATTCATAAGTGGTAAGGAATGTGAGAAGCATTCATGTGTACAAGTGTGTCCCTCCAGCCAGAAATGCCTGGCTTCACAAATCCAAGTTCTCGGTCTTATAATAGCAAGGAAGGAAGATGAGGAAGGAAAAATCTGGCAGTAGTTGAACTTGCCATTTGCATGTAGAGTGGTCACAGAAGCCAGATGGAAACCGCTCTTGATGGGACCAGAGGTGTGGTCGATTGGTGGAACGGCTGCCTAGAATGAGCAGGACCATAGGTCCAATCCCTCCCAGCTAAGATAAAAAAGAAAAGAAGGGAGGAATGAAGGAAAGAAAGAAGAAGTGGAGGGAGGGAGAGAGGGAGACAGATCGAAGGAAAGGAAAAAGACAGACAGAAAGAAACAAGTATGATAGGTAGATAGATAGACAGACAAGAAGAGAATAAATGTGGAAAGAGGGAGTGAGGTAGGAAGAAAAGGGACTCTTTCTGAGGCATGATAGTAAGTCATAGCCAGCCGAGAGACAGAAAAGCATGGGTTTGCCATCCACAACTGACACAAGCAGCGTCCTAATAATTAGGGGAGTATTTGTTTACAGCGTTAGTAGATAGCCAAACACAGAAAAAAAGATTTGTTCTGGAAGTTTGAGAAATCAAGTCTGGACCATATTAGTTAATCTTTAATCAGTCGTTCAGCTTACATATAAATGAGAAGAGATTCGTTTTCAGGTCACCCCTCAGGGACATTCATATCTTCAGTTTGTCACAGTAGTCATCTACATAATTCTCTCCCCAACCATTTGTTTCCTAAGAAGGATTTTCTGATTTGTCACACATGTCCTCATTCATTGGTGCAGTGCCCTGGCAGACCAGAGATTCCAAACTTGTCCAGGAAAGGCTTTCAAAATTCATCATGCATACCACTCTGCTTGGCACCGAGAGACGTGGCTCTATCCAAGTGCATGCTCTTGGGCATTCACGGTTGACTAAAGGGACCAGATTTTTGATGAACTAATGTAGGACAAAGGGGAGAAGGCTGAGTAACACAGGTCCAGTGGTTGAAGTGGAGCAGAAAAAATAGGAAGAGAGGGAATGTGAGGGAGAGTACCAAGGGATGAGGCCAGGAGTAAGTGAGGGATGCTCCTCTTGGTGGTTTCCGGGAGAAGACTGTGGGGCTAAGACTGTGGGGTGAAGAAGGCTGCTCCCTGCAGTGAGACAAGATTCTGCCAGAAGAGTGCTGAGAGGCTTGTGAGGGAAGAAGGAAGGAGGACAGGAAAGGGGAGAAAGGAGAGCCTGGTGAGAGAACAAATGTGCCAGGGCCGATCGTTTTGGAAAGTGCCCTACCAGCCAGAGAACACAGGAAGTTCATGTAGAGGGCCATCCTTGAAGTAGGGCATGTGCTGACCTTAGCATTGGCAAGGCTGAGGGAGACAGAGAAGGAACGCAGTGGACAGGGAACGATGCTTGGATTCAGGCTACGCCAATGCTCTTTGCAAGGGCCAATTTGTCTAAGGAGACACAAATCTTCTGAAAAGTTTCCTTTTGCCACTGAGGTCGGAATGATTTCAGCAGTGAGCCCTCTGGATTTAAAATTGAGATTTACTCTGCCGAAGTGTTTCACCTTACAAAGATAGAGAAAGGAGTGTGCCCAACTATTGTTACAGTCTAAGCATTCAGTCAGCCTTCTTCTTCTGCTGAATATTCAAATTGGAAGACTACGCGGGACAAAGAGAAAAATAAATGCATTTCTGATTAGAAAATGCAAATGAGAGACTGCATTCTGCCTAAATCCCTCCAACACACCCTTTAAGTTCTGTGCTTTCATTACCATCTAACAAAAAACTTAGGTAGTTTTTGTGTGTGTCTCTTCAATTTTTCTTATTTAAAAAAAAAAAACCATAAGCCTGAGGTGAAAGAAATGCAAATGAGAGCTAGCTACAAGTAACAATAGGTCTATGGAACTGGCAAACATCCCAAAACAGCAACAATGTTTCAAGTTGAGCAAAGGGTAGCAAACTAGAAACCCTCCCATCTCCGTGACCTTATAAAGAAACACCAACGTTTAGGAGGAAAACGTGGAAATTAATTCTCCCAAATATTTTAATTTATTGACAACCTACCACTTAGGTAGGTGTGCAGATGATCAAACACATACGAATAAAAATATCACTATCATATATTGTATCGGGGTAAAGGGCAAGGACGGATTAAGATGCCCACCATCAAAGAACTTGCTTGTTAAATTAGGGTCCATCTTTTCTACAAAAACACCCAACAGTCATTAAAGAACTGGGACATATCTACCAGCTTTGGCATACAGCACACATCCCCTCGGTGTATTAGGGAGTCATAGGCTAGAATGATAACATGTTTATTATAACACAGTTTAGCCAAAGTATCAAGGATAGACTAGACGCCAGTGAAATTTTACAAGGATCATCTGTGCAAGGACATCTGAAGGGGATCATTGCAAACCGTAAGCAGACATCCCCCAGACAGTGGCAGAAATGGGAGAGTTTCGCTCTTTCCTGCATTTTTTTAAATCTATCCACCCAGGCTCTTCCACAATGCCAAGGCATTTGCTCGGAGGTTTTCATTCGTGCCGTCTCTAGAAATTTAGGGGTTGCAGTTGCTTGCCAGTGGGTATATCCAGTCCGTAACGCTTCCATTCTACGCTCATCCCAGGTTCCTAAACATTTCTGGAGTATATGGACCCTCTCTGTACCACTCCCATCTTGCTGCTGCCTTCTTCCTGCATCGGCAGCCACTGGCATCCACACTCAAGCTCCTGGGGACTCACACAAGAAGCAGAGTAAACAAACTCCAGTTGTCTTTTTCAAAACTCTCCCCGTGGCAAACCTGCAAATATTATCTCAAATAACAAATTCGACAGCCATGATAACTATGACCAGAGGAGAACCATTGCATCTTACAAAGGTAGAGGGGGGTGACGAGCATTGAGCTGCATTGTTCTCAGTCCTCACTGCCCAGTGGAACGCCCTGAAGGGCTGTACTTGTGCAGCTGCCTTCAGCCATATGAAACCAAGTCTTTTTTTGATCCACTACCACGCCTGGTTACTTCTCCAAAACCTTATCAGATAGACGAAGACCCTGGGTACCAGAGAAGATCAAAGATTTGCCAAGGGTCATTCATTCGTGTACAGGTTAGAAGACTTTTTACTTGCTTGCATAGCCTGCATGGTACTGAATAACCGAGAGCCAATTATGCACAAACTTAATTGGTTATTAAAGCGCAAACGTGATCTTAGCATCCGAAAACAGAAGGTGTTTTTCTCTTTCAAGTCGTATCTTTCCTGAGAAGTAAACATTACTGATGACATTTCCTGTTGCCCCAGGATGAGGATGATGGGTCTCCTGCTGCCTCAACCCCCAGAAGACAGCCACCAAGAACATTGTGTCTGGCACACCTTAATTGCCTTAACTGCTTACATCATAACTCATCAGTTCAGCAAACAGAAATAGGACAACTCAGCAGAGGAGGCAAATGCCTTAATGACTGACTCACAGTTCGTGTTATCTCTGCAGAGAGCGCAGTTTGAAGTCCAGCGCACATGTCATCATTAAAACACCCTTTTTATATTTAAATCTAGGACGTCATCTCAAAGGCCTCAGATTCTCAGGAAAGTCTAAGTTAGGGTAACTATTGCTGGGATACAAGCAGCATGACCAAAGCAACTTAGGGAGGAAGGGGTTTATTTGGCTTACCCTTCCTTATCACTGTTCATCCTGGAAGGAAGTCAGAACAGGAATTCAAACAGGGCAGGAACCGGGAGGCAGGAGCTGATGCAGAAGTCATGCAAGAGTGCTGCTTTACTGGCTTGCTCCCCATGGGTTACCCAACCTTCTTTCTTATAGAACCCAGGACCATCAGGGCAGGTATAGTACCACCCAGAGTGAACTGGGCCCTTCCACATCAAACACTAATTAAGAAAAGGTTCTACAGGCTTGCCTGAAGCCTCACCTTATGGAGGCCTTTTACCAACTGGGATTCCCTCCACGTAGGTGATTCTAGACTGTGTCAGGCTGGTGTAAAATTAGCCAGCCCAGGAATTAAGACGCAAACATTGACTTCTGAAGTGATCTGTAAATTAGTAAATGCCAGGGCAGGTCTGATTAATATGGATGCTTTTGGAGTTTTTAAACTTCCCTAAAACATACTGTTACTGTGTGACTGTCTCTATGGTGTGTGCGTGTGAGTACAGGCATGCACATGCCATGGTACGTGTGTAAAGGTCAAAGAACGCTTTGTGCAAGTTCTCTCCTTCCACTGTGGGTGCTAGGGACTCAAACTGGGGTAAGGAGGCGTTCATGCTCAGTCATGGACAAAAGGCCAAAAGCTTGGGAATCTGGAAACTCCATGCTGGCATCCTGCGTTTAGGTACAAAAAGCTCTGTAGTTAGTCCCTTGCCTTTGCCTTAATCTGTGTGAATCCCTTGTTCCCAATTTAAAAAAAAAAAAAAAAGCCTCTGTCAATGCTTTCATGTTATTGTTGTTTAATTTAATTGTTTTTGTTTTTCCAAAAAGAAAATATCAACCCTAGGGAAGTTTTTTAAAAAATTCTCTATGAACCACGGAAATGAAGCTACGTTCCAACTCCATCAATAATTCCACATAATTTGCTTCCTTTGAATGGGGAAGTTTTAGCCCATGCCCTGGAGAACCTATTACTATTTTTTTTTTGCTTTGATTTTCATTTGTTGTTTTATTTATCTTCATTTATTTTAGTTTATTGTATTTCCGCATGAGGAAATAGTTCATTTGAAGATAAACTTGTATTGCGGTATTTGGGAAAGCCTCATTAAACCTTTCAAAATACTAAATGCTCCATCTTTCATTGTGTCCCTTCGATGACAGAAATAAATCCTGTGGGTCTCTGTCTGAACTTGACAATGTGGGATTTGCTCGTTCACTCAGAATTATTTGCATCACCAACCTAAACGAGCTCGTTTCCAAATTCCTGAATGGCACTGTCTTAATGCATCACACTCTCTCAGTGGTATAGTCCTCACGTTCAACAGTTGTTTTCAACCAGGCTCCATTTCTTATGAGCACATTCCAGGTGCTCCCCCTCAGGATTCCTTCAGTTGGGTCCCAGCTTCTGGGTAGACCTGAGACTACCCTGGGAGCTGCTGATCACGCTTAGCCATAGCCCTCCTCTTTCCTGTTTATCTCCCACACTGACGCCTTGAAGATGGTACTTAGGAGGAAGTGGTTAGGAGACCCACCCATGCCCAGTGCAAATCAATACGGCTGAAGGCTCAAAATACTCAAGGATCCACCACATGTAAAGTTTCACCGAACCACTGAAGTTGTGTTTTCTGTGCTACCCCTTCCCAAGTCCCTTAGAACGATGACAAAGTGTGTGTAAACTTATCAGAGCCTAGTCACTGTTTTCTGAACTCTTGAATACACTGGAGAATGGCCCTGCTAAATTGATATCTTAAAATCCTGTTCACCGGCGTCTCAAAGATGACTGTATTTGAAATTAAGTCTTTTAAAATGTGGTTAAAGGTTCAAAGGGGAATTCCTTTAAACCAGATGGAAGTGGGGACTTAATAGTATGGACAAAATCTTGGTGGGATAATATTTGAGTCGTTTAAATATACAAATAAGGGGTGTAGTTCAATAGTAGAATACTTCTCTCAGAAGGGAGAAACTATGCTTAATTCTCAGTAATAAATGAGGGGAGGGGGGAAAACTATCCAGGCCTGATCTCTAAAAATAACATGTAATCTATTCTGCTATTCAGTATAAATAAACAACTCAAGTTTAATTCATCAACCAATGCATACAGTTTTGCATCTTCATTGGAAAATAGACTGACCAGTCTCTGACAAATGGCCTATATCTCTTACCTACATATGAGCATCACCTTGTAAAGTTGACTACTTGGAGAACAAATGATAATTTCTTCCCATCTTACACTTGAGATCATCTAAAAATATGTTTTCCCTGGAGTGTGATATTTAGGGACTCACATCATTATGCTATGTGGCTGTACAAGGTTATAAAATAGTAGGTCAGGAGTTTTTTTTTCTTTGCCATAGGCATTAGGTACCATCAGCCTCACACCCTTAGTCATTGATAATTCACAAGTGAACACTAAAAACGCAGTTTGTGCTACCCTATGAATTTCGCTTCTCGCACCACAATTCTCTAGTGAATATGAGACTGTAAGTAGGTCATCATCATGGCAGAGATGATCATTTTCTTGGCAGTGCAGCCTGGGAAGCCGGGTCTGCACAACTGGCAAATTTTCAGCAGGCTCACCTGAGAGCGAGTAGCCATAATACAATTGGGTTTTTCCTTGAAAATGTGCAGTGATAGCCAGAGTCGAGTCTCCAAGTTTTCTTGAAATATTGTCAGCATGGTTTAAATGTTCCTAAAGATGACACCCGAGGTTCCTTTCCAACCTTGGAGATATGTAGACAGAGAGACACATGTGCTGTTCACACATACACACACACACACACACACACACACACACACACACACACACACACACACCAATACACACATTTTTAAAATGAGCTATTATAAGTTACACAGACACCCAAAAGGTGACTTCTAATGACTGGGTATAGAAAGAAAATTTTTTAATAAAAGAACATCAGAGAGAGTTGCAAACAAAATGGAAGAGAGACTGAGAGTCAATAACTGAGAATCATTCATAATTTTATCTCCCTGCTCATAGTTTCAGTGAGACTTTTATTAGATATTGCCAAATACTTTCAAACACAGAAGTTTCAGATCAATCATATTTTGCTTATTCTATCACATTAAATATTATGCAAATCATGTGGGACCTGATTATATGAAGCTACGAGGTTCAACTTATGAACGTTTCACATTTTTCTCTCACTTTCTGTAAATTTATAGATTGGACAGCACTAAAATACCTTTTTGGAATCTGCTCTTTTGACATTCTTTCTTCATTAAATGAAAGGATGTTTATTTTTTTTAAAAAGTTCAGCAAAAGTTGTGTTTCTGCTGAACTATAGGCTAGAAGCCGAAGTTTGGAAAACATTCAACCTGCTGAATTTTATCCTCTTTTTCAAAAGATGAGATGGCTGAGAGTAATTCGGACTGTTGGCTATGGAACATGGATGCATCTGTCTGCATTATTAATAAACACTTGATGGAATGAGATAACAGAGATTTTAATTTCTCTGCAAAAATGACCGAAAGGAAAATTCTTAAGACTGATAAAGTCAAATAAACATGAATATTAATAAACAACTAAAGGCTGAAGAGAAGACTATGTGGTTAAGAGCACTGGCTGCTCCTCTAGAAGACCCAGGTTCAATTCCCAGCACCCACCTGGCAGCTCACAACACCCATAAATTCAATGCCAGATGTGTAGGTCTCTCCTGACCTTTGAGGGTACTTCGTAGATGTGATGGATATTCACCCACGCAGGCAAAACCCCCATACAAACAAAATAAAAACAAACTAAGATTTATGGACTGATAATGGTGCATTATGCATTGTATCAGTTAATTTATGGGATGGGATGCATTTACAATAGGCTTATGATATAGATAGAATTGTCACTCTGCTTTATAGATTAAAAAATATCAAGCCTTGAAGAATTCAAGATCAACACTAGGAGTGGGGAGGTAATGAAATTTTCACAGACTAATTCATCATCATCATGCTGAGATTATATTCCAGACGTGAACAGGTCACAGAGGGAGGACCGGTTCTCTCTGGCCTATGCCCTAGCTCCGTTCATTTCATCAGGAAATGAGAACATCTGGCCCGAGGAGACAAAGGCAAAGGAAGTCTATGCATTTCTTCCCTTGTTCATGTAAACAGCATCCAGATGCCGCACTCCAGCTATCACAGTGTTGTGAGCGGAAAAGTAGGGATTTCTTATTCACGACTACGGAAGGAAGCAGGGAGAAGTGAAGTGCAGAGTATTTCCAACATGATAATTAATTCTCTGCAGGAAAGACCAGGAGATTTTTCCATAAGAGGGTGAGTCTTCCAAACTTTCAAATTACTTTTTTCCCCAAAGTAGATTATAAACTACTGGTGTTTGGGTAAACTACTGGGTAGGTAAAACTTTGAACATTAGTAGAGTGTTCAACTTGACCGCTATCCTTGGTGAAAGCATGATAGGACTTTTTTTTTTTTTTTTTTTTTTTTTGCCCATATTTTGCCTAGACACAGACATAAATCTCTTTAACACAGATGATATGTGGGAAAGCAAAGATGGATTTAGAAGGTCCTAAATAAGAAAATATTGACTGTTGTTCATCATCCTTAGGAGACAGGTGGATGTTTTGCAAGTCAGGGCTCAGTGACCTTGATCATCCCACTGGCTTTAAATAACATTTATAACTTACTATTTTCATATGTTCTTATGAAAAGGAAAAATTAATACACGGTGTTCAGGAATCGCAGGCCCACTTGTTTTGCTTTGCCTTAAGACTTGACAAGCTTCTAAATTTTCTCCTGGAATGTGTATGGGAACAGTGAGAAGCCAGGACCTCTCAGAAGCAAGTAAATACAGAACAGGGGAAACAAAGTCAAAGCCTTTTATAGCAAAGGGCAGACATTGGTCTAACTGTGCTCAGCATTACAGTTAAAAACAAAATCCTCAACCCCAAACCCATTTAACCCCACAGCAGTAGCCTGCTTTGCCTTGAATCAGAATAAGCCGTGTCCATCAACTGCAATACATTTTCTAGGTCAATATACAGATTCAGGACTGCGAAACACACTTCAGTCATAAGGGGTCAAGTATTTTCAAACAATTCGAGAGTTATTTGAGTCTATCCGTTCGTGTTTTCAGCCCTACCCATCTTTGCATTGTTTGCAATGATTGTTTTTAATGACAACAGGTATCTTTTACAAATGCACATAGTATTCATATTAATTCTTTGAAATTTTTACACATGTACATGATCTATGTGCATAATTCACCCCCATGTTCCCCCTAACTCACAGACCCACCCTTGACCATTCCTTCCCAGTCCCAAATTTACCCCTCCTTCCCTTTCTCCTTCCCTCCCTCTCTCCCTCTCTCTCTCTTAAGGCTCACTGAGTACATATGCTTCTGGTTATGGGAGTCACACACTTAGACAAGAGTAACAAACTCCCACGAGCCGTCAACGTCAATAAGTCTTCAGTAGCGATGAGGGGCTCATGATAGAATGTTACTGGCTTTACCTGGGGCAGGTCTCATACAGGCAACCACAGGTGTGAGACAATCCTCAGCTGTCTCTAAGACTTGGAGAGAGGGAAGGTACTATAGACCTCTCATTTGTGGTTGAGTGTTTATCATATCTCTTGCACTTTAATCAACTCCTCTAGTTTCAGTGAAAGACATGACGGTGACTTTTGCTACTTTCGTTTTAGCAAGCGATTCATTTCTATGATTTCCAAGTGATTATTCTGTCTCCTAGGAGACAGTTGAAGCACTATTGTGTTTGCTTCGTGCTTACGGGACGTGCTTTACGCCTGCCCCATAAGCAGAGGGCTCAAGAGTTGGTCCGAGGTTTGGGAAAACTTTGTTGAAGAATGAGAGCTACTCATGTCCGGCACTGTACATTTCCTAGACACTGCCACCACCCTTTCACTTCCCTAGCAGCTCTTGCTTACGTCTCTTCTCTGTCCTGTCATCCATTTGAACCCAGAAAGAACACTTGCAAAGCTAGAATAACTACCCAGTGTGCTTACTTCCATAGCTCTGAGGTGATCTGGCCTGAAGTTTTTAGGATGACAGTCTTCATGAGAGGACTGGTTTACAGACGATTATGGGGATATATCACAAGTCACAGTTAGTTGTAGCTGCTGCTTCTCTTTATTTCTTTCCCCTAAGTTCTTTCTACTTTCATACTTCCTTTATTTGACTTCTTTGGTTGTAAGAACTTACTTTGAAGAATGGTTTCTTTGAGAGCACCTGGGGTTTTCTGTTGTTAGGGATTTTTTAAATTTTTTTAAATTTTTTAATTTTTTTATTGAATATTTCTTATTTACATTTCAAATGTTATTCCCTTTCCCAGTTTCCTATCCATAAGCCCCTATCCCCCCCCCTTTCCTTCTTCTATAAGGGTGTTCCCCTTCCCCAACCACACCCTCTTCTCGCACCCCTGGCCCCCGACATTCCCCTACATGGGGTGTCCAACCTTAGCAGACCAAGGGCTTCTCCTTCCATTGGTGCCCAACAAGGCCATCCTCTGCTACATAGGCAGTTGAAGTCATGGATCAGTCCATGTATAGTCTTTGGATAGTGGTTTAGTCCCTAGAAGCTCTGGTTGGTTGGCATTGCTGCTCTTATGGGGTTGCAAGCCCCTTCAGCTCTTTCAATCCTTCCTCTAATTCCTCCAACGGGGGTCCTGTTCTCAGTTCAATGGTTTGCTGCTAGCATTCGCCTCTGTATTTGACATGCTCTGGCTGGGTCTCTCAGGAGAGATCTATATCCGGTTCCTGTCAGCATGCACTTCTTAGCTTCATCAATCTCATCTAGTTTTGGTGGCTGTATACATATGGGCCACATGTGAGGCAGGCTCTGAATGGCCGTTTCTTTAGACTCTGCTCTAAACTTTGCCTCCATATCCCCTCCTATGGATATTTTTGTTCCCCCTTTTAAGAAGGAGTGAAGCATCCGCACTTTGGTCATCCTTCTTTGTAAGCTTCATGTGGTCTGTGGATTGCATCTTGGGTAATTTGACCTTTTGGGCTAATATCCACTTATCATTGAGTGTATACCATATGTGCTTTTCTGCGTTTGGGTTACCTCACTCAGGATGATATTTTCTAGTTCAATCCATTTGCCTATGTATTTCATGAAGTCATTGTTTTTGATAGCCGAGTAGTACTCCATTGTGTAGATGTACCACATTTTTTGAATCCATCCCTCTGTTGAAGGACATCTGAGTTCTTTCCAGCTTCTGGCTATTATAAATAAGGCTGCTATGAACATAGTGGAGCATGTGTCTTTGTTGTATGTTGGAGCATCCTTTGGGTATATGCCCAGGAGAGGTATAGCTGGGTCCTCAGGTAGTGGAATGTCCAATTTTCTGAGGAACCTCCAGACTGATTTCCGGAGTGGTTGTACCAGTCTGCAATCACACCAACAATGGAGGAGCGTTCCTCTTTCTCCACATCCTCGCCAGCATCTGCTATTGCCTGCTTTTTGTGAGGTAGAATCTCAGGGTTGTTTTTATTTTCATTTCCCTGATGACTAAGGATGTTGAACATTTCTTTAGGTGCTTCTCATCCATTTGATATTCCTCAGTTGAGGTGTTAGGGTTTTGTTGTTGGCTTTTTTCTTTATGTTTGGTTGGTTGGTTGGTTGATGGTTGGTTGGTGGTTGATTGGTGGTTGGTTGGTTGGCTTTTTTTTCTTACTTTAATAAAACTGGTAGTGTATTTCCTCTTCAAGTAAATTTGCCAAGTGAACTGCATGTCTGGGAATATTTTAATCAAGAAAGGAAGGACGGAAACAAAGAGCTGAGTTTATAGAGAGCAACCCTCACGTCCTCCATACGTGAGGGGTAGCCTCAATCCCCAGAACTACAAGAAGAAGCCAAAAGAAAGAAAACAAAGCAGTGACTCCAAACACATTGAGAGTACATCAGATGGTGATGGGGAAAAGACATTAAGAGGAACTTGACCAGAACGCAAGCCAAGTTTGAATTACTCCAAGATCTATGTTGACGCCCTAAAGAAGGACTAACAGTAAAATGTGAGGATAACAGACTATCACACACTAGGGAGTAGAGAGGGAAACCAGTGAAGAATTTCTCAAGGAAAGGGACAAAATTAGCACAAAAAGTCATCTAAAAGGAAGGTGTTTTCTGGCCTATGGCCACACTACCCTGTTCTCAGAACCTGAGCAAAATTGAACCTGGTTAGAATGTGGATGGGAGAAAAAGGTGCTGACTTTGTAATAACCAACTCTTCTTTAAAAAGACTAACTTCTGAAAGTGACAGGTCTTCAGTCATTTATTTGGAATTGGGCAAAGATATTGAATGCTACAGGAGAGAGGTTTTTAGAAATATTTGAAGAGCTCTCTTCTGGGATTTTGTCTTTATTGTCCCTCTCTCTTGATTATGTATTATGTAGGAAAATAAGGTAAGGTATTTCAGCCTCGTTAGGTTTGAGGATAGTGAGGTCCAAAACCAGAGGCAGCCACTTCTTCAGGTTTCTGGTTAGTTCATCAGTAGAACAGCCAGATCTGACTGCCTGTTAGACAAGATCCCCGAAGCTTGAGTCATTTACAGATTAAAGAGCACAGGAGAGGAGGTTGACAAAAACAACCTACTGATCAACCCGAACAAGTGTTTGTGCTCAGTAATAATACGTACGTATCTGTGTATAAGCAAAAGGGAGATGCGCTCTGGGTGGGGTTGCAGATAGGAGACTAGCAGTTTCTTGTTTAGACAGAAATACCTGACAAGGAAGGGCTTATTAGAGCCTCCAGAGAACGGCTGACAGTGGAGGAGCTGACAGCTGTCGGGAGACCTTTGAAAATAGTTCTTGTTTCTTCAATTCAAATTTTCTGAATCGCCAGCAGAAATCCAAAATGACATTGTTTGCTCCCTCGCCTGTTTCCTCAAATCCTCAGCACTAACAGGATTTTCCCAAAGCCTCAGCTGTTTCCCAATTCTTTTTGCTTTGGAATACATGCCCACAAACACACAGGAATTCAATTTCTTAAAAATAATTTATATGCCCTGGCTCCTATTCTGGTTAATTACTGTCAGGCCTTGCTTTGAAATATCTGGCTACTGACAACAGACAGCATGTGTCTACACACACACACACACACACACACACACACACACACACACGCACTCACAAATATTCACCTTCATTTTGTGTTTCTAAGACAGATGATAAGGAGAATTTATTCAAGTAACATCTATTTCTAGTCAAAAAACAAAACAAAAGTAAATGCTGCTATCGGTAGACCTCCACTCGAGCTGACACACTTTGATAAACTGCCTCTCAGGTATCTTCTGCCAGGCATATACTACATGCTAATTTTTTTGGCTGTTGTTGTCTAGACTAACAATCTAACTTGGGAAGCAGATTTCAGGCCCCAGTGGCAGCACCTGCTAACCTTCCCTGCTGTTCTTCTGCCCTGACACATCCATCAGGCGGACTGACCTCCCTGTGCCGCTATTCCAAGCTCACACTTCTGTTTGCATTTCTGTCTTTCTTAATAGCTAATACCAGCATTTACCAGCAGGACCATACTATTGCTATAGGTCTACGTACCATATTATTGGTGAAAAAGAAACCACTAGTAACTCCTACTGGAAAGGTATAAGGATGATTATGTGAGACTGCAGTGAACTGGCTGAGAATGAGTATCGTTGATTCAAGGGAACACAGTCAAAAATACAGTTAAGATTCCTACACAAAGTTGTTCTAATGAGAAACTGAACCATCACTATGGAAACACCTCTCTGTCTCTCCCTCTGGTTTTGTCTCTTTCTCTCTGTGTGCTTGTGTGTGTATGTCTGTCTATCTATCTATGTATCTATGTATCTATGTATCTATCTTTCTATCTATCTATCTATCTACCTATCGATCAATCAATCAAACTACCTATGTACCCATCATCTATTTATCTCATCCATCTTCCTCTCCCTCTCCCTTTCCCTATCCCTATCCCTATCTCTCTCTCCTAGGTCTGGTTAGTGGTCACGTCTCCTGATGTATGGATATATGCACTGTGACTACTAAACTCACAATACTTCAAGAGTCTCTCCTTGTAACTGTCTCTGCTGCATGAAGTCACAAAACCTCTATCTCACCTTTGGTTGGTTCACTATTTTGCTGCTTTGGGCACATGACAATGCTTGAGTCATTGATCTCCCTGACACTGATATGAGCACCATCTCCATTTTCCAGATGAGAAAATTAAGGGTTATAGAGTTGTATAAAGACAGGATCACACTCAATGTCTACTTGTCAGAAAGATCATTGAGAAGGGTGCCTTATCTTTGCAGAATTTTAGTCCACACACAATACAAATTATTGGCTTGAATTTCCCTAAATAATTGCTCTCAAAAATTCCCTCTGTGCTACTCTCTCTCTATGGGCTAAGTGCATTCCTGTACATTCTGATCTATATCAATCGTAATCCTTGTAAGGAAATCTACCATCTGCAAAGCTTTAATAATTTTAACAGAATTAGCTTTGTCCCAGAGATAGAAAAAAGTACTAAGTTGGCCACACTGTAAATTTAACTTTTATTCTCTTGTAGTAATTATTTTCTTTGAGGCTTACTTCCTTTGTCAGGTCACCTAGGCCTAGTCCTGGAAGCTTCTAGCCTCTGTACAGTCTAATCTAGACCTAGAATGTTTTCAGCCTCTGACACTGCTGAATAAGACCACCCTTTCTTACTCTTTCTGAACTCTGGCTGGCTGGTTTAATTCAGCTTTTTGGGCCCAAACTCTTCTCCAAGCTGACTGATTCAATCCAGCTTCTCTCTTTGCCACTGACTAAATTGTTCTACATGCCCTCAAACTAACTCTAGCAATCTATTCTAAACTTCTGTCTCTTTCTCATTCTTGGCTCGTTCTGTCTTCACCTATGTCTACCTTGTTCTTGCTTCACTCTGTCTCTGAAAAACTCTCCTGAGAAAACTGCCTCCTCAAGTAGTTTCCCTCTCCTCTCTGTTCTCCTGAGTTGGCCATACCCTATTCATACCAAATTTCTGCCAATTTCTTCTCACTTTGTCTGCTACTTAATTAGAAATCAATTTCAAACATGGGTGTTTCCTTCTACAAACTAAAATTACCTTCATGGTTTGGGATTAAAGGTGTATGCTAAGGTTGTATCTGTATTACAGTCCAAGGGATTAAATGTGTGTCTAAAGGGCTGACCTACACTTCAACTGGAAATGGGTTTGTTTTCTTTTGTTTTTCAGTAAATAACACAAGCTTGCGTTCACAGTGTGATCAAATATTCTGCAATACTATGCTAAGTAGAAAAGAAACCACAAAGGACTAGCAACAGTAATCACCTATTGAACTCAAAAAGGCAAACAAGTTAATGTTTGGCAATAGAACATGAGATGTGGGGGAGGAGTTTTCCAATAGAACTAGGGCTATAGAAGGGTACAGCTTTTTTTTTAAGATTTATTTATTTATGTATATGAATGCTCTATTTACATGTATGCTTGCATGACAGAAGATGGCATCAGACAGAAGACGACATTAAATCCCATGATAGATGGTTGTGAGCCACTGTGTACTTGCAGGATATGAAATCAGGACTATTAGAAGAGCAGCCATTCTTGACAAAAGGCAAAGCATAGAAAAGAAAGAAGAAATAAATGCAGAACTCTCCCCGTCTCATTTTTCACTCAACTTCTAGGCTCATCGTTGTCTGACTCTGACCAGATGCTAAACTATAAAGAAAGTAGGATGAGACAGGACTCAAAGTTGAGTAAAATGTAGCTCTAGGGACTAACAGAGGACAACTAAGTGGTCCCTCATCATTTCTCATCAAAATTGTCCTTCAAGAAAACATTTAGGGAACTTTTTACTAGTAATAGGAGCTGCCATCTTTAGAAAACATATGGTCATTGAACCTAGAGCAGACTATCAGAAACTCAGAGAGACATTGAAGAGTGCTAGTGTGCCAAGCAGGGCAGATCTGTGAGGTCCCTCTTATTGGGACATTGCTTACCATTGCCTATGGAAGTCAAGGACTATCATTGTCCTAAAATGCTGCCATGTCAAACAGGATTAAAGCTTCAAGATATGGTCACAGATAATCTATTTTAATGAAAAGTAGCCAGAAACATTGCGTGTCTGATCCTCGAACATAATTTATTTTTTCTTGGTAAATTGGGTAGAACACAGAATTAAGTGGAATTCTATAAACTCACCTACCTTGCTGTTTTCTCATTTACTACCAGGTTGGTTTTCAAAGGAATAGTTATTAATGCTTCTAAATTTGACCTCCAATTACATGGTATTTTAATATCCTGACCCACAGACACAGACCTAACAGATAATTTTTTGTGATGTGGTTATCTCAATGGGCCTGCTCCTGTGGTGACCAAGCCTCACCCTGGGAATAGATTGTTCCCATTAGAGTGGAATTAATGTTTTGAAGCACCGCGGCTCCATTTTATAAATTGGTTCTCCATGGTACATGACATGCTATGGAGCCATCAAAAACAGTTGCATAGCTCTGAGTCATAAAAGAAAAATAACTGGACTCCAGGAAAATAGAAGCTAAATCAAGATGCAGTGAATAGAAATAATGTCAAGATCTTCTCAGGACCAGAAGGGTTGGGGATAGTACACATATAGAATTTGTGTAATTTCTGTCATCAGTGCCATTATAACTTATTACAACAGTATTCTCTGATGTCATTCCCCCTGTCTAGAAGGTATTGCTTATGTAGTCCACAAAGAAATACACAGGACTGCACCTATGCAGCCTTTCTAAAGTAGTTCAATCTAAGTTTCTTTCCTGGTGACCCAGTGTAGTTCCCCATGGTAGTGTCTTTGCTGATTCCTCTTCAGTCAGGCCATATTGGCCAACAGTGGAACCACTGACACCTTGGCATTTGTTTAGCACCTGAGATCTAAGTGGACCAAAGTTAGTTTGGCATTTCTTACTTTCTCCTATTCTTGCCACATAGGCATATACATATGTATTTAAATAACAGCACCAAAATAAATAGTCCACTTCTCTCTACCATTCAGCTTCGAAAGCATAAAACGGAACAAAGAAAAACAGAACAAAATCAAACAACAAAAAAGAAAAACATGAAAAGAGAAGTTTTCCCAATAATTTCCTGTTTATAAAAGCAAAATGAAAACCAGAGGCATGTGTTCCAGGAAAGAAAGACATCTTAACTAAAAGGCAAACTCAAGACATGCATTAAAATCAGAAGGTCAGTTCAATGTTGAAGAACAGAAAGTCTGGACAAAAGAACATGCAAACTACTGCGAGGGAGCACGGCAGGAACTCAAGCAGGAGCACAAGTGGGAGCACAAATGAGCAGAAAACGCATCCCTTCAAGGCCAGTAATGGCAGCATTCTCAAGTACAGAATGTAAGAAGTGCGTGCTCGAACAATTTATGGTAATTAGGAACATGAAACCACGGTAGGCAAATCAAGATTTTTCAAGATTCTATAGAGAGAGCTTAAGATTTTTATTATGAGAATCTTTTAACTCCTCCCATCTAGTTATTTCCTTAGGAACATTCATGTTTCTCTCTGTGTATCAGTTACTAGTATAGGTTTCCACAATGCACCTACTTTTGTCTAACTTGTCAAACATTCGGACATAACTTGTGTTTATATTTGCTGCATTGTGTTAGCATTGTTTTCGTGTGTAATATAATCTCTTTGCTTTTTTGTATTCAAAAACCACCGATTTTGCTTTATTACTTTGTCCCCTCCACAGAAAGCTCAAGAACCAAGAGTTTATTCTCTAGAAGGCTTGAGACTCATGAGAGGGAGCCCGCAACTGCCACTGTTAATGACATTCTGCTACACTTGCAGGCAGGAGCCTAGTCTAACTGTCATCAAAGGGGCTTCACCCAGCAACTGATGGAAACAGATGGAGAGACTCACAGCCAAACATTAGGCAGAGCTTGAGAAATCTCTCAGAAGAGGGGGAGGAAGGGTTGAAGGAGCCAGAGGGGTCAAGGGCACCCCAAGAAAACCCACAGAATCAACTAACCTGGGCCCATAGAGACTCACAGATGTAGAACAGCCAACCAAAGAGCATGCATGGGACTGACCTAGGCCCATTCTGCACATATGTAACGGTTGTAACGATGAGTCTTCAGGTGGGACTCCTAACAGCAGGGGCAGGGACTGTCTCTGATTCCATTGTTAACCTTTAGGGCCTTTATCCTAACTGGACTGCCTTGTCTAACCTCAATAGGAGAAGATGCACCTAGTTTTACTGCAACTTGATTTGCCAAGGCTTGTTGTTATCCATGGGAGGCCCCCCCTTTCTGAGGAGAAAGGGAGGAGAGGTGGATAGTGGGTAGAGGAGGGGAGCGGGAGGGACTAGGAGGGCAAGAGGGAGGGAAGGCTGCGATCAGGATGCAAAGGAAATAAATAACCTAATTAGTTTTTAAAGGAATTTATTCTCTAGGAGGTCTCTATCAAGTGTGCATCTTATTTTATTCATTGCTTCTTGCCTCTTTACTATTTGCACTCCCCATATTTTCTTTGGGCTCATTCTGTTGCCGTTTGCCCAGAAAGAAACTATGCACCCTGGTGTTAGGATCTAAATCTGTTTCCTTCCACTTGAGCTGCGATGACTTGGCCTCCTGGAGGTGACATGCCTTCTTGTCCACAGAATCATTGCTAGTTTTGCTCAATGGGAAGAACTGGAAGGGAATAAATGAAAGAAAGAGGAAAGCGAAAAGGGAACTGTTCACTTTTATTTTATTTATTATTTTATTTTGCAACAGATCACTCCATATGGCCCGTCACCCTGGGCACAGTGATTGGTCACAGCTCCACCTTATCCAAACAGTCCTGCTATCAGCCTTGTTGGGCCTTTTCAGGAGCACCTGTCAGACTGTTGTCACAATGTATATGCCTGAGTCTCAGCGACTCAGAAACTCTTCCCAACTTCTGAGGTACTAGCACCTGCGTGGTAGAGCCCTCTCTTCAGAACATGGAGCTCCATTTTTCCAGGATCTTCCTCAGAATTCATGATGCACTGGTCTCAGGCGCATGAGTGGCACTTTCACTGGAGCTTTGTAACTGTACATGAGTGGGTCCCTTGGTGAAGCTTCTGGTTCCTCAGCAGCTTCCTAATGAGATTCCTGAGCTTAGCTGCATACTATGTCTGCAGCCCTGAGGATATCTACTATTTTCAGTCATGACCACATCTGATGTTCCCAGGGCCTTCTTTAGTTCCCCCTCACCCAATCAACAGATCCCCTATTAAAATGCTTAGTGAAGTTTCTTTTGTTGGATAAAGCTCAATGGATATAAGCAGGCCGTTTTATTCATTTTACTCTTGTTTCTTGTAAACATTTAAAGATCATTCTCTGTCCTTGCTAACCTGTATAGCAGGAGAAAATGTAGGAACCAAATCCCCCTCAATAATTACCTTCAGTTTAAAAATGGACGAGAATTTCCTTCTCTAGCACTGAAGAACTGAGGCTATTACTAAATCAGAGACCAGATGGAGAATTCCAAGAAGCCTATGGGTGAGTTCTGTTCTGGTGCTTTGGGTATATAACATGCTCAGCAGGTGTCTGATATTCTTAAGGGGTTCTGGGAATGCACCAAAGAATTAATTGGAAATCCTTTTTTAAAAAAAGAAACTATTAGTTTATTAAATCGCTGACCTAATTCTTGCCATTTTTATCTCATTTTTTCTTTCTGATTAAACTTAATTATATTAAGATAGATGATTGACCTCCATATTCCTATTTCCATACTAGCCAGTGTTTTATCAAGGATAGGATTTCAAAAGGTGGCTTTTGACAAGAAAAGATACTGACCCTGTAGAGGGATTTCAACACTTAGAAGCCAATTAAAGAAAACCATGATCTTGGTCTTTAAGACCACTTACATAAACTTAAAAAAAACAGCTAATGGTAAACCGCCCGTTGATGAGCTTACACATTCTCAGACAGTGACTTTAAACTAAGGCTGGTCCTCAGAGTAACTTATGTCGACCAGCGTCTCATTCTTGGAGCCTACCAGATATGTAGGTATGTTTAGGTATGTACCCATCCTGAAAGCTCTCTGAATTTGGAAGGTCTTTACAGCCTTCTTTTGAAACCACTGCTCTGGTTCTTAATGTTCAAATCATTGTGCGGTCTTGTGTTCTTAATATCAATCCAGCTTTCTCCCCTGTGCTTCTTTTCTGCTTCATGTGCCTCAATATTGAAATATTCCTACCCCACGAGCCATTTGGAAGCAAAGTCTTCAGGAAGGGAAGGCTTAAACACTTCATGGCTGAAGTCATCCTCCCAAAATATATCCCTTATTCTGCATATGATGTCCCTGCCTGTGCTCCCCTGAGGATGGTGATAGTGGTAGCCTTCGGAAATCAACATGTTTGACCACATACTTCTATTTTATAAATGCGGAGTAAGTCAGGGATGCCAAATGGCAGTGTCATAATCCTTCTGTTCTCTGCCAACCCATTGCCTTATGGACTCAAATATGCTTCTCTTGAAGCAGATGGCTCTCCCTACTCTCCAGGTTATTACATAAAGTGATGAGGGGCAGCTGATTGGCTGTTCCTGATTTCCAGGGAGACGAGCATAATCCATATGACAGGACCACAGGTGCAGAGAGCCAACTCGGCTTCAGAATCAGGCTTACCTGATTTTCAGCCTTAGCGCCGCGTCTTTCTGATCATGAGCTCAGGCACCTCACTTGCCATCTCTTTCTTCTGTAAAATGACCAGAAGTATTATCCCCTTCACGTGCTCATTAGAAATTATACATATACAAATAAATGTACAACATATATTTATACATTTTATATATGCGTGATATATATAATCAAAGAACTGAAAATACACAATAGAAAATTTGCTTTCTTAGAATTTATATGGAAAAAGCAAGACTTTTCCCAAACTTCCTTATCAATGGCATTCACTCTGAAGGGCCACACGATAACACTTAAAACCAGCAAGGGTGGCAATCCTTTCTCGGGAGCTCATACCTGTTACACAGTAGCCAGCACAGACTTAATCCTTAGTCTGGAGAAAGATTGTGTTTATGATTTTACTTCATGAACTCACTAGAATTTTTGCTGGTAGTCCAAACAATCCATTTGAGTGTGTGTGTATGTCTGTGTATCTGTGTGTCTGTGTGTGTCTATGTCTGTGTGTATCTGTGTGTCTGTCTGTGTATCTGTGTCTGTGTGTCTGTGTGTGTCTGTGTCTGTGTGTATCTGTGTGTCTATCTTGTGTCTGTGTCTGTGTGTTTCTGTGTGTGTGTGTTTGTGTTTGCCTGTATGTCTGTGTGTATCTGTGTGTCTGTCTGCATGTCTGTGTCTGTGTGTTTCTGTGTGTGTGCATGCGCGTATGCGTGCACGTGCATGCACAGGTTTATTCATACCATGAAAAGGAAAAAAGATGTTAAACTTCAATATGATCTCAAAATGATTTTAAACAGAGCCACTGGTCCCTCCCCCTTTCCACCCATCTGTGCAGAGATAGCTACACATGGGACTTCCTTCACAGTACGTTCTGTTTTCACCCCAAACGTCTCCTGTTCCCAGTGATGTCACCTTTGTCTCCAGCTTCTGATCGGCCATGTTTTGGACTAGGTTTCTGCTATGTTTATACTTCAGGTCATTTCCACTGTTTTTCATAAAACAAAAATGGCTTCTTCCTCAGACATGTTTTTTTATCTGAATTCATTTCTGATCATATCTTCTCAGGTATTCCTTCCTTTTTGCAAAGGCAGCATTAGGGAAGAGTGGGGACCAGAAAGTGGCTCAGCGATTCTGGGGCTTCCTGTTCTTGCAGAGGACAGGAGCTGGGTTCCCAGGTCCAAGCTTACAAAGGCCAAAACCACCTATAACTCTAGTGCCTACAGTCTGATGCTTTCTCTAAGCTTTATGGGTACCTGCACTCACGTGAACATACCTACACACAGACGTGCATAACCATGTAATTAAAATCAAAGTAATACAATTTTTAAAGAAAAGGGTTAACTTTGGAACTCAGGCCATCTTGAGTTTTAGTCTCAGTTCCACCCTTTATGGTCTGTGTGATACCGAGAGGGGTATTTCTTTGTATTTTAATCATCTCTCCATAAATAACATGCTCTATGGAACCACAGAATTCTTGAAGAGAAAAAGTGGTACAAGCCACAATGTCAAAGATGATTGTCGATCTTCCTGGTTGCTGCCACCGCGGAGAGCCCGTGGGCAGAACCCCGCAAGCGAACTTGAGCCTTGGGACCACAGGTAAGACTAACTTATCTGCTGCAAGTGACTTGCCTGGTGGAATCGGGACAACAGAGGCAGAATCCAGCTAGATCGCCAGGTACAACCTGTGTGACCGAACTCCCTCACGCCAATATCGCGGCCGTCAGCTCCCTGCTCCCAGAACCCATGGGAGAGATACCTTACCGCCTGGTCAGGTGGGCACTCCTGAGGCTGCAGAGCGGAAGAGACCACCAACACTGCCCACCCCCTGCCCACATCCCTGACCCAAGAGGAAACTGTACAAGGCCTCTGGGCTCCTGTGGGGGAGGGCCCAGGAGCAGCAGGAGCCCTGCCTGAGACACCGCCGGAACCTGAAGGAAACAGACTGGATAAACAGTTCTCTGCACCCCAAATCCCGTGGGAGGAGAGCTAAACCTTCAGAGAGGCAGACACGCCTGCGAAACCAGAAGAGACTGCTCTCTGCACACATTACTGATTCAGAGGAAAACACGGAGGCCATCTGGAACCCTGGTGCACGGAGGCCCCGGAAGAAGGAGGCGCAGATCTTCCTGGTTGCTGCCACAGAGAGAGCCGTGGGCAGAACCCATGGCCGAACTTGAGCCTCGGGACCACAGGTAAGACTAACTTATCTGCTGCAAGTGACCTGCCTGTTGAACTCAAGGCACAGGTCCACAAGAACAGCTGAAAACCTGTAGAAAGGAAAAACTACAGGCCCGAAAGCAGAACACTCTGTCCCCATAACTGACTGAAAAAGAGGAAAACAGGTCTACAGCACTCCTGACACACAGGCCTATAGGACAGTTTAGCCACTGTCAGAAATAGCAGAACAAAGTAACACTAGAGATAATTTGATGGCGAGAGGCAAGTGCAGGAACCCAAGCAACAGAAACCAAGACTACATGGCACCATCGGAGCCCAATTCTCCCATCAAAACAAACATGGAATATCCAAACACACCAGAAAAGCAAGATCTAGATTCAAAATCATATTTGACCATGATGCTGGAGAACTTCAAGAAAGACATGATGAACTACCTTAGAGAACAAGTAGAAGCCTACAGAGAGGAATCGCAAAAATGACTGAAAGAATTCCAGGAAAACATAAATAAACAAGTAGAAGCCCATAGAGAGGAGACACAAAAATCCCTGAAAGAATTCCAGGAAAACACAATCAAACAGTGGAAGGAATTAAAAATGGAAATAGAAGCAATCAAGAAAGAACACATGGAAACAACCCTGGATATAGAAAACCAAAAGAAGAGACAAGGAGCTGTAGATACAAGCTTTACCAACAGAATACAAGAGATGGAAGAGAGAATCTCAGGAGCAGAAGATTCCATAGAAATCATTGACTCAACTGTCAAAGATAATGTAAAGCGGAAAAAGCTACTGGTCCAAAACATACAGGAAATCCAGGACTCAATGAGAAGATCAAACCTAAGGATAATAGGTATAGAAGAGAGTGAAGACTCCCAGCTCAAAGGACCAGTACATATCTTCAACAAAATCATAGAAGAAAACTTCCCTAACCTAAAAAAAGAGATACCCATATGCATACAAGAAGCCTACAGAACTCCAAATAGATTGGACCAGAAAAGAAACACCTCCCGTCACATAATAGTCAAAACACCAAACACACAAAATAAAGAAAGAATATTAAAAGCAGTAAGGGAAAAAGGTCAAGTAACATATAAAGGCAGACCTATCAGAATCACACCAGACTTTTCGCCAGAAACTATGAAGGCCAGAAGATCCTGGACTGATGTCATTCAGACCCTAAGAGAACACAAATGCCAGCCCAGGCTACTGTATCCTGCAAAACTCTCAATTAACATAGATGGAGAAACCAAGATATTCCATGACAAAACCAAATTTACACAATATCTTTCTACAAATCCAGCGCTACAAAGGATAATAAATGGTAAAGCCCAACATAAGGAGGCAAGCTATACCCAAGAAGAGGCAAGAAACTAATCGTCTTGGCAACAAAACAAAGAGAAGAAAAGCACACAAACATAACACATCCAAGTATGAATATAACAGGAAGCAATAATCACTATTCTTAATATCTCTCAACATCAATGGCCTCAACTCCCCAATAAAAAGACATAGATTAACAAACTGGATACGCATAACGAGGACCCTGCATTCTGCTGCCTACAGGAAACACACCTCAGAGACAAAGACAGACACTACCTCAGAGTGAAAGGCTGGAAAACAACTTTCCAGGCAAATGGTGGAAGAAGCAAGCTGGAGTAGCCATTCTAATATCAAATAAAGTCAATTTTCAACTAAAAGTCATCAAAAAAGATAAGGAAGGACACTTTATATTTATCAAAGGAAAAATCCACCAAGATGAACTCTCAATCCTAAATATCTATGCCCCAAATACAAGGGCACCTACATACGTAAAAGAAACCTTACTAAAGCTCAAAACACACATTGCACCTCACACAATAATAGTAGGAGACTTCAACACCCCACTCTCATCAATGGACAGATCATGGAAACAGAAATTAAACAGAGACGTAGACAGACTAAGAGAAGTCATGAGCCAAATGGACTTAACGGATATTTATAGAACGTTCTACCCTAATGCAAAAGGATATACCTTCTTCTCAGCTCCTCATGGTACTTTCTCCAAAATTGACCATATAATTGGTCAAAAACGGGCCTCAACAGGTACAGAAAGATAGAAATAATCCCATCGTGCTATCGGACCACCACGGCCTAAAGCTGGTCTTCAATAACAATAAGGGAAGAATGCCCACATACGTGGAAATTGAACAATGCTCTACTCAATGATAACCTGGTCAAGGAAGAAATAAAGAAAGAAATTAAAAACTTTTTAGAATTTAATGAAAATGAAGGTACAACATACCCAAACTTATGGGACACGATGAAAGCTGTGCTAAGAGGAAAACTCATAGCGCTGAGTGCCTGCAGAAAGAAACAGGAAAGAGCATATGTCAGCAGCTTGACAGCACACCTAAAAGCTCTAGAACAAAAAGAAGCAAATACACACAGGAGGAGTAGAAGACAGGAAATAATCAAACTCAGAGCTGAAATCAACCAAGTAGAAACAAAAAGGACCATAGAAAGAATCAACAGAACCAAAAGTTGGTTCTTTGAGAAAATCAACAAGATAGATAAACCCTTAGCCAGACTAACGAGAGGACACAGAGAGCGTGTCCAAATTAACAAAATCAGAAATGAAAAGGGAGACATAACTACAGATTCAGAGGAAATTCAAAAAATCATCAGATCTTACTATAAAAGCCTATATTCAACAAAACTTGAAAATCTGCAGGAAATGGATAACTTCCTAGACAGATACCAGGTACGGAAGTTAAATCAGGAACAGATAAACCAGTTAAACAACCCCATAACTCCTAAGGAAATAGAAGCAGTCATTAAAGGTCTCCCAACCAAAAAGAGCCCAGGTCCAGACGGGTTTAGTGCAGAATTCTATCAGACCTTCATAGAAGACCTCGTACCAATATTATTCAAATTATTCCACAAAATTGAAACAGATGGAGCACTACTGAACTCCTTCTATGAAGCCACAATTACTCTTATACCTAAACCACACAAAGACCCAACAAAGAAAGAGAACTTCAGACCAATTTCCCTTATGAACATCGGCCTTAAAAAATACTCAACAAAATTCTGGCAAACCGAATCCAAGAGCACATCAAAACAATCATCCACCATGATCAAGTAGGCTTCATCCCAGGCATGCAGGGATGGTTTAATATACGGAAAACCATCAACGTGATCCATTATATAAACAAACTGAAAGAACAAAACCACATGATCATTTCATTAGATGCTGAGAAAGCATTTGACAAAATTCAACACCCCTTCATGATAAAAGTCCTGGAAAGAATAGGAATCCAAGGCCCATACCTAAACATAGTAAAAGCCATATACACCAAACCAGTGGATAACATTAAACTAAATGGAGAGAAACTTGAAGCAATCCCACTAAAATCAGGGACTAGACAAGGCTGCCCTCTCTCCCTACTTATTCAATATAGTTCTTGAAGTTCTAGCCAGAGCAATCAGACAACAAAAAGGAGGTCAAGGGATACAGATCGGAAAAGAAGAAGTCAAAATATCACTATTTGCAGATGATATGATAGTATATTTAAGTGATCCCAAAAGTTCCACCAGAGAACTACTAAAGCTGATAAACAACTTCAGCAAAGTGGCTGGGTATAAAATTAACTCAAATAAATCAGTAGCCTTCCTCTACACAAAAGAGAAACAAGCCGAGAAAGAAATTAGGGAAGCGACACCCTTCATAATAGACCCAAATAATATAAAGTACCTCGGTGTGACTTTAACCAAGCAAGTAAAAGATTTGTACAACAAGAACTTCAAGACTCTGAAGAAAAGAAATTGAAGAAGACCTCAGAAGATGGAAAGATCTCCCATGCTCATGGATTGGCAGGATTAATATAGTAAAAATGGCCATTTTACCAAAAGTGATCTACAGATTCAATGCAATCCCCATCAAAATACCAATCCAATTCTTCAAAGAGTTAGACAGAACAATTTGCAAATTCATCTGGAATAACAAAAAACCCAGGATAGCTAAAACTATCCTCAACAATAAAAGGACTTCAGGGGGAATCGCTATCCCTGAACTCAAGCAGTATTACAGAGCAATAGTGATAAAAACTGCATGGTATTGGTACAGAGACAGACAGATAGACCAATGGAATAGAATTGAAGACCCAGAAATGAACCCACACACCTATGGTCACTTGATTATTGACAAAGGAGCCCAAACCATCCAATGGAAAAAAGATAGCATTTTCAGCAAATGGTGCTGGTTCAACTGGAGGTCAACATGTAGAAGAATGCAGATCGATCCATGCTTATCACCCTGTACAAAGCTTAAGTCCAAGTGGATCAAGGACCTCCACATCAAACCAGACACACTCAAACTAATAGAAGAAAAACTAGGGAAGCATCTGGAACACATGGGCACTGGAAAAAATTTCCTGAACAAAACACCAATGGCTTATGCTCTAAGATCAAGAATCGACAAATGGGATCTCATAAAACTACAAAGCTTCTGTAAGGCAAAGGACACTGTGGTCAGGACAAAACGGCAACCAACAGATTGGGAAAAGATCTTTACCAATCCTACAACAGATAGAGGCCTTATATCCAAAATATACAAAGAACTCAAAAAGTTAGACCGCAGGGAGACAAATAACCCTATTAAAAATGGGGTTCAGAGCTAAACAAAGAATTCACAGCTGAGGAATGCCGAATGGCTGAGAAACACCTAAAGAAATGTTCAACATCTTTAGTCATCAGGGAAATGCAAATCAAAACAACCCTGAGATTTCACCTCACACCAGTGAGAATGGCTAAGATCAAAAACTCAGGTGACAGCAAATGCTGGCGAGGATGCGGAGAAAGAGGAACACTCCTCCATTGTTGGTGGGGTTGCAGACTGGTACAACCATTCTGGAAATCAGTCTGGAGGTTTCTCAGAAAATTGGACATTGAACTGCCTGAGGATCCAGCTATACCTCTCTTGGGCATATACCCAAAAGATGCCCCAACATATAAAAAAGACACGTGCTCCACTATGTTCATCGTAGCCTTATTTATAATAGCCAGAAGCTGGAAAGAACCCAGATGCCCTTCAACAGAGGAATGGATACAGAAAATGTGGTACATCTACACAATGGAATATTACTCAGCTATCAAAAAGAACGACTTTATGAAATTCGTAGGCAAATGGTTGGACCTGGAAAATATCATCCTGAGTGAGCTAACCCAATCACAGAAAGACATACATGGTATGCACTCACTGATAAGTGGCTATTAGCCCAAATGCTTGAATTACTCTAGTTGCCTAGAACAAATGAAACTCAAGACGGATGATCAAAATGTGAAGGCTTCACTCCTTCTTTAAAAGGGGAACAAGAATACCCTTGGCAGGGAAGAGAGAGGCAAAGATTAAAACAGAGACTGAAGGAACACCCATTCAGAGCCTGCCCCACATGTGGCCCATACATATAGAGCCACCCAATTAGACAAGATGGATGAAGCAAAGAAGTGCAGAGCGACAGGAGCCGGATGTAGATCGATCCTGAGAGACACAGCCAGAATACAGCAAATACAGAGGCGAATGCCAGCAGCAAACCAGTAAACTGAGAACGGGACCCCCGTTGAAGGAATCACAGAATGAACTGGAAGAGCTTGAAGGGCTTGAGACCCCATATGTACAACAATGCCAAGCAACCAGAGCTTCCAGGGACTAAGCCACTACCTAAAGACTATACATGGACTGACCCTGGACTCTGACCTCGTGAGGTAGCAATGAATATCCTAGTAAGAGCACCAGTGGAAGGGGAAGCCCTGGGTCCTGCTAAGACTGAACCCCCAGTGAACTAGACTGTCTGGGGGGGCGGCAATGGGGGAGGGTGGGGGGGAACACCCATAAGGAAGGGGGGAGGGAAGGGGATGTTTGCCCGAAACCGGGAAAGGAATAACACCGAAATGTACATAAGAAATACTCAAGTTAATAAAAAAAAAAAAAAAAAAAAAAAAAAAAAAAAAAAAGATGATTGTCTTTTTTTTTTTTTTCGGAGCTGGGGACCGAACCCAGGGCCTTGCACTTGCTAGGCAAGCACTCTACCACTGAGCTAAATCCCTAACCCCCGATGATTGTCTTTATATCTTATCAGTACTACTTTTCTTACATACATCAATGTATAAACTTATATGTATAGATAAATGTACACATACATATACACATGTATAGTCAGTTCTGTTTGTATCTAGTTGTTCACTTCAATTAAATCTTCTTCCACCAAGAAATCAAGCTTAACTTTTCCCAGATTTCACGCTGACTCTGTTCAAGACTCCTTGATCGTTTATCGGTGAGTGCCTTTGAGCCCTTGTTGCCATGAATGTTATTGTAAAAGCTATCAAAATACATTGATTATCTCACGGACTTTGCAGGGGCCAGGCAATCAGGAGCATCATGGTTGGGTTCACGGTCTCTATCAAGGTTGTATGAAGCACTTGTCTGGAGCTGCAATCACCTTGAGTTTCTGTTGAAGCTGGGAAACACAAAACAGTATCTGCTATGGATCCCATTTCAGGAGCCAAGCCAGTAGTTTAAAAGTACATTCACAATATAATGTATAGTTACTTACGATAGGCTCACAGTATGACCCTTCCCCTATAAGATAAGCTAGAGCTAGATCAGAATTAAGTCTGACTTGAGGACCGAATGACGTGAAGGTCACTCTCTTAGCCACTTTTCTCACTGTTGTGAGCAGTACCTGCTAAGAAGCAACCTAAAGGAGGAGGGGTTTATTTCAATTTACAGCTCATGAGAATACAGTTTATCACAGTCAGGAAAGCAGGCTATGAAAGTGAAGTAGCTGATCACATTGCATCTATAGTCAGGAACCTGAGAGCAATGGAGATGTAGATGATAGATAGGTAGGCGGATGGACAAATGGAGGGCAAACAGATAATATATAGATGATACAGATAAATATCAGTCAGGATCCCAGCCCACAGAACTGTATTACCTACATTTGAGATATATATATATATATGATGGATCTTTATACATATAGATAGATAGATAAATTGATAGACAGATAGACAGACAGACAGACAGATAGATAGACAGGAGAGATAGATATAGATAGATATCGATAGATATAGATAGATATAGATAGATATGGATATAAATAGCAAATACATACTTGATATACAGATGCTATATAGATGATGGTATAAATATAGATGATAATATAGATACAGATACAAATGATATAGATATATAGATATAAATGTTACAGATATATCAGTTCAGGACCCCAGCCCATGGAACAGTATTACCATATTTGAGATGAATCTTCCATCACAACTAACTTGACATAAATAATCCTTCACAGATATTCCCAGAGTCTTGTCTCTTTGGTGAGTCTACATCCTGTCAAGTTGTTAATCAATATTAGCCCTCACCATCAGTAAAGGTAGCTTACTATATCTTCACCAAGTGATACTCTATCCTGGGACCAAACAGAAATGACCTACAGTGAATCCCAGATTTCCTTTATGAAACTTTATGTATTTTCTAGAGGCTGACACATTCCTCTTATATCAGAGCACTGTGCCACCTAGTCCAGCAGGGACATTTTGGACTCAGAATCCATTTGTTCTACACATCCACTGTATACTTGAGCGGTTCCCATATTAGTCAAGAGGAATCTTCCGTGCCTGCAATTCTAATTGCTTTTTAATTGTTCCTGCAACCTCATTTTTTGCCTGTTCTGGGTTCCAGAAAGCTGATGTACATGTCAAGCTGACATTGTCCCCTCATAGTTCTCACCAACCTAAGCTCTGGCAGAGAATCCAGTGGACAACTCGACTATGACCTTGGAGTCTTTGTCCCTAACTCCTTCCTAGACTGATGGATCTTTAGCAGTGACTCCACCAAAGTCCACAGCCTATGTGGGCAGGTTCTATGCACAGCTCTCCCCTCTAGGTTCCTGTAGTCACCCTGTTGCCTCCTCTTCAAGCTTACATTGCTGACCATTCTGCTTTACTACCTCTGGGGTGCTCCTTGGAATCTTTCTTGCTAAACCCTACTTATAACTTTGTAGCCAGTCCTATATTAAACCCCCCTCCATTGCTCTGCTTGGACTACCACTGTGATCTCCCAAGAGCTTAACTATGGAGATGCCTGCAGCCACAGACCAACAACAAGGCAGAGTTACAGGTAATTAAAACAATCCCCATGAATTGCTCCACAGTTATTTGCTTAGTGACGGGCATCAGTGTTCATTTCTGCAATAGCTGTACAAGGGATCATTTACTGCTAAAATCTCCAAGAGCTGAATGTTAACAGATTGTAGATCGTCAATTAAAACCCACTAAAACTTGTGATGAATTACAAGAAGTCCTTTGTATCGAGTGCTGAATGGCAAGTATCATATCGAATTATTGAGGTGTATTTTAAATTGTTTTCATCTTTAAACCACTCTGTGTGGTATTTTTTTTTTTTTTATCGATTGGCAGATCTGGAACCAGGCTCAGAGACAGAAATGCTGTACATCACAGAGGACGTATAAGCAGGCAGCTAGAGCACTGCTTTGCAAACTCAGACAGGACTCAGATCTCAGTCACTTAATGTCTCTTAATGAAGAAATGGCTATAACACGGCTCTGCTTTTCTTTATGTGAAAAGTATTTGCCAATTTCTGTTTGTTGTAAGTGGGCAACTGAGACAATAAAGTAAACAAAAACCCACAGGAGTTTCATAAATTCTAGGCTTCGTATTTGCTTTTGCAACTCATGGGAACTGGAGGTATTGTAAAAGGTAAGTGTGATGCACAAGCAAAGGCATGCGAGCGCGCGCGTACACACACACACACACACACACACACACAAACAGGCATGCACATATTCACACTAAAGCACAGGCTTGCATAGGAGTCCACCTCTGGTGTTTAGTGATTCTCTGCTGAGAAAGGGTTAATCTTATCCTCCTTATAAAGCTCCTTATAAATAATGATTGTGTTTACACAACCTGGAAGTACTGAATTTTTCCCTGAATGAACCGTTGTTTGGGCACAGTGTACACAGAGCCTGTGTTGGGAAGAGGGTGTCTTTGTCTGGCGAAGCTCTGAGTGCTTAAGCAGCTGCTTGGTTTCACTCCAGAGGTGTTTGCATTTCATTGACAGATGGAGTCATTTCCAAATTGTTTTCAATCAATACATACCAGACAAGTGGTGGAGAATCATCTCTTAAGGGGAAGGGGGGGGGGGAGACAATCAAGTCATTGTGTCGTATTTAAAAAAAAAAAACGTAAAATTTTAGCATGTTACTCACTGATTACCACAAAAGTCACAGGGCTGTGAGACCAGATGCCGTGTTCATGTTTAACGCTGCTTTTTAAAAGTGAGATTGGATGTCATTGGTTTGTTCTTGTTGGGCTTCCTTTTCCTTAGAAAAGACACTCTGTGTGTGTGCACCATTGTTTGTGGACAAACCAATGCTCAGATTACTGTGGCCTCTCTAGGAGGCATAAAATTCCACGTGTAAGTGCGGGATATGCTTCGTATAGCAACGATCCCTTTGGTGTTTGACTGAAGTCTACGAGACACTCTTACGGCATTTTCTTGTGACCGTGTTCACGGGAGTTCAAGCACACATTAACATATACTTTAGTTTTCTTTTCTAGCATCCATTTTAGCCTCGCGTCTTTTTGACTTGAAGTCAGATCCTTCAGAGAGAGCAGCTTGAAGGAGAGGTTGCTAAAGATAGCCTCTCTAATCTATACATTCTTTTCTTTTGTCTTTTCTTTCTTTCTCTTTGGCTTTTGCCTAAGACAATTTTATTTCATATTCTTCCCGAAGATGCTGGGTGAATGGAATAATGGATATGGGTTTTCATCACTATAGCAAAATACCTGAGATAATTATAAGGAGCAGAGGTTATCTGGGCCCATTGTTGAGAGGTTACATTCCACAGTTGGGTGATCTATGGCCTTTAGTACTCCATTTAACTGCTACATAACAATGGGAGAGAGGGAGTGAGGGAGGAAAGGAGGAAGGAAGGGATGGAGGAGTACAGAAATCGCTTATCTTGTAACCAGTAAACAAAAGAAAGAAAAGAGGGCAGGAGTTTCACAATCCCATCCAAGGACATGTTTCCAGTGACCTAAGACCCTCCCATGAGGTCTAGTCATTTCCTAATAGTACCACTCTGGGGACCGAGTCATGAGAAAACATTCTGGCAAGTTCTTAGGAAATCTTTTGCTTCAGTGTATCTCCAGTGTTATTTCACCATACCTGCTTTCTGTTGACAGACCAGTAACCTATCTAAATGATATTGCCTGGAGATCACAGTGGACTCTCACATACTGGGAGCATCAATATAGGGGAATGGCAGGATATGACTCTCACATGCCAAGACTGCTCTTAGCTGATGGCCCTTGGCTATCACCCTGATGAGTTACTCCTCTCAACTGAGAGACGGACCTGTTTCCGCCAAGTCCATGTCACATTCCTGGGGCAACCTATATCTGAAGACGTCTGACACAAACTAGATTACATGGTAGATTATAAACTTGAGTGACCGACAGGGCAAGAAACAACTCTTCCAGCAGTGCAGGTTGATGATCTTGCCATCTGGGCCATTTGCCCCAGCAGACCCCAAGTTGTTAGATGAATCATTGGTGGGAACAGGGACATGCCCAAGAAGAAAGTTCAGCTTTATAAATCTAAGACAGGGCCGTGTTCTCTGTGGTAGAGAATTTTACAGTTTTCTGAGAACTGCTTAAGAGTCCTACTTACACTTGTTAAAGATTAAGCAATTGACGATGAAGCACAAAGTGACCGTGACATTCAAAGTTCTCCACTGGAACTATGCTCTTGCCAATCCAATCGTACAAAGCTGGAGGTTCCTAGAACCAATGCAATGGATGCCAAAAATGAAACATCTAAGATCAAACCCAAGCATGGGTTTTGCCTGATGGTTTAGGACCATAATACTAGCTAAGTAAGATGGTGCTCCTCAAATTAGAGCTGGAGATTTCCATTTTAGTTAAACCTCTTTGAAACAAAAAGAATCTCAGATCATACCCAGAGGTGTGTCTGGTGATTTCAAATCTTGTCAAGTTGATGATGAAGACTAACTACACATAGACCAATGATCTGGTTCATGGTGTAAGTTGTCTCCATTGGACCTTTCCTTTTCTAGAAGGAACAATGATTCCACATATACACTCCAGTGTGACTTTGACGTTCTATCAATAGGATCTCCTACTCGCACCTTTACTTAAGCTTCAAAAGCTTAAAACTCTAGCCTAGACAGGATTAGCATGGAGTATTGTGCTAGACCAGTGACACTTAGTGGCTTGGACACTTAATGGCTAAGGAGTGCTGGGCAGGGCCATGGAATCCCCTGAACATGTCACTCGAACCAGTGCTAAGTGGTCTGAGGATAGGAAGAGACCAAGGATCTGAAAAAGGGAAGCTCAAGGGATCCATATCTGATTTCATAGGGCCTGGATAAGGCTGTCAACATCATTGGAAAATGTAAACATCCCAGAAGGCCTAGCTAATATAGTCTGTGCAGATACAGCAAAGGCAAATGCTACCCAGAGGTAATAGCCACCAAGCATGTGTATCCCAATGTCATAATAATGACTACTTGTGAGGCCAAGGGAGTTTGGACCTGAAAACAGCTCCCTCCTTACCCTCATAGGTGATTTGACTTTAAGTGACTTTAAGCTCTGAAAGGCACTACAAGTTTTAATTCCCTGCTGTGATCGAAGCCACAAAAGAACACATTACCTTACAATGACAGGTTTAAGAGGTTTTCAACCTCAGCAGAAACAGTGTCACTAGAGCTAAGCAGAACTCAGCCACAGAAAGTGCGAATCTGTATTTCTGAACAGCTGACGTGTGACTATTTCAAAAACCTTAACACAGATAATCTTCTGTGTAGATGCCCTGACACGCCGCTCTCAGAACTTTCCAGAACTGACTCATAATTAGCCATCTCGGGCTGTTCAACCAAGAAGGAGGGGATAACTTTATCTCGATTTAAGATTCTGAGTTGATGTTTTCCTTATCATGTAAACGTCTTTTAATGAGTCACTTATTGACATAAACACTTGTTCTTAGGATTTGCCCAAACGCATCCTTGCTCATTCCTAGTTAGAATGTAAAATCATTGAAACACTGGAGGAAAAGAAAAATAAAGCCAAGTTTCATGGTTCCCTCACTAAAGTTAAACATGGAATTTTTTTTTACCATGGGACCCACCAAATTCCACCCCTAAGCACACCCCAAAAATCACTGGAAACAGATGTTCAAATAAAACTTGGCGTACCAACAGCCATAATGGCGCTTTCAGGGTAATAACCTGCAGGTGGAAACTACGCAAATCACATCAACAGATGAATGGATATAAAAAAAAATAATGTGGCCTCCCCACACAGTAGAATAGTATTCAACTATTAAAAGGAAGGAAGGCATGAGGCGGGGTGCATGCCACAACATAAATGAACTCAGGCTTCATAGGAACGAAGCAGGCACAAAAAGTTAGAGACTGAATTTAGTTTAATGTATTTGAAATTTTCAAAATAGGCAGATCTCTAAAGATGGCAAGATTAGGGGTTTGCAGGAACGAGGGCAAAGGGGGAGTTAGAACTGATTGCTTAGTGAGTAATAAACTTCCCTTTGGGCATAAAGAAACAAGTGGGGGGCGATAACACTGCAATATCCGGCATGTGCTTAATGCCTCTGACTCGTATCCTTTCAATGGTGAAAAACGACAAGCCTTACCTGACATTTTAGACAATGAGTGGATATCTGTCTCGTTTCCCAAAACCTCTCTTGGGCCCGTGGAAATTTTTCTGCGGTACTCACGGAAATGGGTCAACGGTTTGCCCTTGTGGGAAGGAACCCAAGTCTCTGATTGCACCAAGCAAAACTGGTCAGCTGTTTTACAAGGAAAACAGCTGGCACGGAAGCCCGGGCTCTTTAAAGAGCTGGGAACGGAGCCTCCTCCGCAGGGTGAGTTCAAGCTGAAGAGCTGTGATTCCGAGCTTGCCAGGTTGTGTGGGCCACACCCAGCTACTAATAAGTTGTTCCAAACTTTACATGCCCCATCTTAATAACTAGCTCTTCTCCCACCTTGGAGGTTCCCATAATCATGTGGCTACTCAAATGAGAAGAGCAGAAACCACTGGCAATTTGGAGACGAGACAGAGTCCAGAAAAGGAAGCAAAGTCAGGAAAATATAAATTTAACTTGAGGTGTTCCATGAGCACAAGGCAGAGGCTTAGAATTAGGACTTGTTCTAAATGTCCAAATGGAGAAAATAGTGGTGTCCCTGGAACGGAGCCATGTGGGGAAAGAAATTTCTAGAGCAGAGGCCAGACTCTGGTGTCCTGGATACATGGGAATTTATGACAGCATTTGAAACTTTTGCAACGGTAGGAGGAGACTTTGGTCTATCTGGTGACAGCTAGTAAGGAGAGCTGTCTGGGGTCTAAAACTGAGAAAGCAAGCTACAAGTAGCAAAAGCTAGAAACAGCAGCTTCCTCTATCCTGAAAATGCCAGTTAGGAATGCTAGCTTTTAAGGTCAAAGATGGTCATGAGACAGCAGAAATAAAACACAAGTATTGGAAGGTAGGCAGGAGCCAAGCGCTCTCTCTCTCTCTCTCTCTCTCTCTATATATATATATATATATATATATATATATATATATATACACACACACACACACACACACACACACACACACACACACACACACACTCAAAAGTCTTGATGTGGCAATTTTAAGCAGGAAAAATTACACCGTATCATTTAGTTTAATAAAATACTATTCTCTGGTCACATTGTAGAAGACAAACAGACTGAAGGAATCTTGGGGCAAAAACAGGAACATTGCCAGGACAATAGTGACTCTCAAATGTTGCTGGTCCAGACCAAGGAAGAAAAGAATGGAAAATTCTATGAGGCACACTATTGGACGGAATGTAGGGAAGGGGAGAGAATGGCAGAGTAAAAGCTTACTGCTAGTTCAAGCAGAAGGTCACCTCATAAGTTCTGCTACGATAAACAAACCGAGTGTATGCCCTGTAGAGCTTCTCATGAGGTTTGCCCAACAGTTGCATCTAAGGTCATATTAACCAGTCCAGATGTGCTAGGGGCATGTATTCCATTTCTTTTTCCTTTTAACTTTTTTCATGTTTATTTTATCCAATATAGAATAGCACTCGGGAATGAGTTTCCATACTGTGCATTAATCTGTGCATATGTTGTGTAATGTTTAAACATGTCTTCTCAAACATTGGTCATCTCTTTATAGTGAAAAGCTTCAAACTCGCTTCGTGCAGCATTTTTAAAAGCAAGATCACAGCCGCCCTCCCAGTGGGTCTTTTACCCATACAACTAACTGAAACGTGGGTTTTCTATATCTTGCCTATGGAAAAAGAGTAGCACGATGGACTGTGTGTCTTGACTGGCAGTAAGGCAGAACATTTATTCTTGTATGCACTGGCCCGTGTTTTCTGTATGTCTGCCTATCGTGTGTCTGTCTTGCTACTTTGTGAAGTCTCATGACTGACCCCTGGAAAAGATTGGGCATCCTTTAACATTCTTGGCACTGGCTGTCTGTGCTTTGGAATACTCACTGCCTGACCCTACCTGCCCTTGGGGGTTGGAGGTGAGGTGGCCCGGATTCAGAGACACTGACTCCAGAAGCAGGTAAAAGCTTGTCTGTCTGCTGCTGCAAGCTCCTTTAATACCATCCACCTGGGCCCATTGGTCCTAAGAAAGCATCTCATATAAACAGCAGTTCCCAATTAGCTGGCATTGTTCACATCAGCAATCCTTGGTCTCTCAAGCAGTCTTCAACTAGGTCCTCCTGCAGATGCCTTGTAGCTGTGTGCCCCTGGTGTTTATGTAGAGGTGGCTGCCACTGGTCCTCCTAGAGGCACTGTCACCAGAGTTCACAGAGTAAGTGATCTCACACTTCCTGCTCACTTGGCCTCCCTTTGGCTGTCAACCTGAAAAGATCTAAAATCACCTAGAGCATAGTGCTTTGGGTCTGTGTATGAGAGAGCTTCTAGATTGTGTTAACTGAATTGGGAAGACCCTCTGTGAATGTGGGAGGCCCCTTTCCTTCCTCTAGGCTGAATTTAGGGAGAATGAACTAAGCACCATTTTTCTTATGAAGTAGGGACCAGCTGCTTCACTCCTCCTGCCAGCTTCTCCCTAGCATAATGAACTGCACTCTCAAACCGAGCAAGAACAAACCCTTCCTTGAGTTCCTTTATACATGAATGTTGTCACACCATTGGGAAATTGAGTACTAGCATACTCTCAATTCTCTGCCTCTCATGCCTTCCTGCCTTCCAATTTCTGATTGGGAAATCCAATTTCCCACAGTGCCCCAAGTGGTCTTTTGTATTTGCTCTTCTATTTCTTCCCTAAGCACTCTAAAGTCTCGGTATTCAGCTGTGGATGTTCAAGACAATGGCTCCAGTTATCTACTCTATATTTTCTTGTCTACATCCAGTAGACACCGTCATTATAATATGTCTGACGTGCAGAACCAGCTAGTCATTTCCCACATCTGTATCTGTCTCCATGTTCTACCAATACAGGCAACCATCTGGGTCACTGAGCTATATCTTTCTGTATTAATTTACTCATCTTTAGAAGGCACACTAATAGTGTCTGTCATATGCGAGAGCACTCCAGCTCTGTGTCTACTACATCCTGTACTTCTCTCTCCTTAGCCCCACACCCCTCCCAAGTCCTGTTGGTAAATTGTATGGGACTGCTTATGTGGGGAAAACTTTCAGATCTATCATCACCTTCCTTTCCTGAGTCTGCTTCTCAGCTCCTAATTCTGTCAGTTTGTTATGTGTTATCCCTCACCTCACTGAACTCTTGGTCCTCACAACTGGTAGAGTAAATCATCCCACGGCATGGATCTGACCATGTGGTTTTCTCTAGAAAGCCACTGTTGGTAGCCCTCCAGCCAGAAATCCCAGTCCCCCTTCCAACACTCCACGGACAACATTGTTTGGTGTTCTGTCAACTTGTCCTGGAGAGATATGAACAAAATCTCTATCCATACCAGATAAGCTGCTAATAATAACAACAACAACAACAACAACAAAAATAAATAGTAACACTTGTACTCAAGCCTAGATCAGCAAGCCAATCAGAATAACCTGGGTTACCTAGAGAAACATGGGTAAGGGATTACCTATAGCAGGGTTGAGTGAGGAGTCCGATAGGAGCATGACCAACATGTAGGGAGCTCCAATGCTGAGGAATTTCCCCCACCAGCAACCATTTATTGCTATACCTGCAGTGGGTGGGGACCTCATGAGCACCTCCCTGCAGTCCATGATGGAATACTATTGGGCCCTCTGCAGACAAGCCAAAGCTGTTGAGAGAGGACAACCATCATGCCATGGAGGGAGGACAGAGTTTCACAGCATTTGGCTTTCATTAGAATACATGTATGTGCAGGCATATGTGGAGGGTCGGAGGCGGACGTCCAATGTCTTTCTCAATCATTCCCTACCTTATCTGTAGAGAGATGATGTCTCACTGAACTTTAGATCACTTATTTGGGTAAGCTGGGTGGCCAGCAAGCCGAGGGATCCCCTAGTTCTCACCTCTAGAGCACTTGTCACCAGGCATTTTTTGAGCATGGGTTCTACCTACACAGAAAGCACCCTCCCATCAGAGCCATGTCCCAGCCCCATCATCCTTTTCTATGCGCATGATAGTTGGCCTGCATCCTCACCAATGTCTGCTGCAGGGAGGCTGTAGTTCTCACAATCCTAATCCCTGTGAAGTGGAAGCCCGTAGTGATTTACTGCCCCTTTCCAGATCGACTGGAAACTCTGACGTCTATCACATGCTTACTGTCTGTTCATATATCTTATTTATTATGGAATTATTCTTCATATTTTTTCTTCTCAATTTTTGGTCTTATTGATTTGTGGGATTTTTTAATATATTCTGGTTATGAACTCTCATGTGATGTATATTTTTTAACATTTCATTTGTATTTCCCCTTTCATTTTTAATGTCTCTTATGATGAAAGGTTCAATTTGGACAAAGTCCAGTTTATTCTTTTTATTTTCTTTTAATCTAAGTGCCTTGTTGATCTAAAGACGACTCTTCTGTTCAAGTACGTAAAGCGCATGATGCTTTGAGAACAGACACTGACAGGCTCTTCTTAAAACATATAAAAGTATGGAAGATTTAGACATTTTAAAAATGGTATTAAAAATTGAAAAGCAAATTTGAAGAGTAAAGCTGCTTAATTTCAAGAGTTTCTACTAAAGAACCCTAAGAAGATTTAAGTACAGTAATTTCGTGAGAGCCAAGCAATAAGTCAACAGAGTGGAAGAGTACATAGAAGTAAATACATACAAACAAGATCAATTGATTTTTGTCCAGGGAACCAGGACTACTCAATAGATAGAAGAAAGTCTATTAACCAAATTGGTCTTGAATGTCAATATGATACATAAAAAATATCCACATCAACTTAGCTTGTACCTTAGCAGACACCTGTTACACACTTGCGAGTCAGAGTCAGGACTGCTGGAAATTTGAAGCCAGTGTTATCAACAAAGTGAATCCCAGGTCTCTAAGGATGCATAGAGAAACACATCTCCAAATGAAAAAATTAAATAAATCAAATTAACTGTTACCCTAACTTACATGCGCGTGCGCACATACACACACACACACACACACACACACACACACACTTGCACACACACACCATTCCTATAATTTTTTCAATTGTTGGAGGGTGGTGTGTGTGTGAGAGAGAGAGAGAGAGAGAGAGAGAGAGAGAGAGAGAGAGAGAGAGAGAGAGAGAGAGAGAGAGAGAGAGAGAGAGAGAGAGAGAGAGAGATTTTAGGTATATATCTGCTGTGCCTATGGAGGCCAATGATTGACACTGAGGGTGTCCCTTAATAGTTCTCATTGTAGTTTTTGAGACAGGATCTCACTGTACGTGGAATTCGGCCATTCAGCTAGACTAGCTGGCAAGGAATTCCTAGGGAGCCTACTGTGTCTGGCCCCTCGGCACTAAGATTACGTGTGTGTGAAAGATTAGGTTTTGGTTTTTATGTGGCTGATGAAGATTCAAAATCCTCGGGTTCTACAAATTTTGTTTTGTTTTGCTTTGTTTTGTTTTTTGATGTAGTCCCATCTTTTATTGTGCGCACAAGACTGAATTAATTATCACCAGGAAAATTTTCATCCAATTGTGCTGTGCTTAAATATGCCTAAAACAAAGTACTTAAGGTCAGACTTAGAAGTTTGAACCAATGCCTGCTATTTAGTCATATTGAATGAAACTAATTTTTTTGACATTTTTTCTTTTATTGGATATTTTTTATTTACATTTCAAATGTTATGCCCTTTCCTGGTTTCTCCTCCAAAATCATGCTATCTCCCTGCTTCTATGAGGGTGCTCCCTCCCTCTCCCGCCCACCTACTCCCTCCCATCTCCCCACCCTGACATTCCCCTACACTGGGACATTGAGCCTTCACAGGACCAAGGGCCTCTCTTCCCATTGACAAGGCCATCCTCTGCTACATTTTAAGCTGGAGCCATAGGTTGATCCTTGTGTACTCTTGGGATGGAGGTTTAGTCCCTGAGAGCTCTGAGGGGTCTGGTTGGTTGATATTGTTGCTCTTCTTATGGGGTTGCAAACACCTTCAGCTCCTTCTGTTCTTTCTCTAACTCCTCCATTTGGGGACTCTGTACTTAGTTCAATGGTTGTCTGCAAGCATCTGCCTCTGTATTTGTCAGGCTCTGGAAGAGCCTCATAGGAGACATCTATATCAGCAATCCCACTAAATTCAAGGACTAGACAATACTACCCACTTTCTCCCAACCTATTCAATACAGTACTCGAAGTCCTAACTCGAGCAATTAGACAAAAAAAAAAGGAAGTCAAAGGGATACAAATTGGAAAAAAAATCAAAATATCACTCTTTGCAGATGATATGATAGTTTACTTAAGTGACCCTAAAAATTCTACTAGAGAACTTCTACAGCTAATAAACAACTTCAGCAAAGTGACTGGATATAAAATTAACTGAAACAAATCAGTAGCCTTCCTCTACTCAAAGGATAAACAGAGTGAGAAAGAAATTAGGGAAATCACCTTTTATAATACTCACAGATAATATAAAATACCTTGGTATGACTCTAATCTATAAGATGATGTCATTATGCAGGTGAAAGCAGGTATAAGATAGAATGAGGCCTGTCATTGGACAAGAAGAAAAGATGGGTGGGAAAAAAGTTTTAGAGAGGAAGAGACTAGAAGACTGAGAGAGAAGCCAAGAAAATATGGAGGTGGATGTTAAAATTCTTCATTGCACATATTACAGGTTGCTATGAGTATTTTTAAGGAATGGATGTGTATAAGATTTTGGGTATCTAGATGAGCAAACTATGTCTTATCTAGGTGGGCAATTATATCTTATCAGTTGAATCAGAGGTTATTGTGTTATGTGCTCTTTCGTGTAGCAATTTAATTAAGTTCAAGAGAGTATATGGTGGCTGGACATACTGGGCCGCCATGGAATTGGGATATGTATGTCTGGCATGGTGACAACCTGCCTTGGGAACTAGATGGGTAGAGAGATTGTTGCTGGGCTCAGAGAGTAGCCATCGGCAGTGTGATATGGGATGGAGCATAGCAGGTAAGACGCTTTGTTGCCTGAGATGAAAATATCCCACAGATGTTTTATGCCACTACATGCCAGATATAGTGCGGGTTAAAAGAAACCTCTATTTTAATTTATGGCAACACTAACCAAACAAGTGAAAGATGTGTATGAAGTTCAAGTCTCTGAGGAAAGAAATTGAAGAAGATCTCAGAAGACGAAAAAATCTCCCAAGCTCATGGGTTGGCAGGATTAATATTATAAAATTGCCCATATTGATGAAATCAATCTACATATTCAATGCAATTCCCATCAAAATTTCAACTTAATTCTTCATAAAGCTAGAAAGGGCAATTTACAAATTCATTTGGAATAACAAAAAGCCCAGGATAGCAATAAACTATTCGCAACAATAAAAGAATTTCTCAGGGAATCACCATCCCTGACCTCAAGCTATATTACAGAGCAATTGTGATTTTAAAAACTGTATGGTATTGGTACAAAGGCAGGCAAGTAGATCAATGGAATAGGATGGAAGACCAGAAATGAACCCACACCTATGGTCACTTGATCATTGACAAAGGAGCTAAAACCATCCAATGGAAAAAAAAGACTGTATATGGTGTTGGTTCAACTGGAGGTCAGCAGGTAGAAGAATGCAAATCGATCCATTCTTATCACCTTGCACAAAGCTCAACTCCAAGAGGATCAAAGACCTCCACATAAAACAAGATACACTGGAACTAATGGAAGAGAACGTGGGAAAGAGCCTTGAACACCTGGGCACGGGGGAAATTTCCTGAACAGAACACCAATGGCTTATGCTCTGAGGTCAAGAATCAACAAATGGGACCTCATAAAATTGCAAAGCTTCTGTAAGGCAAAGGAAAGTATCATTAGGACAAAATGGCAACCAACAGATTGGGAAAAGATCTTTACCGATCCTACATCCAATAGAGGGCTAATATCCAATACATACCAAGAACCTAATTTTGCTATTTTTAAAGCTTATTTTCACCTAAACATTTTTCCTCTTTGCTGTTCTTTGGCACATTAGCATCCTTCATGGTTAAAATCAAATGTTAGCTTCTTTCTGAAGCTCTTTGTGACCCCCCCACACACACCATAGACTATTTATCCGACACTTAGAGCACTCACCTTCTACCACTTCAGACAATGTGCTGTGGTCAAGTGTGCACATGTATGTGCATGTATGCACCCTAAGCACAGTCTAAGAGAATGTTTTACTGGACCTTCTCCTGTTTGTCACAGAATCCTGTGAGCCACATGATAAAGGTACACTGAACTTTGCAATCAAATGTGTCCACAGAGCCAATGCACAGCAGAATATAATGTGCCACAGAAAAACAGCGAGAATGTATTTCATACTTCATGCAGAACTATGGGAAAAAAGAGGAGGAAAGGAGAGGGGAAAGAGGGCTGTTGGTTTCTAGCAGTGTGGACAGAGACAAGCCAAACATAAATGTATTTCAATAACTCTGTCAATTACCCAGCCACTAATAATTCCCAAGCAAGGGGTTGGGGATTCAACTCAGTGGTAGAGCGCCCTAGCAAATGCAAGGCTCTGGGTTGGGTCCCCAACTCGAAAAAAAAAAAAAAAAAAAAAAAATAATTCCCAAGCAAAAACCCATCAGCAAAATTGGACAGGACCTTCCTTGAGTAGCTATGAAGCCCTTATCAAAAACCAATAAAAACTATATTGTTCTCTTGATGAGAACATTCACAAGAAACAATAGAAAAATAATCAGCCATTATATGACCTTCCCCTCAATATTTGTCTATGTTCGTCTATTTATACCAACCATGTGGCAGGTCCATACTCTATTCTTCTTTGCCAAGGTAGACAATTGGGATTTACTTTGCATTTATCACTGTTAAACTTTTCGGTTGATTTTTACCCTAAACCCGATGTTGTGATTCTTCTCACTTTGTCTAAGACTCCTCAGTCAAGAACGCAATGAGTTTCTGACTCAGAAGCAAGGAGCCGTTCTACAGAGCAAGACGAGATGGGAAGACAATAATGGTAAGAGACAACTTTTTTAAGTGTTCAGATTTTAATTTTGGTTGAACAACATAATGAAGCCTATTAAGATCTCATCTTGTTTGTGAGACTCTGTTTCAATAGAGCCCTGTTGATTTGAAATCATCCCTTTGTTTCAAAGGGCGAATTGTTCTAGTTCCATCAGCGTTTTAAGGTTGACTTTTTCCCCCCACGGAACTATATTGTGTTTGACAGAAAGATGGGTTTTCAGTGACTAAGATAAAAAAAAAAATAACACAGAAATGCGGTTGTTTTATTGCACAGGTGCATTTATTTTTAACAGTACGCTGTCTCTAAAGTACTTAGATGAATAAAGTTATTACCCTTGGATTATTGTTCTCTCTCATCTCAACTGTTAATAAGATTCGTTAGATGTGCTGAACTACAGAGCTAAGCCATTGCTGAAGCTTTTCCTGATTCCACACTCAGCCATCTCTCGGGCTGATCCCTCCTTCTCTCTCTTCCCCACTGCAGTTTCTTTCATTTGTGTTCACCCAGCATTCACAGGAAGAAGCAGACTAAGTGACTTGGGCTGCCCAACTGTGTTTCCTACTCTGGAGAAACCCATAAATATCAGGAACGTTCTCCTCTCCTTAATCATCTGTTCCTCAGGCCACACTTGCCAGCCCCTGTCCTTCTCGTTTGACACTAACATCCTCGGCTTCATCTTTGTACGTGATATACGGGGTGTTGAGTTGAAATGTATTTGGGGTTTTGGTTACATTCTGCTTCACACACACTAACTACCTGTCTCTCTGTAACAGTTCAAACGAACACAGTTGGGAGTGGAGAGACGGCTCAACAGTTGACTGCACTTGTGGCTTCTACAGAGGAGTGAGTTGGGCACCCACATCAGACGGTAAAGCCTTCTATAACTCCGGCCCCAGGTGAGCATGCATTCTCTTCCAGTTTCTAAGCACACACATATGCACACTTCACACATCCAGAGAGACACACGCGTACATGAATAAGTGATAAAAGCTGTTTTTGAACTTAAGAGTTTTTATCTCGGGATCCATGTAAATTGAACATTTTATTGATTCAAAGAGTTTACGTGCACAATTTCTTTTAAAATTTGTAGTCTATTATTTATTTATTTAATCATTTATTTCTGTGATAGAGTAAGTCATGTCCCATGCATATGTGTGGCAGTCAGAAAACAGCTCTTGGGAGTTCATTCTCTTGTTCTACCATGTGGGTTGGAGGGTCGAATCTTGCCCTCAGGCTTAGCAGCAATCACCTTTACCCACTGGGACATCTCACTGGCCCCATTCTCCATACTTTCGAGAAATGGTTTTCTTCTGTATATTCTTCTATTTCCATTTAAATGGGAAAAAAAATCCATTGAGTTTACATAAGCAAGAGACAAAAATCATCGGCACAGGAAGCATCTCAGAGAGTATCGAACTATGAATAAGGATGTGGAATGCCATCACAGGGTACAACGTAATCCAGTCTTTGCAGATGAACTCAAATTCTCCCACAATCAGGATTACGTCACAAAAGAAGGGCCTGCTCTGAGATAATGGTAATGGAGTCAATGACTGCTTTTAAACCGAGCATAATTCTGACTTTTGGGAAAAGCACATCTATCTTTGTGGGCCTCTTTCTTCAAAGTAACTTCTGATAATTGGAGGTGATTGTGTTTATTCCTTCAGTGAGGCATGTGCTTCTTAAGGTCTGCTAGGAGAAAGATTGTGAAGTTAGAGGAGACGAGGAGAATTAGACTCAAAATTTGCCTCATTTCTTGTTTTTTGTTTTTTGAGTAACACAAACATGGGGAAAGTGGCATTTTGCCTGATAAAGCTAATAGGATTTTATAGCACAAACCTAGCCCTGAAGTAAATTCCAACTCTTCAGTCTTGTATGTTTCAAATAATGAGGGACAAGAAAGATTTTCCTAATGTGTATTCTAAAAAGTCATCACCCATAGGAATTGGGTAATCTCATTGTTCATAAAAGTAATTTGAAGTATTGTTCTCTGTTAATGTCAGAGAAGTAAACCAAGAAGCTTAAGAAGGATACCAAGACTCACAACATAAGGATATCACCTTTTTGTTCCTGAGTGACCATTTGGTTCATGATTCCAGCCATAGAAAAAGTCTTGGTCTTAGCTGACCACATACAAGAGCTATTATTAAACCAAAGGACCTGATGTTTTCAGCCTCTTAATATATCTCCTCCCCGATTTCATGTTGCAGTTCCCAAGACTTTTGTATCCTATTTTGGAATGCTGAAATACCTTCAGATTAGTGTCATAGTTTTTGCCTAAGTCTGATAATTTATTCCTAAGTATACATGCTTCACTCTGGTTGTTTAAAAATATTTTGATAAATGGATGTAGCAGAGAGAGAGAGAGAGAGAGAGAGAGAGAGAGAGAGAGAGAGAGAGAGAGAGAGAGAGAGAGAGAGAGAGAAATGCCTATGTCTACAAGTAAGTCAAAGCTATGAATCTCCCAAATGATACAGTGACTAGCTGCATGGGCACGCAATGGTCTAATTTTATAGCTAATCTCACAATTAGCCCCGTTCGGTGACTTTAGCACTATGTCAAACTATATGTCGTGACAAGGATGGTTTAGAATTTACTGTGATTCGCTTCTAAGAAGACAGCGTACCTTACAAATAGAAAGAAAACGAGTCTACATCATCAGAATGTAAAGAGAGCTGGCCAAGGGAAAAGCACTCTCCTAAGGCCCAAGGGAATATTTGCTAAGCCCAGAATAACCAAACTAAAACCTTTTTTTCCAAAGAGGTCAGAGTCCAGCGGAGAAATGGGAATGAATATAAATCATGATTGTACAAAGCCTGGCTTATGTGGCAGAAACACTGTCTAAACAGTGATTCATTCTGACAGGGGTAGGGGTTGAGAAAAGCTTCCCAGAAGGAAGTAACATTGACTTTGGCCTCAAAGGATCAATTAAGCAGAGAGAAGAAAAAGACCCTGAAGGCTGGGATTGGTCCTTGCAATAAAGATGCAGACTCTGGAGGAAAAAGCCGGACAGTATTTAAATGGCAAAACTCCTTTTTTTTTTTTTAATGGGTGAAACACGGTGATGCAGAGGACATGTGCCCAAATTGAAGGAAGTGGTGAGCTGAGACCCTGAGAGGCTGAGTTCCTGATGGTAATAAAACTCGATTATTTAATAACAGAGCCTTAAGCAGGGTAACCCGGCTTCTTTGTGTTTAGCTAGGATGTGTCTAGTGACAGTATCTAAGCACCAGGAGGCTAACCGGCTGCAGGCAAACCAGTGAGAACTCATTTGCAACTGTTTAGGGAAAAGCAAATGGGGTAGGCCTTGACTCTCTAAGACACAGGGAGGAGAGAAGACAGCAAATTGCTCAGGGAATTTGGAGGAGTCTTAACCTCTGAGATAGAATAATAGACCTCCATAGAGGGAGGGAGGGAGGAAAAGGTCAACTAAAGACCCTGAGGATGACCACAAGGCCTGAAAGTGGAAGGAGAGGCTATTCTCCAAGAAGACGGGGTTTTCAGAGATGGGAGGGGGACAAGAGGCTGATTGAAATAAATATGATGGAAACACATATGTGTGTATATGCATGGCTGTATCATAATAAAACTTGTTATGTGTAAGTAATACATGCGGAAAAAAACCACTAGTATGCATAATATAGACATGTTATGGAAGATTTACCTTCCGTAGTTTCCTGGTTGGATCTCAGGTAGACACAGTCACCATTGTGACTTAAAAGCCCCTCTGTCACTATGTCTCCACCACTTATCTTTAGATGCTTTTGAACTCTAAAGCTTGAGAGACAGACTTTATGAGTTAACAGAAACCTTCTCTCTTGTGCACACCATTCTTCCCTGTACCACACCCATCACACCAGACCTGAAGAGCACTTGGCATTATCTGTTCAACTCTTCATCATGAGTTCAAGTAATACCTTCCACAAACATCCCCATGACATATACTATTCATTCCTCCCTCTGTGGTCTCATTTATTGACCAAGATGTTACCATCCACGAGCATGGCTAATTAAACAAAGATCAAAGGCAATGAATTGAAATATTGCTAATAGCGGGATCTGGGGGGAAAAATATACAAAAGCTCTTCTTGCTATTCTCTCTACTTATGTGTATATTTACATGTAAAATAAATGAAGAACTTAGGAAAAAGAAAATTACCACATAAGACAAGGTAAAGCCCCATATTAAATCCAGCAATAAATACTGTTGAATCTATGCAACCGCATGGATTTATTAAAACACAGAGGTTGATTTTTAAACATCTATTTTGTACTTATTACTTGAAACGTTCATATAAACACATGATGTGTTTGGTCAAATGCACTCCCAGTTTCACTATACCATCTCCTCCACCGAGTCTCTCTCCCAACCGTGTGTACTTATTTTTTAACCCAGAGTTCAATTACTGCTACCAGGATTGCAGAGTATAGGACCATCCATTGGGAATACGGGCAACCTACCATGGGCCACATCTCTGAAAAAAACTGACTACCCACCCCTAAACTATCAACTGGCAATGGATCCTGAGCTATGGGAAGGACTTCATATTCATCCCAGTATATGGCTGATTTGATCTTGTACAGGTCTTATGCATACAGCCTTATCCTCTGGGGGAGGGGTCTTATTTGCAATGTCCATGTCATTGTTTCACAACAATGCCTCTTCCACAAAGGCATCTGGGTTTTCTTGTCATTACTACTACTCTTCTAAATTAAGTGACTTCATCTCTCTCTACCGAACTCAGAGGATTCCCTGAGCCACCCTCCCTACATCTATGCCTTTGCTTATATCCACTAAATACAGAGCCTTCATATCAAATGAGGTCATGGTGCTCCACTGCTCAAAAAGCTTTACTTCCTATTTCTCACATCGTAAAACCCAAATTCTTTATTTGGTAATAAGGATCCTATATTAACTACCTTCTTCGACCCTGAGTTCATCTTCTCATATTCTCCTTTTCTTCTTCCTATGCCACACTGCTATCTCAGATAGCAGATGAATAGGGAAACACAGACTAGGTACCCTACTACTCATTTCTGCTTTATTTCTCTTTCGTGACAGATAAGTTGACTACTGTTTTGTTTCTTTCCCTTGAATGGAATGCAGGTTCCTTTGGGGGAAAGTCATTGCCATGGTTTTGTTTACTATGGAATCTCTGTCACCTACAATAGTGTGTGTGGCACATAGGGGGCTTTAAATAAACCTTGAAAGAAAAGTCAGATGAGCCATAGTGCTACCTTTCATTCTGAATTCAGAAATCACAAGTCAACTTCCATCGCCAATCTAAGAAATTCCACATTCCTCTTGTTCAATTTAGTCACTAGGACTGAATGAAGAAGTAATGGCTGTTGGTTCACTTAATGCATGGAAATAAGATTAGCGCACAGTAGAGACATGATTTTAAATGAGATATGGGCAGGCTCCATGGAACTTCCCATTGGGTCCTGCTATCCTGTGGGCATATGATGCACAGGTTCCTGTGTATGGAGTAAGGATGGCGTAGGCAGAGGGAGAGGAAAAAACCCATGTTGTTTTCCTAATGCATTAATAAAGCCAAGTTCCCATTGTGGGCCAAAGGAGAAACTAAGAAAGTAATAGATTATTTCCAGTCATAATTGCGGTAATATGACAGCCGTAATGAGGAAGATAATATTAAGTCTGTTGCATTCCCAATTCTCCTCTAAGCCTAACCACAACAAACTATATTATGAAAAGAAGACAGAACAAGAACTATTTTATTTTCTTCTGCACACAAGAGGGCTTTTAATAGTTGTATTCTGTCTATTACCCAAAGCAATGCCTACAAAGGGAACCTCCCACTCACTGCACTGAAGGGGATGGTGCTGCTTCCTGAGAAGCCCATAGCTATCTGTTAGGATGAAGAGAGCATTTGTGACAATAAATCATCATAGTATATTCTTGCAAATTTTTAGAATAAAATATCCTAAAATAATAACTAATAATAACTGTTTTACTTTGGACAACTTGCTTACCATTTCAACAGTCTGAACAAGAAATGCCTCCTGTACCTCAGGTACTTGAATGCTTGCTCCTCAATTGGTGACACTATTTGGGCAGGCCAAGGAGGTATGGCTTCATTGGCTGGAGTATCCCACTGGATGCAGATACATTCTCTGACATTCAGTGTCTGGGCTGGAAAACAGGAACAATGGTTGCACAGACCAAGTTTTTTCATCTTCCAGTGGAAATGGAAGAGATTAAAAAAAAAAGTGTGTCTCATTTAAATGGGCTCTCGAGCCACTAGCTGAGCATTATTAGTGTTTTTAATGCCTCTACAGTTTCCCCTGTGGATAAAGGCTTCGCTGATATTACTATAAACTATTGTTTTCTTCAACATGCTCTATGCCATTTTAGATGATATAATTATATATTTCTTTAATGCAATTAGTGTGGACTATTTTTCTTTGGAATGAGAGTAAACCAAAAATCATTGATAATTATTCTTATAGGACTCTAGTACAATGAATAGAAATGATCATGTTATTAGAGTATGATAGTTTTCCTTAAAAGTAAAGGCTTGTGTGGTCTCTATCTCTCCTGATAAGCCTTCACTATGTATCCATGAAGAAAGACTAGGACATTTGCTGCAACAAGTTTCCATGACAAATTGACTCTACATTATCTTTTAAAGAAAATGCAAATTATCTGGGTAACAGAGAGGAGAGAGAAGGCATAAACTATAATCCATGCATGATTCCAATCTGCAACTGAACAGCTATTGGGTTAAGATGTTCTTGTTTTGATCATTGTGAAATAAGAAAAACAAGACACTAGACTCAAGAACGCCACTTGTTAATTCTACAATTGAATCCATCCTATTCAGCTTTTTCTTGAATGATTTGAATAAAGACCAAAGTGACATGAAAACCTAATCTGCCAGCACCAATACAGATGGGAAAAGATGAGCAGCACTCATGATCCGCCGGGGAATTAAAAAGAGCAAGGCAACCTCGATTGTTACTAAAACAAACTATCTGTGTCAGAAGATAAATGTAGACTCGTGTTTATTAAAAAGGAAGATGGGAATAGCAAAATTCCATGTAGTGCTTAGTTATTCATTCCAGTCCTCTGCTAGGAGGCAAGGATATTTTTAAAATAAATTATAAATTGTTTCCCAGTAATTCAACATAGCTCATCTCAATGAGGAAAGAGAGCCCCAGGAAGAACAATGTGACTATGAATATGTTCATACATACACACACACACACACACACACACACACACACACACACACACACACACACGCACACCACACACACCCAAGCATTACAGTCATCCAGTGGAGATTTCAAATGAAACACAAACATCCCCCACTGACGTGGTATTGTGACCTACCTGAAGGCTTGAGAAAGATGTGCAGATTAGAATTGGGAGGGATGCTGAAATTGTAGGCACTAAGACACAGAGCAGGAAATGGTGAGAGAAGACCCTAGAGAAACGAGAAGAGGAGTTATGGAGACACTAACTTATACTGCAGCAACATGACTTTGTCATCTAGACACGAGGAATCGACACAGACAGTAAACCAGGAAGCAGTCTGCCTTTACATGTGTTGAATATTGGTTACTCTGACAGTGACAGAGGATAAATGGGACGCAGAAGAAGGAGGATTGGATACAAGAGGCACACCTCTGAATAATGGCCAGAGATTCAACTGTGTTCACTGTCACTGTGGATACTCCAGGATACTTCGGAGTCAAAAGAAAGAGAAATACACGAAGACCCAAGACAAGAAGATACAAGAGAGTTCCACAGGAAATCATAAGAGCCTCAGGCCACAAAATCCATTCAAATAGATATTCACAAAAGAAGTGATTTTTCCAGATTGAATGCAACCCAGAGATCCATTAAAATGAGGACTTTGAAATGATCCTCAAATTTTCACAAGCAGACTGATTATTCGGCTTAATGGATATACCTTTGGTAGAGGGGCTGCGGTGGAAGACAAATTAGAGTGTAATTTTAAAAAATAAATGAGAAATGGATATGCATCACATGTACTAGCTTGAAAAGCATGGCAGGGAAGGAAAGAAACAGCAGTAACTAAAGTAATAGAAGTGATGTGGCTTGGTTTACAGGAAAAGGAGGAAGAGTGGAAGAGAGTAGAACTCTAGGTCTCAGAGAGAACGGGTTGTAAGTAGAAGGGCTGTGTATCACATCTTAATAAAAACGAATATAGAAAAAAAGTAGGATGTGTGACTAAGCTGGTAGATGAGGGTGGCAGAAACATCGAAGGTGAACAGTTCTTGAAGTCTTGTTGTTGTGATGGTAGCTACCTAAGGCCCATATTTCTTATTCTACTTCTTAATTTACATGCCGCAACTCATTAGCAGAGAGTTATTTGAGAATTCCTGTTCACAAAGAGCAAACGTGGAGCCTGCTTCCTGATGGTACTGTCTCAGGGAAAGGAAGTAGCATGCCTGGTAACCATATCTTCCTGTTAGAGCAGACAAGGACTCTGGCTTGTTTCCTCCTGTGGTCTGGGCTTAGCATGAAGGAAGCGAGATAAGTTCTTGATACAGCCAACATGCTAGCATGTATGGTAGATTGGTCTGGATCAGCCTGCTTGTCCCACCAGTCACATGACACACATATTCTCAGTGCCAGAGAGATCAGTGTTGTGGATAAAAGTTTCACTGAAAGATATAAAGATGTGGTGAATACATTCTTTCCTTCTGCCACTTGTCTGAGATTGATGGCCAGTTCTTTCTACCTTTCTTTCCTTTGTGAGTGATGCTTCTGCCGGTCATCAGCAGAAGAGACCCTCACCTCTACCCCCTATTTCTTTTTGCATTTTAAACCATATTAATACAAAATTCTTGCCCAAAAGCTTGCTTTTAAACCATTCTGGAGAATATAATGTGTGAAAAAAATTCTGGGAAGCCAATCAGATTATAGAGGTTTTAGCAACAGAAGCATGGCTTCCTGGGTTAATATTTAATTAACATGCTACCTACTGTGTTCTGTTCTAAAGGGGCACTTTGCAAGTATGTTGTACAATAAGGTCAACTTTGGGAGACTACAATCCCAGCTAGTCTCCTCATACAAACAGTTGGAGAGGTTTGGTGACATTAGCTTTAGGAAAAGAAATTGGAGAAAAAGCTATTGAGAACACAGAGTGAGGTACTTGTTGTATGCGCTCCATGCAGCAAAATTCAGATGAAACAAAGAGTTGATTTTTAAAAAGAAGAATCCGGGGTTGGGGATTTAGCTCAGTGGTAGAGCGCTTGCCTAGGAAGCGCAAGGCCCTGGGTTCGGTCCCCAGCTCCGGAAAAAAAAAATAAAATAAAATAAAAAGAAGAATCCTTTCTTTGTGCAGTGGTCTGTAAGGGTTCTCCTGCATGAAAGATGTGGATATCTTTCTACTCTTAGGTTTTTGCAATGCTTTAAGCATCTTTCATGTGTTTGTGATGAGACACAGAGCACATGGGTCTTGGTATCTGTTGTGATATTAGATGCATAAAACAAAAAAGTGAACTAAGATTGAGTTTCAGTGTTTGTGCCATAGTGATTTGGTATTACATTTGAAAGCTCACTTAACTCCATAAACAATTAGTAAGGCAATTTACTACTTAGAATAATGAATTTAACTCATAATAAGGATGCTTGGGGAGGGCTGCTGGAAGATATTTCAGAACTCAGATCTTGATGAAATATAAAAAACATTGCTATTGAAGAGACTCCAGTCATGGAGGTGAGGAGGGCAGAGGCACGTGTAAGTAGGTAGGAAGAGAGAGAGAGGAGAAAATAAGTAAATATGTGAGAGAGCATACACTATCCAACCTTATCACTGAGAGGAAATAATAAGGAAATGGAGATGTTAGGATAGACTGAGACATGGTACTAGAAAAAGTAGTTCATGGGCACAAAATCTTACATGGTAGTTGCCAAGAGACCTACTGATGTCTGCTGTCAACCAAGGAGATACTTGATTATAACCACATAATAAGTGAATCTAGATTAAGTCTAAACTTGGGGGTCAATGGCATAGATAAGAAGATGTCTTAAGAAACAGAGCTTCAGAAGGGAACTTGATTGAGACATCACCTCTGATCATCCACCTTTACCACAAACTCTGCAACTTCTGTCTCTGTCTATAACCTGAGTGTTAGTGGAGATCCAACCCAACAAACAATAGTAGTTGACCTAATTTTTTTGCCATAATCAATAATTCTCTGGCTAGACAGAGATCTCCTTGATCTAAATGGCTGTCAAGACTCCACTGCTAATAACTCATGGATGGAGGTAGGAAGAGGCTGTTGACAGAAGAGGGAAAGAACAAAAGAAAACAATATGCACTCATCAGATGAGAATCCTTGAAAGAGCGAGTGTACCCTCATGGGTCCTTACACTCATTCAAACCACAGAAAGCTACAGCATCAAGAAAGTGGCCAATACCACAACACCAAGGGGGTCCTCGGGTTCTACCTCTGATGAGTATTGTCTTCACAACTTGGGGCAACCTGGTCCCTCCATGGTATTTCTGCCAATGAGAAGCATCAGCTTAATTATGCATGGCCATGATATCTAAAATTTAAGGCAATGTTTGGCATGGAACATATTCTAATCTGTTGAACTGAGGCTGCCACAAGGGCTTCAGAGTGTAGTCCATTGGAAGCTAGACAAGAATCCTTTTAGCACCACTCCATTTGTCCTAACAACAGGAAGATGTATGTCTGCTTCATCTTATACACATAAGCCATCATGTTTTAGGAGATGGCTCTTAGGGACAGCTGCAAGTTTCCTTCTTTGAGTACTTGCTCCCTATGTCTCTTGTCCTTTTGCCACAGATGTGACCATCTGAGATCTCCAGTATCTCATTAAGGAACAATGTCCAACCATGGGGAAAAGTCATGCGGGATAACATGGTGTTTATTACTCAGGTCATGGGGAGTCTGGGAACAGTGAAGTGCCTTTGTTTTAGTGTTTGTAGCCGGTGTTTTCTAATCTACACTTGCACATTAACTGTGCTCATCAAAGCAAAGGATAAAGTTGCTCTTAGGATTTGCAGGTACCTTGGTGCTACAGCACCACAGAAGAGTATCGTGGCATATTGACATGTGGCTTTTAACTTTTGTCACCTGAGTCATCTGGAGTGCTTCCTGAAGTATACATTGCTGGGCCTCATACCTAAGACCTCATAAGTGAGGCCCGAGATTTGGCATTTCTACCAAACTCCCAGGTGAAGTCCATACCAAGGAGCAAGTCCTTTGAAATCAATATCTTACTTCATTTAATGCTAATCAGGACTCTGAGGGAGGCCTTATATTCATCTTCAGGGTAAGAAGCAAAGGCACACAGGAATTTTAACATTTGACGTCAGCTTCAAACCCACAAAATTCTAGTCTGAAATGTTATTTTTATAGCACCAAGCTCTATGCCCTTCCCTTATCTATTTGGGGTCATGTCAATGACCTAGATTTATAGCCTAGTGACGACAAGCAGTTAGTGGCACATCACTAATTTCATCTGTGTGCCTATGGAAAATGCTATACTTTCAAGCAGAAGAGCTATTACATTTTTATACTGGGGGGAAAAGTGAGCATGATATGGTTTGTCTTTCCAAAAGACTGGTGTGTTGAAGACTTGGTCCCCTGGCGCAATAATCAGGGATAGGCTTAGGAAAGTAATTGGTTCGTATAGGAACTGACCTAATCAGTGTAATATCCACTGATGGGTTCATAAATATGATGGTGCTAATGGAAGGTGCTAGAAACTGTGGAAGATTGTTCTTGATTAGAGACCATGGGTAGACGGTAACAAGCCTTGACCGGTATATCCTATTCTAACATTCCCTTTGTGTCTCTCTGGTTTTTTGAGGCCTTGAGGGAAGCAGGGTTTCACAATCATGCTCTTTCCCTGCAGGCTTCTAGGCTTCTGCCTTGCTGCAGGTCTAGAAGCAACAGATCCAGCACACCAGAGACTGAAATCTATGAAACCATGAGCCAAAAGTAAGTCTTTTCCTCCATTCCCTCCACTTGTTGTCCTTTTTGTCACAGCGAAAAAAAAAAAAAAAAAAAAAAAAAAAAAGACTAACATGGGACATTCAAACCTTTTTAAATAGATTTATTCAGTGTCCTTTTTTTATGAAAGTGTACATGGCCCAGGTTTGGAAAGAACATTACAGCATCAGCAAGTGTCTTCAAAGATCAATTCCATTTCCTGCAGCTAATGCTAGTTTTAAAGTTTTTTTGGCTACATTTTTACCTCTTCCTTGTATTAACAGCTAAAGTTCTATTGAAATGTTATTACGTTTTTCCTGGATAAAAATTAGTTTCTCTGTGGAATTTCCCTATTGCAAAACCAATTTCTTCCTTATATTCCTTCAAAAGTTAAAGCAAAAAAAAAAAAAAAGATTATGAAGTGACCATGAAGAATTTCTGCCTGTTTTTCAAAAGTATTTTCTAGCTAACCCATTTTTTTACAATGTTCTTTGAAAAAAAACCCACTCTGTTCCATATTTGAATTTTATGCACGTAGTTTAACAATAGCGATATTATGATTCTACGAACTTGCATTGATTTTTAAAGATCTGAGTAGAAATAAAAGTTATAATAAAAAAAACCTTTGGATTTAAGCTTAAAGAATGTTGGATTTGAGCTTCATGTTTTGTTTTGTTTTGTTTTAAACTGGATTTAATCAGAAAGCCTCTTCTCAGAAGGCTACCCTTTCATGGTACCAGAAGTTGTGATACAAACTTCAAGGAAGGAATGTAACCCATAGTCAGCCCTACCCGGCTATGATACCTATAAACCACAGCAATGAGCAACATGATGCCATAACCCTAAGCATGAAATAGGGTCACACACAATCTGGAAGTGACCAGTAGTTCTTGAAATTATGGAAATTATACCTGGTACTGGAAACATAGTTGAACACTAATGGCTAGTGGAGTCATGGATCTTAGAGAAGAGTCTACTACTGCCACCTTACCAAAGCAGTATATCCCCAACTATATTCTAAATATTTGCCCTTATTTCACATATAAGTATAGTGCTCACCTCCCATTAAAGAAAGTTCACTTTGCAATAGAAGAAACCATTACATAAGACCACAACGGGTTTAAAAAAATACAGAAAACAATTGACCTTACCATGGCAAGTGTCAACTGATGTATCCACAATTCCTGCACCCAAGGCTTAGGGATCAGCACAAAAGAGAGGCAGAAAGACTGTAATAGCCAAAGAAATAGGAAGTCTCCTGCAAGATTATACCTCCTAAAAATGTCTGAGAAACTACACCATGGAATCTTACCAACCTGGCTGCTTAAACATGACCTGTACAAGAACAATACCAATTTCTAATAACATGGAAAGTGGAACTCTCATGGGACCTTAGCATCAAACAAACACTGACAGGCCACTAAGGAATGTTGACAGCAGGAGAAATAGACTTCTCCTATAAAGAACCTCTGAGCTAACTTCAAGTGGCCAGCCTGGAAATGATATACACATAAGAAACATTGTACAGACTTAGCAGGTTGTATTTATGTCTTTAAGTAAAGAGGTCATTAATTTAAAAGAGAAAAAAGGAAGACATTGTTGAGGAGGAAAGGAAGAGGGAAACTATATAATTATATTTTAATTTCAAAAATAAAAAGAATATGAAATAAAAAATAATTTATGTCATGATAAGGATTTTTTTATTAGCACTGTAGTCTCTTAAAGACATGTGCAATATACATCATCATAAAATACTAAATGTAGTATATTCAGAGAAGTTCCTGGTCCTAATTGTATTCATAAGATTATTTTCAGCATATTTTCATTCAACAAGTGCTTTTGACACTTGTCACAGACCAGGCATTCAGCATACCATACCAAGAAGTTGACCATGCCAAACAACAACAAAACTACAGAGACTTTGAGAAGATGACTTACCATGAAGTAGCACAATTGACTTCTATCATAACAGCATCTAAAGTTACTGGACCTGAAGTTGCCAAAGCCACTGTGATCAACTGGGAGATGAAAAGCAGAGTCTTCTAAGTGTTTCTGTGATAGAATGATGGGAATGGAAGAGGGAGCAGAAACGGACACGAGATAGTACTGAGAAATAACTCCCTATCAAACATGGCCAGACTTACTCACTTCACCACATTGCAAACCAGAATATAGCTGAGTCTCCCTCTTCTAAAAACACATGTTCCCAAAGCACATAGGTGAATTAAATGGAGAACAAAGTTACACCTTAGGTGATTTTTTTCATATACATATAATAAAGTTTGATTTACAGATTAAAAATATTAAGATCATAATACAATGATAATAATAACAACAATATAATAATAATAGAAATAGAAATGTATATTGACTTAATGTTCTACTACCGTAAAGAGACACCATGATCACAACAACAAGTCTTATGAAGGTAAACATTTAGTGGGGGCAGGCATACAGTTTCGGAGACTTAGTCCATCATCATCACAGCAGGAAGCATGATGGTGTGCAGACAGAGATTGTGCTGGACAAGTAGCTGAGAGTTCTACAACCAGGTTTGCGGGCAGCAGGAAAAGAGAGCGCCACTAGGGTATTTTGAAATCTAAAAGTCCAACCCCAGTGAGACACTTCCTCCAACAAGGCCACATCTCCTAATCCTTTGAAATAGTGTCATTTCCTGATATCAGGACAGCATTCAAATCTATGATCCTATGAGGGTCATTGTCATCCAAACTACCACATATACCAATATATTACGATAGAGTTATATGAATGGACTGTATCATTCAAAATACAGTTCATTTCATGTTCACCTTTACTTCTCTGATAATGTAGGTACAATATCAACATGTTCAGATGAAGCTAGATGAGTAGCATGAGCATTGTGACACAGTGTTAAGGAATTACACAAGTGGTACTTGAACACAAGCATTGTGACACGACAGTCTGATAATCAAGGAGACTAATAAATAACTAATGGGTAGGTAGTATATACTGCATGGATACTCTGGTCAAAGAGAGAGTTCACGTCTCAAGGATGACAGAGCAATTGGGCAGGCAAGTTCATCACATTACTAGAAACAGAGCACACTTTGAAACATAGGAATCGTTTGTTTCTGGAGTTCTCGGTGGTTCGTGAGCTTTTAAAAAAATTAATAATAATTTTATTAAACATAACATAAACTTTAACACACGGTGATTCTAAAATTAATTTTTAACATTTTTCTTTCTTTCTTTTTCACAGACTCATACAAGTCAAATGTCCAAAGCCCAAATGTCTGACCTCCTTAGTGGGCCGTGAGCATAGGAGTGTTTGCACCAGAAGGCTTTCTCAGAATCTTTCACACCACATACTATAACAGGCTTACATCATAATACAGTTACAAAGGTGAATTTTGAAAATATATTTGGTGTCACCTCAGTTACATAAAAGAAGATAAATGTGGACAAAAGAGCCTGAAGGTCCATGGGGAAAAAAAACATCTAAAACCAATGCTTCATTTAAGAGTGCAAGTCATGTTTTTACTACTGCTATTGTTCCTTTTCTTTCTTTTGTCTTAAAATGTCATATCTTAATTTGAACATGAAGGAAGGAAAATTAGTTAAAAGTTGGAAAAAATATCATCCTAAGACAACTGTCTAGTAAAACACTAAAACCTTCAGGGAAACACCACCAATCCATTGCTTCCACAGGGAGAAAGCTTTGATCCAACTCAGATGGATTATGAAGCAAGAACCATGAAGAGAAACCAGGATGTTCAACTGGATGCTGCTTCTCTAACGAGAGACGACCTCATGGCTCCTTTTCCTTTTAGAATTGTGTTTTATCCCCCACAGCAAGTAAGAGTGGGGATCTTTGAAGAGTTTAGGTAAAAGCACAGTCAACCACCAAAGCCTGTAGTCCTGAGCCTGTAACCCCCACAGAGCCTGAATTCCTACATAGCTCGGGCAATATGGCGCCTCCAAGCCCAGAGCATGAGCAAACATTGGTCTGCAACTCTTGTCTTCACTGGATAGCATGATGTTGGCTGGCAGAAAGTAGGTACCTCTTATGACACTGTAATAACATGGTCCATTCCAAACTGTGTTCACAGCAGGGGAAATAGTGAAATACTCAAAGGAGACCGAATGGGGAAGGATCAGAAGGGAAGTAAAGATAAGAAATCATACTCAAAGAATATGCATAGAGATGGCAATTTTAAATTGACGCGTTTAAATGTTCAAGAAGATGAAGAACAGAAAAATAATATTAAACAAATCAATTATTTAAAAAAGAAAGGATAGACAATTTTCAATAAAGGAAGTAGACATTCCTGAAATAAAAATTAGAGCGGGCACAGCTAAAGAGAGAATATGTAAATATAGATCAAAGAAAATCACCCGGAATGCAGGTGAAATATTTAATGAAAACTTCAAATGATGGAAAAAATACGCCAAAGAAGCTTTGCAAGACTCAAATTACAGGATGAGTTATTCTAAAATATATGTAATAAGGGTTGCAGAGGGCAGTAGAAGAGGAAATGGTGAAATAGTTGTATTTTGATCATTTGCTTCGGTAAATAAATGCATGAGGGTCCAGCTTAAAGGACCTGCCAAGTTCCAAACAGAATAGTTAAGTCTTCACCTACTGGTACCTAATAGTCAGTGGACGTAGAGCAGGGCTTGACAGAGGATGCTAAACACTGTTGGGAAGACAAGAGGGGCCTTTCCAAGCAGACGCAATCAATCCAGCATCAAAGTCCATATTGCCGATGGTGAGCGTCTCCTCCCGGCAAAACTGACACATGGGAACAAATATAAGATCAAACCCTGTCTTGAAAAGGCAAGCAGGTTGCTACACAAGGGTCTACATATAGAACACCAAGGTGCACATGTTGCCAAGAAAGGAACTGAACCCTGGGTGTGAGAAGAAGAAACAATTGTGAACAGATAAATTAATCTTTAAAAAGAGAAGTGACACTCGGCATCAAACTGTAATTATAGAAATGCTTGCGGTCTGTAATGCTGTTCTATAATTTATTTTTATGGATGTTTTTACATTAATAAGGATGAAGTTAGCAAGTGCACATCTGTAGAGAGATGCCGTATCCTAAGCGTACCACAAATGGATTGGTATGGGTTTGCTCAGTCTTCTTTTTGTGAGAAATGTTGACTTGTTACTCCAATTGTATAAATGTAGCAAGGGAGGCATTGAACAGCGAGTTCTCCCGATGCCCTGCAGTAGGAAAATAAGGGGAATGGATTTATGGACTCTAGGAACCACCAAAGTCCGGTTCCTTAATTTATAAAATGAATACAAGCATTGGCTCTGGCCATTCATAGCGGTTAGATTACAGACCTCTAATAGGTGTTACAGTGTGTTTAGAGTTACAAAATATTACACAACTCGAAATTAAAATCAAAAGTAAAATAAAATATGCATGCTAAGCTTTAGAAAGAAAATTTTGCCAGCTGCTCACAGACGAAGGGCTTTTATAGTCACTCATTTGTTTTTGTTTTGTTTTTTTTTTTTTTTTTAATAATGGCTTCAGCCAGTAACTTTAATTTAAAATAAAAAAGTTTTGTATGATTATTTCTGAGGCATTTTACCTCAAAAAATACTAACAAAAGTATACAAAAATTTTCATAAACTAGGACACACACACACACATATATATGTATATATATACATATATATATATATAATTTAGTTTCAAAGGCATACATCCTTTAAAGCTACTTGTTAATAATTTCAAATATTACTTCATTTCATGCATCTTCCATCAACAACCCCATCTCTAAAAATGGATGCAAGAAGCAGGGGAAGTTACTATTGTCTCTTTTGAAAAATGAAAATGTCTAATTTTCATACTGCTGTGGCACAGTTCAGGCTAATGATGTGCTAATGTGGTATTAGAGTGGTAACTCCTGCAGCTCCAATGGCCTCATCAGGAGGCTGACCTCACAATGGTGTTGCTAGCATGTTAGATTTGACTCGATTTCCATAAGTAAATGGAATCTGAGACTCATTGCATGTTAATCACATAGTTTAGTGTGCCCCGTATTTACTTTGAATAAGCATTGCATTCTCAAATAAAAATTATGTGCAGGAAGACGGGCCAGAATTTGATGGAGACACCGGTGGGTACCCACTCCTTTTGGCTCCCATAATGAATAGAGATTTTGAAGCCTATAGAAAATGAGAGCAGATGTGGATAATGACATAATTTGTTATTTATGAATGCAGGTTTTTCTCTGAAGATTGAGGAATTATCGTGAAAACTATTCATCGGGCCTCAAAAAAAATCAATAAATATTAATATCAGAATGCAAATGTTTTCACGATCATTTAAAATGTGAAGAGTATTTACCCATTTATGCCTCTGAACAATTCAGGGTGCCCTGAATGCTTATTGACTGTGTGTCATTGCATGGTTCAGAGCCGTTCTCTGAACTGCTTAGAACTCCCAGCAAATCAGTAAGCGCACATCCGGAAAAGATAAAGCTACCCGTTCTTCCCTAGCTCCTCTGACTTGTGGAAAGTTCCCTGGGGTGCAGTCAGGAAACCTGGGCTTCTACATTTAAACTCCAGGTGACTCCAAGCAGCTTTCTTAAATATGAGCTACATTTTCCAAACCTAATAAATGAGAATAAAGGCACCGTCCTCAAAGGATTATTTAAAGATAAACAGACATCAGAAACCACAGTGTACATTACTGACAGTTTTAAACCTGATTTAGGATGGAGGATCTTCCACAAAAAATGCAATTATCAATAATGTTATTTGAGAGTTCTTTATTGATGGATATGAATCTGATGACATCATTCAGATGAAAATGAAGTGGCAGGTCAATCATATATATCCCCCAATATTTCTAATCATAATCATTATGTAACTGTATAGGATATGACTAAAAATTTCTCAATATACCAAACTAGTATGGGGTATTGATTCAGTCTTTAATACTATGCCTGCTGAACAATTGATTGAGTTACCAGAGTGATATGAATAAAAGAATATCTCCCATGGACTCGAGTATTTGAATATTTAGTTTCTATCAATATGCTGTCAGTGTTCGGGAAGGTTATAGAGCCCTCTTTAGGGGGAGTCTTTCTGAAGGAAGGGTATCACTGGGAGTGAGGTTTGAGAGCTCAGAGCCACTTGGAGTTTGTTCTCTCCAGTTACGTTTGGGCTTAAAGATAGGATTCCTCAGCTTCCTGCTCCTGCTGACTGGCATGCCTACCACTTACTGTTATCACTTACTGTTATACCTTTCTACCATGGTCCATTCTTACTCCTCTAGAACCATAAGCCCAAATAAAATAAATTCTTCTTCCAAAAGTTGCTTTCTCTCTCTCTCTCTCTCTCTCTCTCTCTCTCTCTCTCTCTCTCTCTCTCTCTCTCTCTCTCACACACACACACACACACACACACACACACACACAAACCCCTAATACGGGTCACTAAATTTGTTAAACCAGGAAAGCTGATTGTTCACATATGTTAATATTCTTATGAAGACTCCTCTGTTCCATTCTGGAACTGGAGAATGAATCGTTTAACAAAAGATCTCCAGCTTAATCTACAGTGCAAACAGCATTGGTGCAGAAACCCTTCTAAGTATCTTGTACTCACCTGCCCAAAACTCTGGGATGCCCAGCCAGGCCCAGGAAGAGGTTAAAAGGGAGATTAGGCTCCTACTGGAGGACTTTAACCAGCTCACCTGCTCTGTTTGCATGGCTTTGAAACTCCAGCATTTTGCCTAAGATTCTATTTGCATAAGAGAACACAATGGTTAGCCTTTAGCTGTCACCTGGACACAACCTAGAATCACTGGGGATGTGTCTCAGTGAGGAATTATCTAAGTGACCCTGGCTTCTGGGCATATCTGTGAGGATTGCATTATGTATTAAGTGATAGAAAAATACCCAAGCTAAAAGAGGACCACACCATTCCCTGAGTTTCTGTCCTGGACTGTATAAAAGATCGTAAGAATAATCTGAGCATGAGAATGTATGTACCTGTTCTCTGTGCTATTGACTGGCTGTGATGAGCAGCTTCAAAGTCATGACTTCCCCGAAATGATGAACTAGGACTATAAGCTAAATAGACCTTTTCTCCCTTAAACTTGTTTGGTCTGAATGTTTTATTACAACAACAAGAAACAAAATCTAGACAAAAGGTTTGGTTACTATAAAGGCACTTAAATTGACCAATGGCGGTGATGCATACTTTCAATCCCAGCATTCAGGAGGTGGGAGAAGATCATCACCAGATTCAAACCCCTTAACTCCATAGTGAGGGCCGTCCTCAGACAACCAAGAGGAGAAAAATTTCATCTGAGGATTCTACCTTCCTTAGTTGAAAGATGAGGAAGCTGTAGCCCAGAGACCATAGTACTGAAATAGTCAGACCATAGCCAGCTCTTAAATGAAGAGCATCACTAAGTTCTTCAGACTCTTGGTTGACGCGATGATGATGACACCCATCACCTTGTCATGCACTGTACATCAAACACCAAGTCACACATTCCACCTGTACATTTTTAAACCCAGAAATCTCTGTAAGGATTCTCCCAGTTTGATGAAGAAGGTCAAGGTCGTTAAACAACTTGAACAAGCCTACATTCTATTTCAGCCAACACCAAATCTTGCACCTATGTTTAAGTTAAAGTTGAATGTTTCTTGTTGGCCATTGTCTTAGTTAGGGTTTTACTGCTGTGAACTGCTACCATGACCAAGGAAAGTCTTATAAAAGATAACATTTTATTAGGGCTGGCCCACAGATTCAGAGGTGCAGTCCCGTATCATCAAGGCAGCAACATGGAAGCATCCAGGCAGGCATGGTGGAGGAGAAGCTGAGAGTTCAGCATCCTCATCTGAAGGCTGCTGATGGAAGACTGAGTTCCAGGTGGCTAGGGTAAGGGTATTAAGTCCATGCCCACAGTGACACGCCTACTCCAATAAGGCAACACCTCCTAATAGTGTCACTGCCTGAGGCAAGCATATACACACCATTACAACCATCAAAACAGCAGCCCATCACAAAGCCCACAGTTAACTGGGTGTGCACTATGTAGTTAATGGCAGGATTTTTGCCAGACTTTTCATAAGTACCTTATCAAAATTGAGACATAATGATTATGAACATGGAGAAGCCAAGTGAAATCTTTATTTCAGAACTGTTTCCCTCTCTCTGGGCTGCAATCACATCTAACTTCATGATGATTCTGTATGTTATTGGGATAAACTTGTGGCTTTTCTACTGCTGGATATATCATATAATTAAACATGTTCGTGTATTTACTGGCTCAGGAGGTCTAATGCACATCCTGCAGGTGAAGTCTGTATGTGTTACTAGGAAGGTGCTTTCCTGCTGGCATTTGTGCCTTGCAAGTTTCATGCTCAGATCAATTTTCTTCAAATATAGATAATCAGAGTTGCCTCAGTATAATTGTAACACCATTGTGGGGCTTGGACTAATTTTATACAGGTTATAAATGTACATCTCAGTTATACAGAGTTTCATGGTAAAAAAATATATATGTGTACATTCCCTTTGAGTAATCTGTCTATAGTATGAAATTATTGAGGATGGATCTAATATGCCCAAAGGAAATAATAATTCCAACTTGAGGTTTTTTTTTTACATAGGTTAAAAAAAAATGATATTGTGGTTCTTGCCATGGATGTATTGTTTATAAAGTAGAGACGGAAAGGGGGTTTAAAGGTGGAGGGTTTAAATTAGAAGAAATATAACACCAAAAATACGGGACAGGAAGGGAGAATACTGTAGATGAAAACATATGATGGGAAAAGACCATAATGGGGAGATAGTCTGGGGGTTGGGGAGAAATTAAAATGAATCTAAAGTGCTAAAGTATGCATGAAAATGCCACAAAGAAATCTGTTACTCTGTGAGCTAATTTAAAATTCTTAATTAAATTTAACAGATTCAAGAAATTCTCATAGTATATTTACAAATATTCGTATGTGTGTCTGTTACCTTAAAAATGAATATGTCTCACCAAAAAAAAAAAAAATGACAGATGGCCTATAAATGAAAATCAAAGGCAGAAGAAGCAAATTGACAATAACTGTGGACAGAGAGAAGTCCTCATGGAAGAGCTGACTGGTTTTACTATTGTCTAAATTTTTCAGAAAACTTCCCAGCAGTTGTGGTAAGGTTTACCATATACTCCTTTAACAAATCAAGTCTATATTTAATTAGCATCTGCCTCAGCCGACAGTTGGTGCAAGCTTTGATCTGTGCAGTCACAGGCCCGTTCTCCCACTCTCTGTGCGAATGTTAGACATCACATGAGTTCTATGCACTGAGCAGACTGCTACTACTGTGATTATCTCGGCAAATGATTCACTCAGCTTTCCCCTGGAGTGTGTGTTATTGCCTTCTCCCTGAAGGACTTTCTTCAATATTTTTTGGAATACAACTAAAGAAATTGGTTTTTGTTTGCTTGCAAAGTTCTTATTTGTGCTTGGTTGTTGAGCGGTAACTTCTGTATCAAGAATTCTGCACTTGCATCGTATCCCTTAGAATGTTAACGATGAAGCCGGTTTATGGAACTTCGGGTGAGAGAAGTCCCTTCAGTCTTCTCACACATAGCCTTCCCCTGCACTATAGCTTTCTGCGTGTAATTCCTCTTTGATGTTGTCCCATGACCATTCTACCAGTCTATGCTCTTTATTTTATTTTTACTTTGTTCTTTCTTCTTGTGTTTCATTTTACTCAATTTCTATCAATCTACTATGAAGCCCATTAATCCTCTTGTCTATGTCAAGCCTACTAATAATTCCACCAAATCACCCCTCTTTACCATGGTTTTCACCACCACTGTGTGTGATTCCTCGTAAGAGTACACATCTTTCTAATACAATTCCTTAGCTATTGATGATTTTTTTTTACTTCCCATTTTCACTATAGCTTTTCACAAAACTATTGTAGTAAATTTTAGCTCCTTTTCTAGTATAGCTAACCATATGTGATCTGGGGTTGCCATCGGTTTTCTTAAATTGTGTGTGTGTGTGTGTGTGTGTGTGTGTGTGTGTGTGTGTGTGTGTGCGCGCGTGTGTGTGTTCAATTTGTTAAAGTTACACAGGCCAGATGTAATGAGAGTAAACACCACTGCAGATGGTTAAGGATATTATATAAAGATTATGTGGATGAAGTGGGAGGGTGGAGGGAAGGTCAGTAAGCCAGTAGCTGGGTGTGCCATTACTTTGACTGTACTCAGAACAGCCACGGTTTCAAATTCCCTTAGTATCTCCTTAGTTTTAATGTGGTCTTCTTAGTGTCCCTCATCCAAACCCAGCTTCCAACTTCTTTGTGCTACTATGCCTCGGGGAGGATCTTTCTCCATATGCTCGTCACAACCACAGCAGTGTACTGCTGTGACTTGTTACTAGGCACTTAGCTGATTTTTGCGTGACAGATGGGAACCTTTCATTCTAATTTACTGTCTGTCTTAAGAAAGTCTTAAGTCTTCGGAATGTCTCTGAACGTGCTGCTTAGTTTTGCAATTCTTCTCCTCTAGTGGAAGCTCTAATGATCTGGGTCCAGGATGGACTTGTGTCCTTTACTGTTCTCCTTGTTCTAATCCCCTCACCTAAAAAACAGGGTATTTTTCTCTTCCCCTTTATCCACACCTCTGCTTCTCCTTCCCTATCTCTTTTCACACATTTGGGAGATTAATTTTCCTGTATTTTTGATCCCTCTTGGGAAGTTCTCATTTTGAAGGCTAACTTGGAACCTGTTTTTGTTGAGGAGAGAAATAACTACCCACTGTTCTGTGCTCTAGCTAGACATTAGACGGGACTCTGATGTAACTAGATGTACAGCAAATGAAGGCATGTAGTGCATATATACATACACAAATGCATCTATACAGAGAGGTGATGACTGAGAGATCATCTATAGCCCAAAGTACTCCCCTCAAACTTATGGTCTCCCTGCCTCAGTGTCTCAAATTGTGACACCACACTTGATGTTAGATGTACAAGAGTCTAATCTATACTACATTTATTTCCTTTCCTATTTTAAAAGATATGGCAGCAATCAAAAACACTACTGTGTTGCAGTTAATTTCAGGTGTGTATTTGACCAACTGAGGAATATTCATGGTATGGTGCATCTATGCAGGTGTTTCTGCTTAAATTCGTGGCATGCATGAAGCCCATCGTCCCTCACTCAGTGTCACTAGTCATCACTAATTTGACTCTGGGTGTGAATGCAACAAAAATGCAGAGGAAAAAATGTACATTCTCGCTTCAGGCAAAGATTGACAGCCACATGTTTTCTTTACCTGGTTCCGTAGGCTTCCGCCTTATTTTGAATCCCCTTAGGAACGTCTCTGCCTTCTAGGTAACTCCTCCTGGGAGATCTCAGTCTCCATGATGTTGTCAGGCAACTCTGCTAGCAAATCCTCTTTTACATATCTGCTTCTATTAGCTATCTTCATCTTCACTTTGACAAAATGCCCAGCCAATGCTACTTCATGTAGGAAAGAGTTTTTCTGTTCCCATGATTTCAGGAACTCTCAGTCCATGCTAGTAAGACAGGTATAGCAGCAGGCCTGGTTCCTGTCCATGAACTTAAGGAGTGTAGATGGATGGTCATATGCTAGCAGCAGCCAACCAGGAAGCAAGGAGGGCTATTTAGGAACTACAAGTAGCCCTCTTATAACCCTCAAGAGCTGGTCACTCGTAGACTATGTCAAGTGACTAGGTTCCACTTCCTGGGTCACTCCACCAACCAAGGACCAAGCATTCAAACACATCATATCTCATTAACACTATGACACCATCTAATCTTACATGTCTACTCCACTGGGCTGCTTCTCTGGGGGAACCCTGATAATAAACACACCATAAGATGAAATTAACTTATTAGAACCCTTAGCCTAGCCAAAACCTAATGAAATGTAACAATCAATTTTGAGCTGCATTCTAGTGAAAATAACTAGAAAGCAAGGCTGTATTATTTTCTGAAAGAAACATGAAGCCCACCACACTCCTACTAGGCTAGTTAATGGGATTGCTAGTTATATTTGTCTGTTGTTTTTGTGTTTGAAGCCTGAGTTAGGAATATTCACTAAAAATACAGCATGTAAGGGATGGTAAGATATTTTATTTAGGGGCTGGAAAGAAGGCTCAGTGTAAGAGCACTTACTGGCTATAGTGGCTGGTTTTGTGTATCGACACAAACTGGAATTATCACAGAGAAATGAGCCTCAGTTGAGGAAATGCCTCCAGGAGATCCAGTTGTAACTATTTTCTCAACTAGTGACCAAGGGGGCAGGGCCCAGTCCATTGTGGGTGGTGCCATCCCTAAGCTGATAGTCCTGGGTTCTATAAAAAAGCAAGCTGTGCAAGGCAGGCGAAGCAAGCCAGGGTAACATCCCTTCATGGCCTCTGCATCAGCTCCTGCTTCCTGACCTGCTTGAGTTCCAGTCTTGACTTCCTTTAGTGATGAAGAGCAATGTGGAAGTGTAAGCTGAATAAACCCTTCCCTCCCCAACTTGCCTCTTGGTCATAATGTTTTGTGCATTATAGAAACCCTGACTAAGACACTAATCTTGCAAAGAACCTGGGTTTGGTCCTTCACACCCAATTCCCACATAACAGCTCATAATCCTATGTAACTTCAATGCCAGGGTGTTTTTAAGCCCTTGTCTGGCCTCTCCAGACACCATGTGTACATGATACACAGACAGACACAAAATAAATATTTTAATATACTTTATTTAACAAACACATATTGAGAAAATATTTTATAAGGATCTAGGTACAAAATGAAAAGGTGAGCCAAACAGATGGTCCAGTGAGTAATGATATGCATTGCCAGCCTGGTGACTTGAGTTGAGTCCTGTGGTTGCTGGAATGACTAAGAATGACTCCATAGGCTCATATAGTTGAATAGGTGGTTCCTTGTTGGTGAAACTGTTTAGGGAGGATTAAGAAGAGTAGCCTTTTGAGAAGAGCTGTGTTACTAGGAGAGGACTTCAATGTTCCAAAAGAATCATTTGATTCCCAATGTCCCCTCTGTGCCTTCTGGTTGTAGATCAAGATGTGAGCTCCCAACTGTTCCTTCGTTGGCCCATCATGAACTTTAACTCTCTGAAACTATATACCAAATTAAAGTGTTCTTTTATAAGTTACCTTGTCGTGCTTTTTTATGCCAGCAATAGAATAGTAACTCAGACAGGTCCCGACGACTCACATTGTAGAAAGAGTGAATGAACTCCCATATGTTGCCTTCTAACGTCCACACATGCACTGTAACCCCTATACACACATGCATTTTTTATACACACAGAAAATGGGTAAATAGAGTGTAATAAAAATTTAAATAAAACAGAAAAGATTTATTTCTTACCTTTCAGAAATTCCTAATTATGTAAAAAAAGTCAAAAGAAGGCAAATACGTTGAATATAATTGCTTTCTTATTATATCAAAATGGTCAAAATTGTATAATTAAATAAAATTAGCTGACATAAACAAAAACACATTTTTCAAAACGGAAATAATTTATAACCCTCAAATTTAACTCAGAAGTCCTGTGTGTTGAGTGTAACAGTATAAATGGATCGCACTTAGAATTTCATTAGGAATTGGTCTTTTATTCATTCCATTTATTTCAAATAATTTTGGCTATATTTAACATCAGGTTTAGGTTATGGATGCATAGCCTGTTTGTGTAATCTTTTATTTGATGAAATAGCTCTCAAAGAGACAAGGTACCTGGCAACTTCTCAAACCAAATTAGATATATACCCCATGAATACTGAGAGAGTCAAATCCTGCAGAAGACAGAGACAGCAAGAACTGCCATTTTTTGTGTGGATAGAGTACCACCTTGAAGGGAAGCTTGACGGCTGTCGCCAAGCCAAATGTACTCTTGGATACTGTTTAGTATTTATGTAAAGGAGTTTAAAAAGTCACCGTGTGTTCATGCATCAAACTATACCTGAATGTTTATCACAGCTAAACTCCTAATTGGCATAATGTGGAGGCAATAAAAGTGTCCTTCACTGAGTAAATGGATAAATGAGCTGTAGAGCAATGGATAATGGATTCAGTTCTGAAGGGAAATGAGCTAACATTTGCTGGGAGAATCTGAAATGGGAATGACTCCATAGAACGCTCTTAAATTCATGCCGCTACATGAAATGACCTCATCTGAAATTGTTACCATGGCTTGATTCCCTACAAAACCTTCTGGAAAAGACAAAACTATGGAGACAATTTTTTTTTTTTTTTTACTGATATCCCAGAGTAACAGAAAAAGGGCAGGGGGGGGCAGAAAAGAGATTTTTGAAGACAAAGAACTTGCTCTATGTAATGTGATAATGGGGGTTACATTAGCGGTTTAACCAAACTCACAGAGGCAACCATATTCAAATTGAAAGCAACCAGCCTTATTGACTTTCCCTGAGGGATAAATAGTGTATCTATGAAGAGCAGATGGTACCAAATGTACTTCTTGGGTGGAGGACGCTGCCGTGGAGGTGACTGTGGGGACTGGGTTAAAGGTGCTCTCTGTGCTTTCTGCTCCATTGTTCTGTGATCTGTAACTGCTCCCAAATTAAAGTATGGGGATGAAAGGATTATGACGGCCAAGATCAGGAATTGAAATAACAGAGTAGGTAAGATGGTTCAGGAGAAAAAGGTGCTTATCACCAACCTGAGTTCCATCTCTAGAGTCCACCTCATAGGAGGAGGGAACCAATTCTTCTGAGTTGTCTTCTGGCCTCCACACAGGCTTGGTGGTATGGGTCCCTGCCACATACACACACTGAATAAATAAATGTGAATGTTTAAATGAAAGGAATCTGAACAAACACTGCGATGAGCCCTTTATCTTGAGGCAATAACTGATAAAGAAGGAAAACTCCGTTGAGAAACTTAAAATCCGAAGAAGGCCATTAAGCCAGGAAACACATAACAGGCATGTGGAGCACATGGAATTCAATGAGTAGAGAGTACACACAGGTATGTCTTGGGATCCAGAAAACAGAGGCAGAGGGACAGGGAACTCACACTAGATACCCAGGCCTGCCAATCAGATGAGTGAAATCGTCAGGACTAGTTAACAGCTCGGTGTAAAGGCAAGGGGAATGCCAAGTGCAGAGAAACCAAGTGACTCAGAAAATCTGTGGGCTGGTTTCTCAGACAGACAGAAACATGGGACACAGAGATCCTTACTGTGTAGCCTGGGTGTAAGGAGCTCAGATCTGAAGGAGGATGCCAGCTATGCAAATAGGGAAAGTTGGGAGGCATTGCAGACAAAGAAGTTAGAGGTGGGGTGACTGATTCGATCAGGGTGATGAAGGGAAGGGAGAAATCAAACGTGCAGGGTTTCATGCTGGGCTAATAGTCCTGCAATTTTCTCATTAGTGTCTCCAATCCATCTTTTCCCAAGAGCCTTCTCTGATCTGCTTTTAAACTTGCCCGTGCCAGAATTAGCATATCTGTTTGGAAAAAAAAAAAAGAAGAAGGTAAAAACATTTATTCGTAGAATGTTTTCGAAGTAAACTATTCCTGAAATAAGGATGTGTTTGCCAGCCAAAACTCACTCTATATTCAAACTAAAGTTTAAACAGTCTGTCCAAACATGACAGATGTTGGAATCAATTGGTTTGTAGGTCTTATTCTCCCTCTCCTTGGCTTCAATAAATAAAAATCTTTTTTTAACATATCATCTAGCAAATGTATTTACCAAACTCTCGTGATGCAGATAGACTTTTATAAAGTTAATTAACCGTAAAACTCTTGGCCTTCAAAGGAAAAAGAAAGGTAATGAGGACACATGCTTTATAAATGGTTTAAAAATACAACAGCCTGCCAGGTAAAATATACACATATTATACAAACACTTGTGAACATGTGTGCCCACACATGCAAACGTGCACATATATACGCACACATTCACATACATACAGACATGCACAAACATACACACATATCAGTGCACATACACTCTTATACACATACACAGATACACATACATGTACATACACACATCTGCGTACACACTCTCACACACCATAAAAACAATTTTCTCTTTAGTTCTCTAAATTTTACCAGCTCTGTTACCTGAAGTTTCAAGTAAATTTGAAGATAGCTTCTGTGAAAGATTCCCTAAGGTTCAGCAATTTAAAATGTACACTTGTTCATATCACCCCCAAGATGCCCGAGTCTGCTAAAACGCTATCCACGTGGAAACAGCATGGAATTCTTTCTGTGTGTTTTCATGAGCAATAAATATTCGTTCATATTCTCTTCCCTAGAAATACTGAGAACAACAGGCTAAATTCAATAAATGCAAAAGCAATTGAGACGTAAACTGAGCCCTAATGCTGCCTGGCCTCTCTCAGCCTGCATGCACATCAATACATTGTTCATGCTACACATGTGTTCATGCTATAACCTAGAACTGAGGACTCTAAAGACCAAATAATACATACAAGTACACAGCACAAGTGCAAGGTAAATAATCAATATCTATCTGTTATATATATCTGAGGTTCCCCTCACCCTGAGTAAGTAAACATTTGCTTTTAACTCTTTACTGCACATTAAACTGTGAAGAATAGAATGCAGCACCCTTAGATTTAATTTGTCATGAAATTGCTTCAATACTGTCCCATGTATTGTGTGGCCCTGCCCTTCCTTGTACACTTCCACTAAGTTGAGTCTGGCTTGCTGCCCTTCAATAAAACCTAGAGTAGTGGCTCTCCACCTGTTGATCTCCACCAACCCTTTCACAAGGACTTAAGACCATTGGAAAAAGCACAGATATTTATATTACAGTTCATAGCAGTGGCAAAAATACAGTTATGAAGTAGCAGCAATAATAATATATGGTTTGGGAGGTCACCACACCCTAAGGAACTGTATTAAAGGGTCACAGCATTAGGAAGGTTGAGAATCAAGAAAGTCCAGCTACTAAGCTCTCAGTTCTGCCTTTCTGACTCTGTTGTGACACTGGCCACTCATGTCTGAACTCTCAATGTGGTCCACTCCTCCATACCAGAATCTCTCTTTCTCCTCTCACAGCCACCAAAGCTGCATTCTAAGTACCGGCTCTTTGAGCATGTTGCTTCTGTTCTCCTATTTGTGATAAAATGCCTGCCCCTGACCAAATCAGCATAAGGAAGGGTTTATTTGGGCTCCCAGTTTGAAAATACAGTCCAGCCTGGTGAGAAGGTCATGGTGAAGCATGAGGTGGCTGGTCACATTGCATCCACGGTCAGGAGGCAGAGAGAAGCAAAAGCTAGTCCTCGGCTTGCCTTCTCTCCTTACCCCTCATTTTGATTCAGTCTGGGGCTCCAGTCCCTTGGGTTATTATCCATTTTCAGCACAGCATTGAAAACTCCAAGATACTCCAAGAGGTGTCTTCCAGGACATTCCAAATCCAGTCAAGTTTACAAAGAGGGTGAACCATTATACTTGCTTCTTTTCTCCTGACCAATCCGCCCAGTGTCCTGTGTGGTGTGACAAATGTATGGTACTTAGAATGGACACTACCACATCTGTTGCTGCTTCGTCACCCTTTACAGGCACCGTGTCTTCTGTACTGGGAGTCCATCAAACTCACAGCCATGGGGGGCTGAGAGGTGCCTAAGTTAATTCAGATCAGAGACATCATCGAAATCAAAGCAATGATCGCATGCCTTTCTAAACTCCCCATCTTAAGCAATTCTTTCCATTTCTTAATTAGCCTTTTAATACTTTTATTAAAGCCTTCCATGTTTTATTTTGAATCACTTCTTTTTAGTTGTTTCAGCTTCCCCTTACCAAATACAGTCTAACTGCATTGAAACACATCCTTTCCAAGTGTGTGTGGGGGTGGGGTGGGGTGAAGTATTGAAACCAGAAGACAGTGAGGGTGTCATTCCTCCAGTGTTATCTACTATTCCTTTTTGAGACAAAGTTTCTCACTAGCCTCAAACTTGCCATGGAGGCTAGTCTGACGGACCGCCAAGCTCCAAGGATTCACTTATCTCTTCCTCTCGAGTTCTTGAATTACAGATCGGGGGCTTCAGATAGCAAAAATATCCAAGAAACTTCAACACTAAAATGCTGCCTTTTAACTGTTAGATTCCCGGAGCTGGAGACATGGCCCCGTGGCTGGGAGAGGTGACTTCTTGAGCCAAGCATCCAGGTTTGAGTCCCAGTACCAAGCTGATTGCTCAAACCTTCCTGGAACTTCAGTTCACGCAGATCTGCCCTCTTCTGAGCCTCTCAGGCACCAGCAATGCACATGGTGCATAAGCATAGATGCAGGCAAGCATTTATACAGAAAAAAGTCAGAAATGAATTACAACAATATTACATTTCTTAACACAAAACATTTCAAAATAATCGATGACCATAAAATGTTTGCCAAAAATAAAGAATTTGAGCTTTGTCTATAATATGCCCGTGGTTATTCAATTCCAAAATATGTACAAGGCAAAGGTGAAGAAGCAAGCAGAAATATGAAGTCTGAGAGAAAGAGGAGGCACCACCACCAGAACTGTGATTTGTCCTCTTTCTAGTGAGACTTTAGAAATAAATTTTTATCTTATTAATATGCAAAGAACTCCATAGTGCACAAATATAAGTATATCGCTTAGAAGATACTATAGAGTAGGCGACAAATAAATGTTTAGGAGCTGAGAAAGTGTATAATCTGTCCAGAGGTGTAACGAGTGGCTCTGCCTCTGGAAATTCAACACCAATGAAAGAAGAATGAATAACCACTATCAGTTTGGCCTTGACTGAATACCAGTTTCCCCTCATTAGGTCACTTATTGCATAGAAGAAACTCACAAAGGGAGTTCTAATACAATAATCATGGACACCGCCATGGTTTGTTCAGGATAAGGAACTGAGGCATACAAAGAACATACAGCTTGCGTGTAGCCACACTGTTCTCAGGTGATGCAGCCTACACTGGACTGAATTCAGCTGGCTTCATCTTCTTCATGACACCTACCTCTAAGGGAGGCACCTAAAATTGTAGAACGTATTAAGTTAAATTAACCGTGCACCAAGGTAGGACTGGAAAGATGGCTCTGTGGGGATGGACACCTATAACAAGCATGAGGACATGAATTCAGATCCCAGTAACCATGTCAAAAGCTAGTGTAGGTTACCATACAACTAAAACCATAGCATTGTGGGTATATGAACATACATGTATATATGTAAGTATGTATGTATGTATATATATATATATATATATATATATGTATTTGCTTGCACACATACACACAAGTACTGGGGTAACTATGAATGAGTTCCAGTAGTAAGAATAAAATCCAGGGAAGGAAATAGACTAGCCTCGTGGAGGAATTCAGATCTGAGTTCATTCCTCGAGTCTGGACATAAAGACAGAACTGAGGTCATGCCAGGAGACACAGTTTCAAAATTCTCATCAAGGCTCCTTGAAGTCAATAAAGTTTTTAATGGCATTGGTTTATTAGCACTACAAATGCTGTGGACTGAGTTTACTCACGGGCCATGTATCATGACACATCGGCATTATGTTGGCATATGAGGAATGAAATTTATCCAATCATAACTTCTGCCTCTTAAGACTATCCCGAAAAATAATTAAGTAGGAAATGTTCATAATAGTCGCACAGTCCTTTCCTAATCTAAATGATAATACTCAGTATCAGAGGCTGTGTCGAGCCTAATGATGACTCTACCCGAAAACCCCGAGGAGCCAAGGACATGTTCTGATCCTTACAAGGAGCTATCATGGCAATTTTGCCACTTGATGAGAAAGAGGGTGGCTAATTGTTCAGTGTAAAATTGGCAATGACCTCTATGATGCTTTCAACTGGCTAGACTCTCTAGCTTCAGATCCTCAAAGCCAGCTAACAGGCCTTCTGCTGATTTGAGGAATCCCATTCTGACTGTTAATGAAAACTTAATGGGGCTGACATAAGTAAAATGATCTGAGCCAGCCTCGCTCTAAATTACTTTTTCTGTTGCCTTGCCGAATGTTGTTGGGTCACTGAACGCTGACATCATGCTGAGGTACTGAAGGAAAACTGGAGAACAACAAGGAGAATGCTGTCCAGACTCAAGTCAGACAAATGGCTCCTCAGCTAACAATGAAGCACGGGCTCTGCTCTGGGGCTGGGGGTCAGGTCAGGAAGAAGAGAGCCAGGCTTAACTATAAAGGAGCACAGAATGTTGTTGGGACTCATGGAAGCATCTTTCTTCCATTGCTTTATTTCTTCAAAGTATTTTACATCTTAGTAGTGCTAGTTGCTACAGAACACAGAATTTTGTCAAAATCAAATACAACCATACAGTCAGGTATAATTTATTGTAGATAAATGATACCCAACAATGAAGATTTTAAAGAGGGGGCCCTGTGGCATTTTTCCTTTTCAGAGTCAGAATTAGAATACTAAGCTGAGGCGTTCATTGGTTAGCTAGCTAGGTAAATAAGAGAAACTAGCAAGTGCCTAGACTTTACTGAGATGCATTTTTGCCCTGCATCCAGTGTAATACTCTGCCCTTTCTGCTCTTATGCTAGGTGAAGTGTTACAAGCCTCAATGGTAGCAACACAAGAATGGGTTCGTGATATATCTCAGGTAGTAAGGTAACTGTGGCTTTGGCTAGTTCGTGAGACCTCTCTGAGCAATGATTTTACTCTCTCTTAATTGGGGGTGACTCTGGTTAAAGGATTGCTATAGAGATAATATCGCATTAATATTTTTAAGGTGACTGTAAAATTCTAGATGGTCAATAAATTGTACCTGTGGGTACTACTTTCCTGAAATAATGAATCAGACCTAGGGTTAGACCATAGATAACCACATCTTACAAGATGGGTATAATGCCTTCAGGGTGCATTTACTCATTCTGCTGCCAGTATTTCTGGGAGGGTTAACACTGCCAATTTAACAGGATATAGAAGCACCCAGAAGACAAAGCTATGTATATATCTACATATATACATAGGGAGAGTCTATGGGAGAATTTCTAGATTGGAATTGACCTAGCTGTGAAGACCTACCCTAAATAAAGGTGGCACCATTGAGTGAAAAGGACAGAGCAAGTTGAACACCAGTATTCATAATTCTCTACTCTTGACTGTGGGTTCAAGGTGACCAGCTACTTCTAGCTCCCTCTGCTATTCCCACTTGGCGTGCCCCCAAACTGTGACCCAAAATAAAGTCTGCCTTTCTGAGGTAACTTTTGCTGGTATTTTGCCACATCAGAAAGTTAATGACATGATTACTTGGTGCCTACATTATGAAAAATACTGGCCTAGATGTTTATAATTAATCAAAAGACAAAAGATACTTTCCAAAAGAAGGAGATTACAAATCAATAAGCTAATGCATCTATAATATGCCAGATGGATATCCATTCCAAAAATAATTGTTAACCAAGAGGGTAAAAGAGTGCCCAGGAATGATGGAAGATGCCCTTTTATTGAGTGGCTTAGAAGCATCTGATCTACAAATATATACATGGCAGGAAAGGGAAAGCAAGGTTATGCAAAGAAGTCACTGAGTAGGAAGCATTCCAGTCAGAGGAAGAACAGGAAATGACTTAATAAAGGGACTACTATGTGTGTTTGGGTATCAGCCACATCTGTGGAACTGCGTGCATTGTTCTTTGTTGTTGTTGTTGTTCTTGTTGTTGTTGTTGTCTGTTCATTTATTTGTTTTTTTGTGAAACAGGGTCTTTCTATGGAACCCTGGCTGTCTTGAAACTCACAATGTGGATCAGACTGTCCTTGAACTCACAGAGATCTGCCTGCTTCTGCCTCCTGAGTGCTGAGATTAAAAGTGTGAAGACTGTGTTCATTGCTTTCAAGGCATAGAGACGTGTGATTATTTGTGCAGGATGTGATGATACACAAGTCACCAACTTTCAGAATGCTGGGGCGCTGTCTACCCTCTTTGTAGCTGGGTTTACTTCCTATTAAAATCATACTGCATTTGCCTGCACTATTTTGTAGATACCCCAAGGAGGTAGATAAATACTGAAGAAATATTTACTGACGGTAAAAGGTCAGAAGACTGGTAGTATACAAAGGATCTAATAGGGCAAATGGGAAAGGGGAGAACCCCTGGGGGGGTGGATAAATACAAAAGAAGATGGGAGGAGTCAAAAGGAAAATATAAAGATACCAGTGATCGGATGCAGAAAAGGGAGAGGCTCCTCCAGAAGGGGATGGAGCTAAATACAGAAGAGGGTGGCAGAACAGTAAAGAATAGCTGTATAAGACTGATCTGATGAGGAAAGGGGGAAAGAAGGCTCATTGGGGAACTAACTGCAAAGGAAGTAAATACAGGGGAGGGAGGTGGATGGGTATGCTGATTTTTACACTGGAGAGGTGGTGCCTCAGTTGAAAAACTATATCTATAAGATTGGCCCATAGGCAAGCCTGTACAGTATTGTCTTCATTAGTGATTAATATGGGAGGGTCCAACCCAGTGTGGGTGGAGTGTCCCTGGTCATTACTTCTGTGTTCTATAAGAAAGCAGGCTAAACAAGCCATGAGGAACAAGACAGTAAGTGCCATCCCTCAGTGGCCTCTACATCAGCTCTGGCCTACAGAGTCCAGCCCTGCTTGAGTCCTTGTCCTGACTTCCTTCAGTGATGGACTAAGATGGGAAAATGTAAGCCAAATAAACCTTTTCCTTTCCAACTTACTTTTGGTCTTGTGATTCATCAGAGCTAAGACAAACTAAGACAATGGGCAAAATAACAATATGGATGAATAAAAAGACCACAAGGAATCATAGTTATTAATTATTTACCTTAAAAACTCTATAATATACATGATTTCTTGTATAAATATGCATCGTTTTAATGAACTTTTTGTCATCTGGGATGATGGTGTTCCTTCCAAGAGCCAAAGACCACCTAACAAAACCCCCAATACCAGACATGAAAACCCCTCTTTTTGAGTTTTAGGCCAGGGCTATCTAAAAGAGTCCCAAAACATACAGCCTATTATTGCTACCTTTGGTTTCTACCTAGGTAGACTATAAGTCCCTAGTGCGGAAGATACCACATACGTCACAAACAGGGCCCAGAAGTTCCTGGGCTAGAACTGACTTGAATGCCCTCTCACTGACTAGTTTCCATGGTGACAGACAGCTCCATGCAATCTTCCAAAAGAAAGCAGAAACCAATAGTCCAATCCAACTCTGACACCTATGAACTACATCAATGGCCAGCATGGATGTGGTAGTGGCACACATATCTTAGGTGTAACCAATAACTCTTTAATTGGACTTAAGACCCACTCAACAAGAAGGATGCCATGCCTGGTATTAGAAACCTAGCAAACTAATCAGTGCTAATTAGGCATGATTATTTGAGGAGAATCTATAACCATTAACTTACTATACCAGCACAATCCCTAATAACAATGTATAAGCACTGTCTGTATATACACACATAAGTATAGCCTTCACCCTCTCAACAAGGAAACTTCTTTTGGCAATAAATAGAGACCACTACAGAAAATCACAATCAATAAATATGCAGAATTGTGGACCCCAGTCCCAATGAATACGTCTACAAAAGACTTCCATATCTAAGGCTTGGGAGCTTTGGGAAAGAGGGGACAGATGACTAAGAGCCAGGGGATCGGGAACTTTGCTGTGAGATTGTGTCTTCAAGTAACATCAAAAGTTACACCCATAAAGTCTTATCTACATGACCACCTGAATATGGTCCAACTAAATGAATCATGAACATGCCAGGGTGCACAGAGAGGGAGGTGAGGAGCTCATAAGGCCTCCACCCTATACCAAGAACTACAGGCAACTGAGTAAAACTGGGAGCAGGAGTGTTGGTCCTCCCCAGAAAGGAGCACATCAGTTGTTCATCCAGTGCCAAATGATCACATATGCAAGTAAGTTTGCATGGACTCAACAGATAGCATTTGGGAATATGTATGCATATACAAATACAAATATGCATGCAACAACAATTGCTGAAAAGAGGTCATGAATTTTGAAAAATGGCAGGGAGAGTTATATGGGAGAATTTGGAGGAAACAAAGAAATGCTGTAATTAAAACACAATCTCAAAAATTAAAAAAAAAGAAAAGAAAACCATAGGGAAATATATTACAAATTAGGAAAAATTATATAACTATTAATTTCTTTAAGGAAAAAAAATCTACTGTAATTACAATGTTTAGCTAATGCCTCTGGAGCCAGGAAGCAGTTTCACAATAATGTATATTTTATAAATTATAAACTTTCATTTAAAAAATACCAATACTTATCCAGACCAGTTTCTCTTTCACCTAAGAGAGGTGTAAATTGACACATCTTGTGTTGTAATAAATATTAGAACTCTAAAGTGCCATTTTCCACTAAGCCAGGAAATAATCTTTTCTATTCCCATCATGTACAATGACGATGGGGAAAAAAAGATCATGGAAATTGAGGACAGAAGTGTTCCCCACCCCCACGTGTCTCAATCAATCTGACTTTCTCTTGTGACTTCAGAGTAAAATCTGTGATGATTTGGGTCGCCATGCTCTTGCTTCCTCTTCAGCTGTACATGCTGCACCATGTCGGGGCCACAGCATGGAGTTCACCCTTAACCAGCTCAAGTGCACCAGCATGGTAGCCAGTAAGGTTGACTTCAGCCAGTGATGAGTACAAGCCACAGGATGCTACCACCAACCCATTCTGATCGTGCCTGCAGCAGAGATGCCTGCCTACCAAGAGCTAGTGGAGGAGGCCATTGCCTACAGCAAGGAGCCGAGTGGGTCACAAGAGGAGTGGATTAAAAATGCCATCGATAAACTTTTTATACTCTTTGAAACAGAAATACTAAAGAAGATTCCAGGCCGTGTGTCCACAGAAGTGGATGCAAGGCTTTCCTTTAATAAGGATGTAACAGTGACCCGAGCTTAATGCCTCATTAAGCTTTACAAAGAATCTAGAATCGATAAGGGTAGAAGTCTCATCAAGTTATCCTGGGAAGGAATTCAGACTGGAACGGAGCCAGAAGAGCAACGTGGCGTCCACTGCAACATGACATCCACTGCAACATGACACTGCTTCACTCTTCCTAGGCCACTGGCTTGGAATGAAATGGGTGTGACTCTCCTCTCCTCTCCCTTTGTGGGATTCATCTTTGACTGGCATGTGGCAAACAGAGGCAAGAAATGCCATGAGCCCCAGGAGGACCCTGAGCTAAAGAATGTCACCAACATGTACAGCTACTATAAGAAGTTTGGCTACAAGACCGTTGTCATGGGCACCTCCTTCAGTATAGGTGAGATCAATGCACTGGCATGGAGCAATTTCCTCCACTGTCTCATTCAAGCTCCTGGGGAGATGCTCCTGGATAATACAACACTGACCCCTGTGCTTTTCATCAAAGCAGCCCAGGCTGGTGACTTGGAGAATGTACATCTGGAGAGACGGCCTTCCATTGGCTGCACACTGAGGACCAAATGGCTACAGAGATGTTCACATGGGATCTGCAGGTTTGCCAGTGATGCCAGAAAGTTGGAGAGGATACTCATGGAACAAGTGCTCAGCGCTGAGAATGGAAAGTAGTACAGAACCTTAGGCTGAGTCCCAGACCTGCACTGCCTTTGAGCTGGGTCCTAATTGCACGTGGCTTGTGATGAATCTTGTATTTTTTAGGATCGGAGAAAAGGTTTCCGATTTTATGTGAAATTTGTCTAACTTGTTCCAACAGTCGCTTTTCAAAAAAAATGAAATTTACAGAAACAAAAAGTACTCAAACATCGTTTATATTATCTCTCAACCATTTGTTCATCTCAGTCCACAGAGTAGGGTAGAGAGAAACTGGAGGCCAGCATCACCATCAGCAGGTAGGCATCAAGACTAAGATTACCCACAAACACTCAGTTTCCTTGTGCATGGTAATAAGCTTCAAACAGAGTCCCAACGGCGGCCAGTATTGTTTTCTGCATCTCTAGTCATCCAAGTTTTAGTTCCAAGAAAAGTCTTCAGAAGACAAAGACTGAAAAGGTGTCCTTATCTTGTGGAGTCAGTACAATCCAACTGAACACTGGAGTAATGCAGTCACACTCCGGGACGTAGAAGACAATCCCATAAAGCCTTGGGAGTTATGCCTGGGGACTGTCTAGTCGTGTAATAGCCCAGCATGGTTGAGAAGTACAGGCAGCATATTAAATGACACAAGTCCTTTACCCCTTAAAAAAAACCACAAGAAACAATTACAGTATTGGTGAGAAACATGGCAGAGGGAGGTAAGACTGTGAGGCCCCACACAGGGATCCCTACAGGTAGTCTTCCTTATTCTGTGAAAGACCATTTTGGTAAAAATCCTCTTAAAGGGCTGAGAGAGCTTTAATTTAATGGCTACATGCCTTCCAGAGGCTTCTTGTGGTTCATCTCATTCACATTGGATAAGCTACATCTAAGCTCTGCTCTCGGTGTTACAAACAGTGAGCATCCGTCAGGTTAATGAATACTCAGAAGAAAATGGAATCGAGAAAGAATTCAGTGAGGGATATAATTCTTCTGCGGGAGAACCATTGAGTATTTTGTCAATTCAGCCCACTGGCCTAGACTAAACATTAAATAAACAGATTGTATTTTATTTGGCTGTTGCTGAACCACAGAGACACCAGGTTGAAATCGAAACTTAATTTTAGACAAGCCTGAGGATGGGGAACTGCTTCCCCTCTCTGAAGTCTACAGCACGTCACTTACACTCGTGCGACACGCAGGCCGATCCATGGTGACCACACACCTCTCCTAGGAGATGGCTAACACAGCCGCTGCTGAATCTGTGTCAAGAAGGGGACAGTAAATAACCTCAAGCCAGAAACGCCAACGAACTAGAACTACCTTAGGCTGCTTCCTACCTCCGATGCTGTCGCCCCTGCATGATATAGATGTAAAATATAGAAAATCTTGAACTTTAAATTCTTCCACTTGAAATTTAAAACAGATGTTCATAACAATAACAATTTATAGTGATAAATTGTATGGATGGATTTTTTTTATAGGCATTTCGCTTGTCTCTTATTTAAAATTACCTATGTCTGTCAGTGTCTTGGATTTTTCAGTGTTGCCAGAAATGGCTGCTCACCGAATCCTCACAAAAAGCTCAAAAGATAAGTGTCATTACCCTTGGTTACTGCCAGCCATTCGCCAGAGGAAATCAAAGCTCTCAGACAGTGAATTATTTCCCCTAATTTCTGTGGGCCAGCGTCACTGGGGTTTGCAAAAAGGCCTTTGACTTCAAAATTCCGCTCCATTGTTCCCATTCTGCCTTTTGTAGAAACATCTCAATGCCTAATTTAATGTAAATAAAACCAGTGAATGAAGACTCTTCTCATAGGTAAGGCATGTTTCATGACTATAAATACTAAATGCAAAATTACAATTATATTGACAGGGAACTAATTCATTGTATCCCTTGTGCTTCTTTCTGTATGTATCCATACTTTTCAAAACTGTTTTTGTATGGTAGTCCTACCTCTAACCATTGTCAAAATCCACTCGAGAACCCTCAACATTAGGGAGTTTTGTGCTACGATGTGCTGTGATCATAGGTTTTTCTGGTCTAAATAGCGCATTTTAAGACTGATTTTTGACCAAGAAAAGACTAACAAGGTCAACACTTATACTACTTTAAGTATATTTCTATTAAATATACTGTATGCATAAACAAGCCACCAGCTTTCTGCTGTTATACAGAATAAATTAACAGAACACTACGCTGCCACGTCTACAGAGATAGCAACCACAGCCTATGCTTACCACTTGGCAGTTGCCAGCTAAAGTACAGTAGAGTAAAGCACTCTAAGACCAAGACCAAAGTGCCAAAGCGGTGATGGGCATAAGGAACAGTGCCTGCCGTGGCTGAGTGAGGAGGAAGAGGTACCTACTTCCCATCTTGAAGTTATTACTTCTTGCCAGACTGAGAAATAAAATATTAAAATGCCTTTCATTAAAAGTCAAATTCATAATTTACATGTCCGTCTAAAAAGAGAATTCCATACTTAGTTCTAACTCTCTGGACTTCTGGATGGGCTCCCACGGATGGTTTTAATCAATGGCGTATTGGATGGGTAATTTTAGAGTCTCAGACAGCCCTGTCTGGCATCTGACTGGGTGGGTTTCTGTGCTTCAATATGTCAGCAGTAAATCACAGTTGTTGAGAAAGAGGAAAGAGGGGAAAGAGAGGGGGGTGGACTTTGAGACTGGTCAGATAATTAGAAGTGTGCTAAGTACTGGTTACTCCCATGTGGCACTGCGATGTGAAAGCCCAATGCATCTGGGAAGACAAAGATTCTCCCTCTGCTCCCATCTCCACCTCTACCGTAAATGTCCCTGGCTCTCCAACTCCATCATGGGCCTGCTGGGACAGTATGCGGACCATCGGACCATCCAGAAGTTCTGACAACACCAATATAGTGTAAAACTGTTCAGTAAGTGTAAATTACAAAAATCTCTCTTTTATTTCTGTCCTCTTTCACATGAGATCCATCTGTTTTGGGTTACTTTTGTGAGCATATGTATAGTCAGCATTTATTTTTATCATTGGTTTGGACAGGCAATTGGTTATTGGCTCATAATGGAACGTTAGATCAACAGCATAACTACAATTTGAACAAATACGCAAGTCCCCCCTTTTCAATTCCCAAGAAACTACAAGAGCCTCTGCTTCACCTCATTTATGATTCACTGATAAAATATGAATTCCCTCCATGAATTAGTGTAAAATGAAATCCCTGGACTGTACCTGACTGAAGCACTGTCTCAGAACTCTGTGCTCTTTTGATCTTCTTGGCCTTCAAGATCTGCTGCAGACAGTTAAAGGAATATTCAGCAGACAGCTACCATCGTTCCTGTTGACGAAGCTTTGGGAGGAAAAACAAGCTGACTAAGTCCCCCGCTATGAATCAAAGACTGAAATATATTTGACCAACGAAACTGCAAGCCACAAAAAAACACAGTGGCCAAGGGATGTGTGTATGTCTTGGCTGAAAGGGCACTGGGACATCAAATGCCTGGAGTTAAGAGGAACTTTCAGTGCTGTCTCTCCTGATTAAATTCCAGGCAAATATTGTCCTTTCCCCTTCCCTAAGCCAGACAAGACTTTCCAGTGATTGTTCGGCATTCACAACCCTCTTCTCCATAAACAATCATCTTCAAGAGACCGGAAATCCTGAGTCTTACTGGAAAGTGTAAATAAAACCAAGTCTTGCCTTCACAAAGAGTTCCCCTTCTTACGAGATTCAGAAAACGCTATTATTTAGTCCTATCTCTATCCACGTGATCCTTCCTTAGAAGAGCTTCCGCTCATTCTCAGATGATAACCCCTGACCCCTATAGCCTCTGCTGTATCATTTTTCTTCATTCTACCCATCAGTCTCTTCCAATAGAAAGCAAATTCTAGGAGGACCAAGATTTTATCTGTTGTGCTCAATGTCACCACCCTGCCCCCCACCCAAGAGTGCTTCCTTCTATTTAGGAAGCACTGGATGAGCATTTACAGGGTAGATGAATGAACAGAGGTAGGAGCACTCCAGGCAACTTACAAAGGATGGTTGACTCTTAGGTTCTGCCTGTTTTTTCAAGAGGGAAATGAACCCATTTAGCTAGTCAGGAGCAAAGCAGAGTTTTGAAACCCGTCCATCTAGAAAATATTTTGACTGTAACATTCTGTACAGGAATCTCTGCAAGTGAATGGACTGTTTGTGTCTGATGTGTAGTTTGATTAAAGGTTAGGCTGGAAGCTGAGGCCAAGACCTGGATGTTACTTGATGCTGCAACTTCAAACGAAGGAAAAACCTGGTCTGAAAAACAGCAAGACAAGTTGGAGTATAGATACCAGGGGAACTAACCTAAGGTATAGGAGATGAGAGAATGGAGAACAGGGTGGAGGACTGTGTAGATAGCTCAGGCCTGAAAAGGTTTGCAGCACAAAATTGAGGACCTGGGGGCTGGAGAAATGGTTCAGTGGTTAAGAGCACAGACTGTTTTCTAGAAGTTCCATTTCTAGCAATCAGATGGTGGGTCAGAACCACCTGCAATGGGTTCCAATGCCCTCTTCTGATGTATCTGAAGACAGCTACAGTATACTCAGATATATATAATAAATAGATCTTTAAAAAAGATTTAGGGACCTGAGTTTAGTCACCAGCATGCTTGTGACCCTTGACTGGGAAAAAGAGACATATGCATCCACAGGGTCCCAGCCAAAAACAAACAAACAAATAAGCAAAAACATCTCAAAAAATAAAAAACAAAACAACAACAATAACAAAAGACAAAAAAGGTTGCCTCTGACTGAGGTAGAGTGAGACCCTAGGTTGACCTCTGTCTTCCAAATGTGCACACACACACACACACACACACACACGCACCACATATGCACATATTCCTGTATAGACAGGAAGGAAAGTATAGATGAGTGAGAGAGTAAAGAGGAAGGAAGGGATAGAGGAAAGAAAAGATGGAGGGAGGAATGGGGGAGGGAGATAGGGATAGAGAATTTAACTAAGTGATACTGTGAGATGTATGGTGTGATCCCCTCCTGTGGTATGTGTGGGTCAGTGAAAGGCACCCTGGTTCCTGGTCGAGGAGGTTTGAAACCCTGGTTACCCTGAAAGGGACAGTAGGCATTTCGCCTGATTCCTGGAAAACCAGGCCCTGTCACTAGTCACAGCCCTCCATAGATTGTGGCCATTAGTCACGTAAAGGCAACGTCCCAAGTCCCTCTACAGGTGGAGGACATGACCACAAGTCATGGAGGCTCAACACAGATCCCCAGTATAATGAGGTACCCGAAGACCTGGAGGCTTAGCCAATCACCTTTTCTTCCCAGACACTCCTCCCTGCAAAAGGTATTTAATCTCAGGCTCACCCTGAGAAGTGGGGTACGGTTTTACTCATCTACTTTCTGCCACGACAACAAATGCCTTAAAACCATAGACTGCCTCTTTTCACTGGGATCTGCCATAGGGAGCTGTAGAGAAGCCCTTCACCTACAGAGCCGCCATTTAATCTCTCATAGAAGGCCTCCTTGTGCTCTCAGTCACCTCCACCACCAAGCCTGCAGCCTGCCACCATCAAGCCAAGAACTACCCCGAGGGACCAGCCAGAGCCTCCCCCTCTTTCCCCTCCTCTGCTCCAGGCTAGATCCAGCCCCTGAGAACCAGATGCCCCGCCTCCTTGCAGGCCTGGGGACCCCCGAGCCAGCTCCAGCTGTGTCCCACACTCAGACTGTGCTTCCCCACCCCGGAGCAGTGTCCCCCGACTTCCCACAGACAGACACCTGCCCAGCAGTGGTGTGGGGTAAGCACCATCAACTTCTTGCATCCTGACTCCCCAAGTGGCCAAGACCTGTGGCGGAGCTGATGCGGGACCCTACAGTAACCCTACAGGTGTCCCCTCCAAACCCTCGCTATTCTCAGAAAAATCTACCCAACTTGAGAAATCTTTGGAACTGTGTTTATATGATAGGGTCATGCTAACAAGGTGTCTATACAGAAATGTATTGCTAGTTGTCGAGGTTACCAACTCAAGACCACAGTATTAGAAAGATAGTTTCTTCGGAGTTTCCTGAAGGGAGAATATATGTGATCTCTTCTCTTCTGGCTTCTGGTGGTTTTCTGGTGATTTCTGGCATTCTTTGGTGTATAAAATGTCACTGGCCTCTATCCTCATCCTTGTCTCTGCCTTTGTCTGTAACCAAATTTCTCCCCTTTTTTGTTAGAGCCAAAGTGTTGGATCAGGTGTGACCTCTTCCTCACAATTTGCATGTGAGGCGGCCTTATTTCCACACCAGACACCCCCGGGAGAACTAGTAGTTAGCATAGTCACACATTCATACACCTAATCAAAAATAATAAAAATAAACAAACAAACAAAAAGAAAGTCTGGCTGTAACCAGGTTATAGTGTCATAGAGTTAGAGATTTCCTTCCAGTTCAACTCAGTCACTTTGTAGTTTTATTGACTCTGGGCAGCCCATTTAATCTTTCTCTGCCTCAGTTCCCACATCTATAAAACAGGATAATAATAGATAATAATAGATCTCATCTTAATGGAGCCTTGTGAAACGTTCAGGAGCTAAACCAAGTGAAACACACAGAACGTTAGTACTCGTTTGGTAAGATCTCGATAAAGAGCAGCAATTACAGCCACCACCACAACTTCCTTTCACATAGTCAAGGTCTGATGCAATTGGAACAGTTATAAGAAATGATCAAATTAGCTACTGTGCTCAAAATTAAGGCGAACAGAGAAATGGGCTTATTTGCGAGACTCGGCCTAACCTGTGAGTGAAACTTAGTTCAATGAGGGGCCAAACAGTGTTTACCACATACTTAGCTCATCCTATGCATTTCGGGTAGAAACTTACTGCACCCAGTATCTTCGTCAGCAGAAGTTTCCTAATTATAAAAAAGAAAAATGCTTGACTTGATCCACATGTTAATGTTAGTCCACTAACATCATCAAATGCACAAAAGGGAGAGTTAAAATAATCCTAAGCCAAATTTCAGAGTAGCTCTCGTTTCTTTTGCTTCTTTTCAAAATGTCTCAGAGGTGTAGAGGGACGGCTCAGCAGGTGCAATGTGTGGCATAAGGAATGAAACCCACGAAGAAGCTGGATAGGCATGATGCTGCCCCATCCTGTAGAAAGTAGAGGCCAAGATTCCCTAGAGCAAGCAAGGGGCTAGACTAGCAGAAACTGGAAGCAGTGAGCTCCAGGGTCAGTGAGGGGCCCTGCCTCATTATATAAGGTGGGAAGAGACTAAGACAAGCATCCAACATTGATTTAATGCCTCCATATATACACACACAGGTCCATGCATGTGCACCCACACACACATGAACATGCATAAACACTCGCACACCATACACTTGTGTATCACACATGCAAACAGTCCTGGGGTGGTAGCCCAGTTTGGTACAGTGTTTTCCTAGCAGATATGAAATCCTTGTTCAGTCTTCAGCACAGTAATCCCAGCACCCAAGATGACCAACAATTCAAGACTACCCTCCATCTGAGAGCCAGGGATACAGGAAACTATCATTATATCAGTAGTGGCACACGCCTATAACCACAGCATTTGGGAGGCTGTGACAGGATTAGTACAAATTGAATCCCAGACTGAACTATATGGCAAGACTATGTCTAAGAAAGAAGTGTCTAGGAAGAAAATTAACCAAATTTTATAAACACTACATGTTGTGAAATGTTAGGGTGAATGAAAAATTAATACTGGCTACTTTTATATGGCATGGTAAAAGCTAATGATTGACTTAGTAGCTAAGTTAGGCTCAGATGAAGACCACCCCAACATGCCAGTGTTCCTTCTTGGGACAATGTATCCATGCTCTCAGCCTCATTGACCCTTCACTCCTCCTCATTTGAAGTACGAGAGGTTCTTCACATGCAAGATGAGAAAAGTAAAATGATTTTCAGAGCATTGGTGGAGAAGCTAATGGGAGAATATCTACAAAGGCAGACTAAAAACAGAGAAATACGTGTACAGTAGACACTATATTATAAAGGGAATCATAATTTCTAAAGCACTAGCTACTATTAATTTTTTTAAAGTGAAGGTTTTGGTGATAGCTGTGTATACTCTCAGCATTCAGGAGTCCGAGGCAGGAGGATTCAAAGTTGTTTGCCAGCCTTAGCTTCTCTGTGAGACAGAATTTAAAAACTAAAACACAAAAATAAAGGAATTGAGGAAAGCGTTCAAAAATAGCGCCATTAATACGGCACAGTGTGGAGAAATGTTATATTTATTGCACCTGTGCCCTTTCGTAAACACCATTGAGAGGGGCAGGTAGCCATTGGGTGTTGTTTATTTATTAAGAATAATGCCTTAATCTTGAGGAAACAAACAGAAATGTTGAAGTCAGAATTAAAATATTTCTTTTCCACTCTCAGATCTTGTTCCCATCTCTTATGCTTCTTTGAGGTAAGGAATGCTTAGAATTCCCTTCCTTTGTGGAAAATGTTGTCCCACTACCAATAAAGTGAAAATAATATGAGCTAACTCCTTCCCATAACTCAAAATAATGGAAGAAATCATAGAGCCTGTAAGGTTTCCCCAGGATAACTGACCTTCTGTCGTGCAAGTAGAACCCCAATCGGAATCATTTAATGGGTACAGCTCTAAATTCAGAAGGCTGTCACACTGCAGAACAAAGCACCTGAAATGAAGTGACTTTGTTAGGCACTGACTGCTCCTTGAAAGCCTATAGGACATCTGAGACATTAAGTTATTGGCTCACTTTGGGTGTCTGTGCTTAGAGGTACACTGAAGGGTAGCCAACTACAGATTTGTCTAGAGTGGCTTCCATCGAGACACTGTTCATCATATTTTTTATCCTGTACTTTCTGAAAGATAATCCCCAGCACAACCCCCCCCCCTTCTCCCCTGAGAGAAAGTCTCTCTGTTGAGTGTTGACTGTCCTGGAACTGCTCTGTAGACCAGGCTGGCCTCAAACTCAGAAATCTGCCTCCCAAGTGCTGGAATTAAATATATATGTCACCACTGCCTGGCTCCCAGCTTGTTCTTTTGACAGTATCAGGAGTCTGAGAACTTACAACTGACATTTTCTTCCTTCTGAGGCAATCTATTGGATGTAGCAAGTCGTGCAACTAACCTAGAGACCCAGGGACTGAAGAATGAAATACCATCTGCTTTTATAAGCTAAGTATTTATATAACAAAGCAAGTGGATGGACAGAGATAGTTGGAGGACTGAATCATCTTAGCAAGTGTTCCCTCTTAACTCTACATGTGTTATATCACTAAGAGGGACAGGCAAGTGTATCTACGTGCACACATTACACACTACATCGATTGTGGTGTCACCTTGAAGCATGTTACTCAAGTAAGTGGTTCTGTGATAAATTATAATAATTTACGCATCTTCTCCCAGCGCTTGAAATTGCACCACCCAAATTGTAGGTATTCTATAAAATAATTAATAATGAGAAGAGAGCTGGTAGAGGGAAAATTACTGTAGTAGAAGTCAGAGAAGCAGCTGAAGTGCGGTTTAATCACTCCAAATTACCCATAAACTCCAGCAGGGAGCAAGCCGACATCCCTATGGGTTGTAAAAGAGACTTAGACTGGTTGTTCACAAAGATTTCTTTTTGTTTGTTTTGAAATATGAAGGCTATGAAAATTTGGGGAATTACAAAGCTCTAATCAACACAGGATAGGGATGGTAAGACTAAAGTTGGCAAAGTCTTAAAATCAGTGAGGAACTAAACCTCACATCCAACTCCACCCCGTGCTGTGTATCACTCTAAGGCAGTGGCTCTCAACTTTCCTAATGTTGTGACCCTTTAATGCAATTCATCATGCTGTAGAGACCCCCAGCCATATTATTCTCATTGCTACTTCATAACTTTTATTTTCCTACTACTATGAATCATAATACAAATATCTGATGTTCAAGATAACTGATATTTGACCACCCCACCAAAAGGTATCTCAACCTATATACAGGTCAATACAACTGCTACAAGGTATTGTTGTCAGAATGTATTGTGTGTACTGAGTTTAAAGGGGATTGATAAATGAGAAAATTTGGACCATATCCAAAGCACACTGGTTCAATTTGGAGTTTTAACAAGATCTCCAGATAATCAAATGTGTTTAGAAGTTGGAGGTCCAGAGAGTGAGGGGTGAAGCATGTGGTATTGAAGTGGAAGAAAGGGTCTTCTGGCTTCTATCTACACCCAGAACTAACCCTGAACCCAGATCCTGCCTGGAGAGAGCTGGTCTCCCAGGAGTGATGACACACCTGAGAGCTCAGGAAAGACCACTACTTCTGCTCTGAGAGACTTGCCCAGAGCCCTCAGGATACAGGAACCGAGGAGCAGTCTGAGACAGGATCATTCCACTTTCTGTCTGCACCAAGAGCTAACCCTGTGCCACAGCTCTTGAAAGCCTCTCCAGGAGAGAGCTGGTCTCCCAGGAGTGCTGACACCAGTCTTACAGGAGGGTCAAGCCATTGTCAGAGACAGCAAGACCAGCTAACACCAGAGATAACCAGATGTTGAGAGGAAAGTGCAAGAACCTAAGCAACAGAAACCAAGGCCACTTGACGTCATCAGAAACCACTTCTCCCACCACAGCAAATACTGGATATCCCAACACACCAGAAAAGCAAGATTTAGATTTAAAATCACATCTCATGATGATGTTAGAGGACTTTATCATGAACATAAATAACTCCCTTAAAGAAATACAGGACAACACAGGTAAACAGGTAGAAGCCCTCAAAGAAAAAGCACAAAAATCCCTTGAAGAATTACAGGAAAACACAAGCAAACAGGTGAAGAAATTGAACAAAACCATCCAGGATCTAAAAATGGAAGTAGAAACAATAAAGAAATCACAAAGGGTACAGAGACAGGCAGGTAGATCAATGGAATAGAATTAAAGGCCCAGAAATAAACCTACACATGAATGGTTACTTAATCTTTGACAAAGGATCTAAAACCATCCAGTGGGGGAAAAAAGATAGCATTTTTAACAAACGGTGCTGGTTCAACTGGAGGTCAGCATGTAGAAGAATGCAAATCGATCCATTCTGATTGCCTTTTACAAAACTCAAGTCCAAGTAGATCAAGGACCTCCACATAAAACCAGATACACTCAAACTAATGGAAGAGAAAGTGGGGAAGAACCTCAAACACATGGGCATTGGGGTAAATTTCCTGAACAGAACACCAATGGTTTATGCTCTAATATCAAGAATTGACAAATGCGACCTCATAAAATTGCAAAGTTTCTGTAAGGCAAAGAAGAGTGTCAGTAGGCAAAATAGCAACCAACAAATTGGGAAAAAATCTTTACCAATCCTACATCTGATAGAGGTCCAATATCCAATATATACAAAGAACTCAAGAAGCTAGACAGCAGAGAATCAAATAGCCCTATTAAAAAATGGTGTACAGAGCCAAACAAAGAATTCTCAGCTGAGGAATATGGAATGACTAGAAGTACCTAAAGAAATGTTCAACATCCTTAGTCATCAGGGAAATGCAAATCAAAACAACCTTGAGATTACACCTTATATCAGTCAAAATGCTAAGATAAAAAATTCAGGTAAAGACAGATGCTTTTGAGGATGTGGAAAAAGAGGAACACTCCTCCATTGTTGGTGGGATTGAAAGCCGGTATAATGACTCAGGAAATCAATCTGGAAGTTCCTCAGAAAATTGGACATAGTACTACCTGAGGACCCAGCTATATCACTCCTAGGAATATGCCCAAAGATACTCCAACATATAACAAGGACACGTGCTCCACTATGTTCAGAGCAGCCTTACTTATAATAGCTAGAAGCTGGAAAGAACCCAGCTGTCCTTCAACAGAGGAATGGATATACAAAGTGTGGCACATTTACATAATAAGGTACTACTCAGCTGTTAAAAACAATGACTTCATGAAATTCATAGGCAAATGGATGGGACTAGAAAATATCATCCTGAGTGAGGTCACCCAGTCACAAAAGAACATACATGATATGCACTTACTGATAAGTGCATATTAGCCCAATAGCTCAGGTTACCCAAGGTAGAATTCACAAACCACATGAAGCTCAAGAAGAAGGAAGACCAAAGTGTGGATGCTTCAGACCTTCTTAGAAGGGAGAACAAAATACTCACAGGAGAAAATATCTCCATATTGGGACAAAGACTAAAGGAAAGGTCATCCAGAGACCGCTCCACCTGGGGATCCAGGATCCAGATACCAAACCCAGACACTATTGCGGATGCCAAGAAGTGCATACTGACAGGATCCTGATATAGCTTTCTCCTGAGAGGCACTGCCAGAGCCTGACAAATACAGCGACAGATGCTTGCAGCCAACCATTGAACTGAGAAAAGGGTCTCCAATGGAGGAGTTAGAGAAAGAAATGAGGAAAGGGAAGGGGTTTGCAACCCCATAGGAAGAAAAACAATATCAACCAACCAGACTCCCCCCAGAGCTCCCAGGGACTAAACCACCAACCAAAGAGTACACATGGATGGACCTATGGCTCCAGCTGCATATGTAGCAGAGGATGGCCTTGTTGGCCATCAGTGGGAGGAGAAGCCCTTGGCCCTGTGAAGGCTGGATGCACTGGTGTAGGGTAATGTCAGGGCAGCGAGGTGGGAGGGAATGGGTAGGTGGGTGAGGGCGCACCCTCATAGAAGCAGGGGAGGGGGGGCTGGGATAGCAGGTTTCTGGAGGGGAAACCGGGAAAGAGGATAACATTTAATGTGTAAATGAAAAATATATACAAAAAAAAAGAAGAAGAAGACAAAGAAAAAATGAATGCTGCTAAGGGTTAAGAGTTTAAGGGAGAATGAAACAAGGCAGTAGAGCAGAGACAAGATGGAGTGGATTAACTAACAACAAGAATGTAATGGTTTTAAAGATGTATGAAAGGCCACTATTTTGTAAGGTGATTAATTTAAAAATATAGTTTTTGAAAAGAAGGAGTTTGAGCTAGAGAGATGGATCGACCCTTGAAGACTGGGCTCACAACCAAAAATATAAGAAAAAGAAGTTTGGATGGGGGTGAGCTACAGGAGTGGACAATAAATGATTGTCCACGAGAAGGCATGGGTTATTGAACAAAAATCCCAGTGTTGGGCATAGGATACCTCCCTGTTAGTTGTTGATCAGGAGGCTCCACAGGCCCCCAAAACAACACAAGCTCTTGGCTCTGCTCTCGGTTATTCGCAATAACCAAATGGTAATACCATACTGCTGAAGACACCATGCACTATGGTTATAGGGCCGAGAGAAATCAAGCTGAAATCTTTTCTCTGATGATAGCTTTCATAGTACCCTAAGATGCTACACAGGCTGCTGGGGGAGAATTATCAACAGCAACCTTACTTACCTGGGACCCCTCCATGCTACATGACTAACCCGCCAGGCAAGATACACCCAGTGATGCAATACTGCATGACTATTGTGGGGTCAACCAACCACATTCTGATTGGCTTCAAGGCCAGTCCCCCAGGAGGGTTTGTATCTGGCAGTATAAACCTGCTCAAAAGCCAGTGTCTGGGAAAGTCCTAGGGTAAACACACTACTGTTATTTGATAAAGGATGGGGAGGGATTTGGTGGGTATTCATCTACACTGTAGGCATGGATAAAATTGTCAAGGCATACATTTAAAATGTTCTTTAAACATAATAAATTAGTGTCTTTTCAAAAGTGTTTAATAGTTGTCGATCTAGGCCTCCTGGTAAATTCTTAAGGGCTGAAGAAACCAGAATAGTGGAGCCAGGCATGGTGGTACACACCTGTAACCCTACCACATTAGAGAGGCTGATTCAAACGATTACAAATTCCAGGCCAGACTCAGCCCCATAGAGAGACACTGTCTCAAACAACAGGAAGTAATCTCCCTAGTTGACGTAGCATTCCTCCCGTATCTCAACACTGATAGTCTGCTTCTTTTCACTAACTCGACTAACAAGTGTGTCCCCAATACTCATTTCAGATAAGGTTGCTACAGGAACACAGCCAGCAGACCCCCGCCCTGCAGTCACATGTCAGGAGGAGCCAAAGCCATTGTGTCCTTCCCCACATCCCCCTTGCCACTTTGTGCCTTCTCTTTGGCCTTTCTTCCTCAACCTGATTCTTTCCCTATCTCAGCAACTCCATGGCTAAGATTTCATTCGTGTTGGTTTAAGAGCGAAGTATCTTATTCATTTGAAATTCCACTTACCACAGTGATTTAAAATGGTGGGGGGTGGGGATAGAGGGGTGGAGTTGGTTCTTCCCCAAGTAGCCTGCACTGAAACATCAACGTAACCATAACACTGCACCAAGATGACTCAAGGGTTTGGAACACTTTATAGGGAACGCTATATGAACATAGCACGACTTTGTCACATTTTTCTCTTCTTCCTGATGTCACATTTTCTCAAAGAAAATATAAGGCTAGAAAACTAAAAAGGTGAAACAAAAATAGAAAGAGATTGTATTTTTTTCTCTCAAATATTCAGAGGCAGAACAGCCATAATTAAGTTTAATTGCAAGAGCAGATTAATTCCTTCCCAGAACTCAGTCTGAGACAGAAACAATGAAACAGCAATCTGAAAACCTGATTTTTCTGATGAGTGGTCCAGGACAGAGAGTACACATTAAGAACTGGATCACACACTGTAGTTAGGGAGAGTGCTCAGGCACTCTGGGGCTCATGTGTCTCGGGTCTTAAGTCCCGATATTTGAGAATGCCACATTCTCTTTTTTTTCACCCCACCTCACAGTTCTGAGAAGCTCTGAACTCATTTTATTCTTCTCTCCCTTCAAAGATATTCCAGGATGATCCTGCTTTTCAAAAATCAAGGCTGCTTCACGTTCAGCTCAGAGTAATGAAATTTCAATCCCCGACACAATAGCAGCCCCATCTTCTTTCCTTCACTCCTGGCGTAGTCGGAAGAGCGAGGGCCTGAGTGAACAATAGGACTCCCTTTCAGTTCCGAGACACTGGCTGCTGTGCATGGAAATAGTCCTCGACAGTCCCATGGGTGACATTTCTTACCCCTTATCACCCACGCCTCGCACAGCCAGAACTTGATAAGACACTCAGAGAGGAGATAATGCCTGCTATCAAGCTGTCTAGGTAGAAATAATAATAATCATCTGTTTATAGGAAAGCAGCTGCCTCATTGTTTGAGACCCAGGAAATCTCAGACAGTTATTTTCTCGCACGCAGGCCTATTCCTCTTCTTCATGTCCATCCAATCACTTCAGGGTTTTAATGACGGGCATTTGGCCCACGCCCTTTGGAAACAATGGGCAGGGTTTCTGGTAAATATTCCAGAATCATATGCCGTCTCTGGATACACTTTAAAAACTAGGAACTAGATGTTTTGTTAAATCATGTAGCAGCTAAGAAGACTCCAAAAAGAATATAAGAGAATCCACTATTCTGCTTTAAAATAGGCACAGAAGCCAAAATTATTACCATCAGTCCGGGAATGTTTTCAGTCTGACATCCTAAACCCCTAAATGTCAAAGACAGGCCTTGCTTTTTCAGAGTGAAATTCCAAAGAACTAAGGTAGGATGGCTGTCCAGGATCCAGGTCACATCCACATACACTGCCTTTTATCTGTCCAGGGCAGAATAGTAAGGTTTAGAAGCAGCCTGGTAGGAAGCTTATTGTTCTCTTATTTTTGAACCAGATCCCTCCCTCAGCTACAAAAGGGTTCCCTGCTCTGAGGATGCTGCATTGACCAATGTTACCAAAGAGTGACCCCTTCCTTAGAATGGGCTACTGCAATGGTTCTCAACCATCCTAATGCTTTAAGTCTTTAATACAGTTCGTCTTATTGTGGGGACCCCAGACTATAAAATTATTTCATTGCTACTTCATAACTGTAACTTTGCTATTGTTATGATTCATAATGTAAATACTAATATGCAGGATATCTGATATGTGATTCCCCAAAGAGGTCGAGGCCCACAGGTTTCGAACCTCTGAACTAAAGGGTGCTACATTCCTTGTTTATATGTTTACGTGTCTGCGGGGGGAAGGGGGGAGCATAAGCAGCTGTGCGTTCAAGGTGAAACAAACAAGGGAAACAATGGGTTCAATTCCTCTTGGCCCCCCACCCAAGGTGCCTTTTCACCTCCTGAGAACAGGCGTCTCTTCTCTGAAACGGTTAGCCTATAGAATCTTATCATTTCAATGAACAGAAAGTTCAGCATGCTTTTGTATCTGCAGTGACCCCTCTAGACGTCATCATTCATCTTGCTAAGCTGACTTTGCCATTTGGGGGGTTTCCTTTTAGCACAGCATCAGTGGCCCAAAGGTTATCAACGACAAGTAACATAAAGATACAGTAAGTAGAGACTCATTCCTCCCATTCTGTGTAATAGAATTAGTCCCGAAATCCCTCTTATAAGTCCAGCTCCCACATTGCACAACACACGCATACCCAGTGGTTAAAGGAGCTCGCCTCTGCCACTGATTCATAAGTATCTGTGCCAGGGAGGCACAGGTCAAGTATGGCATTCTGCCCACCCTCTCCCACCTTCTTTTCAATCTGTGTGGTGCCCACTTCTCTCCAACCAAAATATAATTTTGCAAGAAAGGACTTTAACGTCATTTTACATTTTTGCTCATCTTTAGGAAGGAAACAACAGCTGTGCCTTGTATCAATGACACTGTTGGTCACGGACACTGACACTGACAACCTGTGGTCCCCTGAACTTGGAGGAACTGAATTTCTCAGGCATGTGCTGTACTGCTCACTCACACTTCCAGGCCTAGGAATGAATTTATTAATAGGCAAAATGGGGCCATTTCTGAATTGTTTTTTAGGAATAAATGAAAGTTTGGTGTGAATTAGCGCTCAACAAATGGTAAGCTTAATGGTCATAATTAACTTGACATGTTCATCCACTCCAAAGCGTATATGTATGTGTGTGCATATATACATATACATATAAACAAGAGAAATACCACACAGACACATAGTATGTATGCCTACAGTGTACAGGCATATACTAGATATTCTGCTTACACATTCTATCACCCTCTCAGTGGGAGCACCATTGTCCTCTCTTTATCTGAGATCTGAGACTGTTGGCCTGCCAAGGATGTGTGAGGAAGAGAAAGAAAATTTTACAAGACCTTTTGTTTGTTTCTTTCAGTTTGTTTCTAGCAGCCTAACTATGAAGTGGTGACCTTAAGGAACCCACAGAGTTTCCTCTATGGTTGCAGAATTTGATGATTTCCTCTGACCTGGGGGGTCTGACCTGGGGCGGGGGTGGGGTGGGGGACAGCACACGTGGGAGGAAGTAGGAAGGGGTATCTATTCGAACATCATCAGGCAAGCTCACAAAGAGAAGGGCAAAGGCAAGGAGTTCTGTCCAGTCTGCTTGGAAGAATGAGGCCTGACAACATCTAGGGCAGGGACGATGGGCCCTTTAACTTATCTGTCCCTCTGTCAGTACTTACTATAAAAACCCAAGTTCTCACACCATGAATGTCTGTAGAATTCTGGAAATGTCTGGATTCCAACTTGGTCTTTCTTCCCTAAGACACTCCCAGGGGTTAATGTCTGGACAGTAATCAGAGTCTGGCAGTGCCCACCCCACACATAATAGGCATTGTTGTTCTTGAGAGTTTGTCTGTTTTTCCTGGCAGGCTTGACTACTTGGAACAGATTCTAAAAGAGGAAAGGAAAAAGTCGGTCTGCTTTTTTTCTTTCTTTCTTTCTTTCTTTTGTTTTTAATGTGCACATTCGACAAAAACATGAGGGCTGTCATAGAAATGTTATTTGCCTGGATTTCCAGGAAAGTTGGCAGAGGTGATACCTGATCGGTTTAAAATATAGTTACCTCAAAAGGGAATGATTATGCGTGTGTGTGCAGGAGGCATCTGTAGTATCGAAGGTGGCTGCCCTTCTCTCAGATACGAAACAATGCATTACAACTGTATTAGCTGATGAGTGAACTGTGGCTGGCCCATTACCTGCATAGGAAATCCATTAGCATGACGTTATTAATGTGCGTGCTCATCAGCCTTCCCAGGTCACTTGCAATCTCACGACATGCTTGTCATTCACACCTGATAGGTTTCCGCATCTTTCCATCGGCAAGCACGTGAGCGTGTCTTACTAAGTCACTGGGAGAGCAAAATCCCATTACAAAATATTAGATTCCACTCCAGTGGGGATGACTGGGCTTCTTGTTTTACTTTTTGGTTTGGATTTTTGGATTTTTATTTCCAATCTTCTGTAAGATAATGGTGGTTTGTTTTGTTTTGTTTTGTTTTGTTTTGTTTTTTGTCTGTGTTTTGTTTTGTTTTTCAGAAGGCAAACAATGAACTTAGCCTTTAATGGCAGGTATGTTCAGATGTTTCTGAATGTTTAATCACTGTCACAGACCAGTGGTAGCAGCTTGGGGATCAACCATGGAACACGCTTCGATGGACCTAGCCTTAAGGCCAGAGTAGCTAGTTCTAGGCTTCGCACGCAGTACAACTACTGGCATGTGAGCTGTGTCCAGTAAAGCTCTGGTATCCCTATAAAAACATGCCGCAAGCTAGACCCAGCCTACGAGCTATGGTTTGCCCACCCCAGGCTGCTGCTGCTGAAAGCAGTAAGTAGTTAGTTGTAATGACAGCCACCACTGACTGCTCAGCAACTCTGACGGTCCTTTCTATTTTCCCCCTATATTCACAGATTAGATGGCATTGTTTGGCTTTTGCAGATTACAAAAGATGCAATGTAAGAAAATTAAGAACTTCTTTTTATTTGATTTAAAAACATGAAAGATGGTCCTGAATCAAAACAACGGTCTCTGGAATCAAATTATATGGTGTGTGTGTGTGTGTGTGTGTGTGTGTGTGTGTGTGTGTGTGTGTGTGTGTGTGTGTGTGTGTTGTGTAAATTATCTCATAGTTGTGCAGCACACACTTTCCTGACTGAGCCACCTACCCAGCCCTTGCTACCTTATTTTGCCAGTTACTTTCCCCTGATTACATATGAGAGCACTGAATAGGAAACCAGATCTTCTTTTTTGTGCTACAAATACTTCTTGAGTGCCCGCCTCCTGCCAGCCTCTGAGTTTTGAGCAAGTACTCCACAGAGAGGAAAACTCAAAACATGCTCACGTTCATGGACAGTGAGCATGGACTTCAGAATCGGTGTAAAAAAAATAATAAACAGAAATACAGCGGAAAGACAGGTGTGGCTGCCCACAGGGGGATGGCAGTGTGTGGAAGGAGACAGCAGGCTGTCATTTAAAATAGCAGAGTAGTGTTCGCCATCAGCAGAATATGACCACAGCACCACCTACCCAAATAGCAAACCCTGGGGGGTTTTTTTTGCTTCTCTTGTCACTACAAGGAGGCTTTCGTCCATGAAAGGAAACACAGGATGTCTTCTGTCGGGTGTCCTATTTAAGTGCATAAAAAGAAATGTTATTCTTTCAAAGCCATTCTGCCCTTCTCTTCCTCTTGCTGGGTGAAAATACTGAGGGCTTGGCAGCTGGAACAATGCAGGGATGGGAGAGGGGAGAGGAAGGAAAGACAGCTTTGCGGGAGACTGAACTAGGGTGAAGCTGTAGCCCCGCCCACCCCCTGGGTCCCTGGGCAGCCCCACCCTCCTGGGTCCCCTGGGCAGCCTGCTGAAGGGAAGGAAGAGGAAGTGCCTGACTGCCAGACTCTGCCTTCCCCTGAGAGTGGAGTTTACTTTTCTCAAGAACTAATGACATGACGTGTTACTAGAGATTTGGATTTCACTCTGATTCCAAGGAGAGCAAGGTGTTTTTCTTCAAATCTGTAGTAGTTCTAGACTTTTAGAAAAAACAAAAACCCAAAACGCCCTCCACATAAAGGCTACTGTTTTGCATATAAAACTGACATCCTTCCTGGGTGTTCCAGAAACAACAACGTGATAAAAAGAAACATTGCCACACAGGTTTCCTGTGAACGTTGATTGGTTTTAAGAGGTTTAAAAAAAAAAAATGATTTCAACAAACTAAGAAAAACACTTCCGTTACTGCACTATGAAAAATAGGCAGAAATGAAATCTGGTTCTTGGTAATAATATTAGTTGAAGATATCCTTAAGCAACAAATTCCTTCAAAACATTATGTAAGCTTAGCGTTAGGAGGACTAATTAAAACAATCCTACCTAAGGCCAGAAGAAGTGGAAAGTCAAGTGAGCTTCCCCAGAAAGGACAGCAAGCAAGCATTCCCACATTCTACTCCCAGCAGCAACGACATAACTGAGATGACTCATGTTACTCGCTACTGTGCAATGCTTTTCCAGAAAGTACCTGAGTGAACCTTTGCCTTATGGGGGATAGACTACTTTTATTCAATAGATGAGAATAATAATGAGATGTGAAGTGATTTATGCAGGACGAGTAAGGCTGGGTGTGAGTCCGTATGTCTGTCTATCCTCGAATCCTCAGTCCTTTCTCCCTTACTCTTCCTGTATGTTCCTTTCTCCATATTCTCTTCAAGGAGTATGTCTTTGTCTTATGACAGAATAATTCTTTTGTAGAATATGAACACTATATATTTACTCCACTTAACTGATTCCCTAAGCAACTTATTCTGAAATTCTCAGAATAAAGTCTTCTAAGAACTGTGAGGCAGTCTGAGACCTAGAGGTCTGCACTACCTTCCTTGAATACCAGACTAGAGTACACCTATTAACCAAGCAGGAACTAAACCTCACCTTCAATCTTCCTCAGACCCAACTCTATAAGAGTTTTCTGAAACATGGGGGGAAAAAAATCAAATGGGCAAAGTCAAAGCCAGCATTTGGTAGACTCTGGGGAATTAAGGATGAGAATCCACCAACCTTTTTCACTCTGTTCAGACTTTGATATTCTTTTGGAAAAACAGAGGAGAGGGGGCAGTTAGAGTTTGGAGAAAATGTTTTTCTCCTATGTGTGCTTCTGGATGTTTAAGTGTGTATGTACTCTACATAATCATGTTAGTGAACGTCTAGCATAATAAGACAAACTCGTTGGAGAACTGGCACATATTTGCTATATTAAATGATTTTTCACCTTAAAATATCTATCTGTACTGCATCCCTTTGTAAAGTAACTCGCCTGAGACTGTGGGATACCAATTTTTCTGTCCAAACCAGAAAAGACGAGTACTGGGAAACCCAATAGACAAGCGCACAGGGTCAGAACAGTCTGAGCTTTCTGGTCAGGCCCTCCCGAACCTCTTTCCCAAAATATCATCTCCTTTTATATAAATTAGTGTGCTCACTTTTTAAAAGATATGCATGGCATTGACTTTCCATTGATGGGATAAAAGCATCATAATCAAAACCAAGTTATAGAAGAAGGCTGATTTTGTAATTAGAATTCCAGAGTGGGATCCCATAACAGAAATGAGGGCATGATAGCAGGCGGGAGGAGCAGGAAGCTCACATTTTCATCCAAACATAGGAAACAGAGAAAGAACTGGAAACAGCGTGAAGCTATAGACTCTGAGAGCCCGCCCCCAATATCATACTTCCTCCAGCAAGGCCACACCTTCTGAAGGTTCCAGAACCTCCCTAAAAAGTAGTACCTACTGGGGACCAAGTATTTAAATGGATGAGCCAATGGGAGGTCATTTCTCAAACCACTCCATGCATCATGTATAACCAATCTTCCCAGGTACTAGACTTGAACATCTGTGTTTCTGGAAAGAGCACTAATCCTTGGGTAGCCTTTGGGATGTGTCAGAAAGACTTGGAAGAACTCTCACCTTGCGTACTTTGGGTGCCACAACTGGAAACTCTCATTCATCATTCAAGGGAAATTCCCAGCTTCTGAATTTTAATCTGTCCTCCTGCTATCCTGCCAGCTCACATACGTGTGTATACATGATGGTCAAACACACCTAACTCTGAAAACCCCTGGACTATTCATTGGAAAATGATAGCTTCCCCAAGTTGGAGGAGACAAGAAAAATAGTTCCTACAGCAGCTTGGACACCAGAGGATCATTCTTGGCCTTTTTTGAAGATGCAAATTGAGGAGGTGTATCTGGCCTTCTCAAGACAAACTGGGGCTGTAGCTTTTTAATATGTGTGGTTTGCAGGGTGCATTAAAGTCAAATGGCCCGCTGAAGTTTATCCCATGGAAACATCTGCCCCATCGTGGTGGCCCTCCTTTAGATGCTCCTTTCCACCACTGCAGTTTCTGAAACGTAATTCCAGATAAGGATTGATGCACCATCAGAAGTCTGGTAGTCATGTTACTGTCTTCTGTTGCTCAAACAGCAGACATTTATTTTCTGTAACGTTTGAAGCTAGAAATTCAGTTCCTTGGTAAGAATTTTCCTCACTTCCCTCTCACTGTACACTCCCAAGGTGAGAATGGGGAACTGCAGGTGTGGTCCTATAAAGAGAAGGGAGAAGGAACCAGGAGAGAGGAGAGAGGAGAATGAGCACCCTGGTCTTTTTCCTCTTCTTGAAAGCAAACCAGTTCCATCCCATCATGAGGAGTGTCCCCACATCTTCCCACCTAAACCTAATTAATTCCAAGCGTCTCACTTCAAAATATCATCACAGTAGGGTTAGGACTTTAAAATACTAACGGAGAGGAACAGACACAAGTATTCAGTCTGCGGCCTGCACAATTCTCACAGAAAGAGCCATGGATGTCTCCCTACACAGTGATCCTGGGTTAGCCCTTCCCTCAGACGGAACACTGGGAGGGGGAAAGTCAATGCACTGGAGGGAAGGCGAGTCAATATTTTATCAAAAGCTGCTGATGTCATTCTGCCACTTTATCAATATTCAAGAAATTGTAGGAACATAAAATGAAGACTAAACTCCACGAATCTAACACGAGGTCTATAATTTCACTTGATAGAGACAGCGTGGTCCGTGAGATGAACTGTTCAAAATGAAATAGGAAAGAAAATGAAGTCATCCATCCACCTCTTAATTCCAGAACTCTATCCATGAATTATCCATTTTACGTCATATAACTGTCACTTGGAAGATATGTAATCTTTTCTATTTCCTTTCTTTCTCTTGGTGCAGACAGACTACACACTTTCATAAAAGTGCAGTAGAAGATAAAGTCTGAAAGATACTTCTATTTTGGCATGCCAAGGATGGGAAAGTTTCCTTTTTCTCCCTTATTTCCATTGGTTAATATTTTAAAGGACTGGTTAACCCGCATATTCCCCATCCCTCATTATACTCTTGCCCCACCAGCCATCACTGAGAAGGTCCTGAGCAGACATGTTATCAGATCTGTACTCCTGGAAATAAGGAGTTTGTGCAGTGAATAGCAGTTACATTCTAATTATATTAATTCAGACTGCAATTTCATTGAAATATAAAGGACCTGCTGTCGGGGTGGCGTGGACAATAGAGGCTGAACATGTCAGAGACATGACAAATTCCTCGCGCAGAGTGCCAGATGTATTGTTGCCTGGGCTCCTTTTCTGAGAGGAAATTCAGCAGGCGCTATCAGTGTCAACCCCGGAGTAAGGAATCGGCTCACTTGTTATCTTTCCAAGTTACAGGTACATCTGCCAGAAGTGTCTGCCAACAGATGAATTGGTAATTAAAATCATTTCCGTGGTTGGAGGGAGCGATTCAGAAGCAGCCCCTCTTTTATTCCTTCCTTTCTTCGTGTAGAAGAAAGGACACGTCTCTGAATACTGATGAATCTTTGCTGTGGTGGTGTTAGAACTGTGGGCTCAGGGATGCCTTGCGGTTCACTTCAGTAGTGGGCCACCTTCGTGAGGATTTCACCTCTAGTTTTTCTCACATACAAAGTTCCTCACTTTGCTCGCATCGTATCTCCTTCTGCGTCACACATGCTCTTTACAGCAAAACCTAATATGGGTTAAATTATAGGCCTGACCATGCACTTATTTCCTGAAAGTGGTGTCCACCTCTACCCTAGGCCGGCCACTACCAGAATTAACTATAAATTCTGGAGATAGCCAGCTTCTTCTTCCTTTTATTTTCTACGACAGAAAAGTAATGGGTGGTTAGAACTATCCCTGTAGATAAACGGTAAAAGAAGTCATTGCTCACTGTCTGCCATTTTGCATTTGTCGTGACTCACAGAATTCCCACCTCTAAGAGTGAGCCCAGTGAAATGATGGACAGATGGTGATAATCATGTGTTAAAAGAAAGCCATTGGCATGGCAAATAAATATATTACTCCAGAGAAGGCACCGGTGATGAGGAAAGACATTGGCTGAGGCTGGTCATGCAGTGTATATCAGAATTTCAGCTACTTTTCATTCAATTTTGCTATAAGTCTAAAACTGACCTAAAAAATAGCATGCTTGTAAAAACTACAAAATTAATATATCATCACTTTGCAATAATGTATAAATTAATGAATGCAGGTGAAAATCTTTAATATTTGGACTCTAAACACACACATACATGCGCAAACGTACACACACACACACACACACACACACATACCTACTTATGGAAATGTCACTACTTTACATATAGGTAATTAACATTGCCAAAAGTAGAAAATCAGAATCATATATATATATATTAAAAAAATAGTGCCACCTCTAACTGAATTTACAAAAACTACAACAACAACAAAAAAAAGATGGTGAAAATGTTTGAAACTCCCAGGAAATGATTGATTAAAACAATTCAGATTATTAGAAAGTGTTCAGGAGAAAACAAATTCCATTTCTTCAACCAAAATTTTTCAAGGAGGAATCAAGAATGAAGAGGAACATACCAATTGGAGGGACCCCTACACACATGTCAAGGAACCAAACACAGCTTTCTAAAATAATAAGTTATAAGGCACATGGGGATGTTAGTCAACTGGATAATATGGGGGAAAACTGGTGATGGCTTTTTAGTTTGGTAAAAAATGTGGTGGTTGTGTTATTTTAAAGAATCATTGTGTTGAGAGACATATTAACGAGAAACTGATGAAATAGAATGATACTTGTGTTTGCTTCTAACTAATAGGGAGAAGCAGGTTTTGATTAACAAGAATGGCTCTGAATAAGCAAAGTAGGATAGAGAGTTCTCTATACTTTTTATGTCTTTTCAATTTGTTTCAAATGTTTTATAACAAAAGCTGATACAGCTTGGACACTTACAAAAGTCTCCTGATCCGCAGTATTTTTCCTTGTAAAGCAGAAATAGTAGAAATCTACAGTAGACATAGTATCCCTGTATAACTTTGGGAGAACATTTATATAGAGTATTTAGTGTATCAGGCATAAAATAAACATAAGGTATTTTAATTATTTATTTAAGTAACATATTTATTTATTTAAATAAGCATATGGATGCTTACCTGCAGGTATGTCTGTGTACCGTGTGGGGAACTGGTGCCCACAGAGGCCACAAAGGGCTTTGGATCCGCTGGAACGGGAGGCCCTGGCGTTTCTGAGCCACCATGTGTGTCGTGGGAATCAAATCTGGCTCCTCTGGAAGAGTAGCCAGGGCTTCTCTTAACCACTGAGCCACCTCCCCAGCTCCCCATTAGATACTTTTTAGGGACCAGTTTGATCCACTTAACACTGAACCGATCGGTCTGAACCCCGTGTTTGGTACACTTCTTGGTGATTATCATGGCTGAGGAGGCCAGGGCACAGCACGGGAAGATAATAGCCTATGCGTTCCGGTGCCTCCCTTCCAGGCACCACTGCAAGGCTAGTTTGAGGGAGTTCTTTTCTCCTAGCTCTTGGATCACATTATTATTTTTCTAGATTTGCTGATCCCAGAATGCACGTGTAGTCACCTGGTTTTGTGAAATAGTTATTCAGTCTCAGGAAACTCCAGGTGTAGAGAGAAAAGGCATAAACAAACAAAATCAGAGCTGTTGGCTCTGGCCACATTCTCAATCTCAAAGGGTTTTCATGTTGGTTTGTTTTGTTTTGGTGGTGGTGGGGGGAGGGTCTTTTATGCACTGTCAAACCTATCAGATGATCATCAAATCTAAATAATTCGAAGCCCACCCATCAATCTTTCCAACTTCCCCAACCATTGCGTCTCTCCTTTTCTTCTTTGCGCCCTTCCCTGCCCTACTTCAAAAACATATATTTAAGCTTAATGGGTTAAATATCATTTTAAGTAAGGTATTGGCAGAAAAAAAATAGGTTGTGCAGAAGCACGGTCCACTCTAGGAAGTGACAAGGCTCAGCCCAGTAGGAACTGTTCTGCTTAACTTTTCAGTAGCTGAACGTGTCTGCAGCTTGGAGTCCTGCTGCAGACTCCAGTTTGTGGAGAGCTATGCCTGGACCCGTGCCAGCTCCTGCCTGCATGTCAGTTCGTCTAATTTCTAATAAAGCCAATTCTTATTTTTCTAACTGGCTTCCAATTCTCAAATGTAGCTCCAAAGCAAACAGAAAGCAATTAAAATGTCAACACTTCCCTGAGAAAGAACATAAACTCTCTTTGGATTTTCTTCCCACTAGAAATGTTGATTTTTCTCCACAGCTCATTGTCCCATGCATGGCGACTGACAGTCGGCAGTCACCCACAGCAGAGCTGGCCTATCAAGCAATGCCACAAATCCCCTGGCCTGTACCTTCCCCTCCTTTAACCTTTTCCAAACGGAGAGATTCCGCAGGCGAAGTACTTGAAGCTGTCCCTTATAATAATGGAATGATACCAACCCTATCGTATTATGTCCAGACTTTATGCAATGGGAGAAATAAGCTTCAGCACCAATAAAAGTAATGTGGGAGTTAACAGGTTCTCGTGCAGTTCCGTGTGATAAATTAGCTGATACCATTTTTTGCATAATGAGGGCTTGATTATCCCTTGCTCTTTGTTTGTATGGATGGATTATGACTCTTCTGAGTTAATCGGGTTTGTGTGAAACAACTTTTGTTTTTAATGTCTTACATTAAAAGAGTGGATTAAGAGGGAGAAAACGAATTCTATCCTTTTGTGCTTTGTACTTGGTATGAAAGAAAAAGGTAATCACAACCGTTGGCTAGGAATTTTTGAACCAAAGAGGGGCAAATGCTCCTCGATTCTCCTCCAGCTTCCCAATTATTTTCTTCCCATGAAATCTCAGCATCTCCTTTACTTGATTTTAGAAAGTATGGACATCCTTTAGGACCCCAAAGAGACTGGTTCCAGTCTTGGAGCCAGCTCAAGTCCTGTGTCAAATGGCATGGAATTTGTATTTAACCTCCATAGCTGACCCATGAACCCTATTGTAACATGAGTGCTACATTACAGCAGCCAAGTTGGTCCTGTTGTCTCAAGGCTGGTGACAAAAAAAGATCTGTATGTGCAGCACCAATGCAAGCTTTCTTGCAACATTTTTGATCTATGGTTGGTTGCATGCCACAGCTATAGAGCCTGCAAGTAAGTAGCAGTGGTGAGCTGAAAGGTAAAACTCTCAGTTCCTTCCTTCCATCATTTCCTCTAGCCCAGCATTACCCCTTTCATACCCTGTTCTTTATCATACTCTACCATGAACACATGTCTAACAGGCACTATGGACCAATGCATGTGAAGCCAGGCACATCATATCTCCACGAGGCATCATAATGTATGCCAAGTGGGCACAAATCACAGCCATTGATTTGGAGTTCTGAGAAAGACCTAGGTATCAGCACTCTGATTTTCCAAGTAGAAAAGACTCTGATCGACATTAATATCTTGCTAAATTTACACATGAAGTGAACAGATTGATTCACCATAACTTCAAAACCCATGCAACAAGTAACATTCTCTGCTGGATGGCAAGGCTGTTCAAGAAATTCTGATTCTGTATTCTTGTCAGGGAAAAAAAATGAATTAAAAATGGTGCTCTGTCAGGGAGTACAGATGCTTGCGGTTATGGAAATGGAGTTATTTTTACAGTGCTCAAAGGATAAACACATAATACTCATACCTTTCACGGAGACTTTTGCATGTCCTTTATGGATTAGAAACTGCTTGAGGCCAGGTCACTTATTTCTGTACAACTGGATATCAGTAAAATGTAGTATCAAAGCAAAAAAAACCAAAGTTCCCCACTCTAACAATCCTTACAGTAACTGTAGTGAAAATTCTATTCTGCTTAATTCTAATACATTCCATGGAGCTGTGAGGGATAGATGAAGTAAATTATATAAACAAATAGATATGCAACTAATTAATGCTGTCCTCCTCCTCCTTTCCCTCCCCCTCTTCCTCTTCCTTCTCTTCCGTCTCTTCTTCTCTCCCTCACTTTCTTCCCATTCCAGTTTCTTTTATTTTTCTTTTACCTTTTTGGATATTTTATGTATTTACAATTCAAATGTGATCCCCTTTCCAGGTTCCCCCTCTCCCATCTCCCCTCCCCCTGCTTCTATGAGGGTGCTCCTTCACCCATCCACCCCACCCATCAACCCATTCCCTCCCCCGCCCCCATCCTGACATTACCCTACACCAAGGCATCGAGCCTTGACAGGACCAAAGGCCTCTCCTCCCATTGATGCTCTGCAAGGCCGTCCTCTGCTACATATGCAGCTGGAGCCATAGGTCCATCCCTGTGTACTCTTGGGATGGTGGTTCAGTACCTGGGAGCTCTGGGGGAGGGGGAGGTCTGGTTGGTTGATATTGTTGCTCTTCCCCCTTATGCCTCCTTCAGTCCCTTCTCTAACTGCTCCACTGGGGTCCTGTGCTGAGTCCAATGGTTAGCTGCAAACATCCTGATCTTTATCAGTAAGACTCTGGCAGAGCCTCTCAGGAGACACCATATCAGGCTCCTGTCAGCATGCATTTCTTGGCATCAGCAATAGTGGCTGGGTTTGGTGGCTGCATATGGGGCGGATCCCCAGGTGGGGCAGTCTCTGGATGGCCTTTCCTTTAGTCTCTGTTCCACTTTTTGTCCCTGTATTTCCTTTAGACAGGAGTAATTCTGGGTTAAAATTTTGAGGATAGGTGGCCCCATCCCCCAACCAGGGGCCTTGCCTAGCCTCTGGATATGGTTTCTACAGGTTCCCCCTCCCCATGGTTGGGCATTTCAGCTAATCCCATCCCTATTGGGTCCTAGGAGCCTCTTGCTTTCCTGGCATCTGACACTTGCTGGTGGCTACCCCCAGTTCCCCATCCCCCATTACTACATACCTCTGTTCAAATTCCTGACCTTCTGTATATCATGCCTGTCTCCTCCCATACCTGATCCTGCCCCCCTTTTTGTCCCTTCCCCCTCCTCACATCCTCCCAAGTCCCTCCCACCCTCTACCTCCCATGAATATTTTGTTCTCCCTACTAAGAAGAACTAAAGCATCCACATTTTGGTCTTCCTCCTTCTGTGCTTCATATGGTCTATGAATTGTATCTTGGGTATTCCGAACTTTTAGGCTAATATCCACTATCAGTGTGTGGATACCATGTGTGCTCTCTTATGACTTAATTACCTACTCAGAATGATATTTTCTCATTTCATCCATTTGCCTAGGAATTTCATGAACTCATTGTTTTTAATGGCTGGGTAGAATTCCATTGTGTAAATGTACCACATTTTCTGTAACCATTCCTCTGTTGAAGGACATCTGGGTTTTTTCCAGCTTCTGGCTATTATAAATAAGGCTGTTATGAACATAGTGGAGCATGTGTCTTTGTTATATATTGGAGAATCTTTTGGGTATATGCCTAGGAGTGCTATAGCTGGATCCTCAGGTAGTACTATGTCTAATTTTCTGGGGTACCTCCAGACTGATTTCCAGAGTGGTTGTACCAGCCTGCAATCCCACCAACAGTAGAGGAGTATTCATCTTTCCCACATCCTCACCAGCATCTGTTGTCACCTGAGTTTTTGATCTTAGCCATTGTGACTGTTGTGAGGTAGAATCTCAAGGTTGTTTTGATTTGCACTTCCCTGATTACTAAGGATGTTGAACATTTCTTTAGGTGCTTGGCCATTTGATATTCCTCTGTTAAGAATTCTTTGTTTAGCTCTGTACCCCATTTTATTAGGGTTACTTTGTTCTCTGGAGTCTAACTTCTTGAGTTCTTTGTATATATTAAATATTAGTCCTCTATCAGATGTAGGATTAAGATAAAGATCTTTCCATTCTTATTACCTTTTACAAAGCTCAAGTCCAAGTGGATCAAGGACCTCCACATAAAACCAGATACACTGAAATTAATAGAAGAGAAAGTGGGGAAGAGTCTCTAACACATAGACACAGAGGAAATTTTCCTGAACAGAACACCAATGGCTTATTCTCTATGATCAACAATGGACAAATGGGACCTCATAAAATTGCAAAGCTTCTGTAAGGCAAAGGACACTGTCAATAGAACAAAACAGCAACCAACAGATTGGGAAAAGATCTTTCCCATCCCAGTTTCTAACATCACTTCTTTTTTTCATGCTTGACACTCCAAGATGAATACCACACAGACGAAAGTGTTGTGTATAAAAAAAAAAAAAAGACCTTGATTGAAATCCTTCTTGCATTATGCTTTCCAATAATTGATTTTACATTGTCACATTCATTGACCATTTCGCCCAATTATACTTATGAATGATTGTTTGTGTTCTACGATCTCTAATAACCAAAAAGATGAAGGTGATCAGCCTCTGTCCTTTCTTTTCTAGATCCTTCTTGTGGCTCATCTCTCTCTTCAGGTGGTGAGAGTAACTGCTGCTGGGAGTTAAGGGAGGATTTGGATCAGGATCAAAGAGCCTGATTGCAAACTCTCTCTCTCTCCTGACTTTTCTCATGCAAAACTTTCACTTGAGAGGAATGTAGGCATTCCGATTTTGTTTTCACTTAAGGAAAAATTAGAGAAAATCACAAATTCTAAAGCTTTGCTTAGAATTGAAAGATAAATAGGGAGGGGTGAGTGATATTTTCTTTTAAAGGGAGCAACATTTTGGGATACCCAAGTAAAATGTTTGATAACAAAATGTTGCACATAATCCTTAATAGTACGAGTTTATTTCAGAGTTTATTTTCTATATCCTGCAGAGAACATGAAATATGCCGCACATTTTCGTGAGTTAGAATGAGACAGTATTTGGGTTGATAGAATGGCAGTGCAGAACACTTAAGTAAAATTGCACAGTCAAATTAGCATGAGAAGGATTAAAATATGGAGCTGAGAAAGTGAGGGAAATGTAAAATAAGAAACAATAAGAACTCTGTCCCACCTATCTGCTTTCCTGGGGACAGGAACCTTACATTTGAGTGACCCTTACTTTACCCAAAGTGATGCAGGGCCTAGCTGGATGTGGGAGGTAGTTTGGTATGTGTGAGCTGTGACTTTTCCTAGAAATTTGGGGGTCCAAATGTTGGATCAGTATCAAAGACATGTGTGTGTGTGTGTGTGTGTGTGTGTGTGTGTGTGTGTGTGTGTGTGTATGAGAGAGAGAGAGAGAGAGAGAGAGAGAGAGTTATAGAATCTCTACGTATCAAGTCAAGAAAAAGGAGGAATTGGAGGAAGAGGAGGAAGAGGAAGAGGAGGAAGAGGAAGAGGAGGAGAAGAGTGAAGAAAAGTTTCAGAAAAGGAAAAACTTCCCGAAGCAGGAGCACAGGCAGAAGACAGTCTAGACAAATGGAATGATAGGAAAGAGATGGGCTAATCAGACATGACATCAGGCTCCCATTTTTCACAGAATATTATGCAGAAGAGTAAACCTTCCCTTGCACAAGGGTTCCAATCCTCTAAGTGGAGGTTAACAATGAGAAATGGGTCCTCCTTTAATAAGGGAAGTGAGGCTTTGTTCTAATGCTTCCTTATGGACATTTCCTTGATACATAAGGGCTAGGACGCTCAGCATTGTAGTTCTTTGTTGCCTGGTACTCCTGCCTCAAAGGAAAAGCAGAAATGAGCAAGAATACACACATACAACACACACACACACATACACATACACACACACACACACATACACACACACACACTACTACTGCCTCCTAAATACTGCAGCGTGCAGCACAGTCACTTCTCAATCAATAACTGTTGAGTTAACTAATTAAATAATGATTAATATGCTGCAAAGCAGCTTCTCAACCTGAGCACTACTGATCTATGGAGACAGAAAATGATTTGTTTGGAGATGCTATTCCACACCTGGTGTCTGAAAGGCCCCTGTGCCAATGTGGTGACATCCTATCTATATGCTTCCACACAGCCCAGTGAGGAGTGAAAATCATCCTGGCCTGTGAATCTTGGCCACAGATAAAGCGCTAAAGTGGTAGGTTTCACCTGGGCATCGTGGTTCACACTATAATCCTAAACTATACAGGCTATATAGTCTGAGGCAGAAGGGTTGTCACAAGTTACCAGTCAACCTGTGGCGAAATAAAATAAATAAGGTAGTTTCTACTGTTACCACGGAGATGAAAGAATGCAAAATTTAAGTAGTACATCTTCACTAAATTCACCCACAAGTGACTTAATTTGCAATAGGAAAAAATATTGTTTATCTATGACAGTGTTGGCTCAAAAAAAAAAATCTCTCGTTTTCTTGTTATTTTACCAATAAACCTGTTTCAAAAGAAACAGCTTATAAATCAAATAAATGCCTGCCCAGCTTCTTTCGGGGTGGTTGAATGTGAGATACCATCTTCCCAGTCACCTCTCTGGACAGACATTAACATCAAGAGCACTGGATCCTGCCTATGGTACGTTGCCTCATCAGAGCTGGAGAAAGTGTGCATGGAGATGATGCAGGGGCAGATGCTTGAGGATGGTGAGATGTCTCTGTCTCCGCCTTCTAGTTAGTGAAGGATGGGCAGAACAGCAGGTACCACTGAGTGGTGAAGGATGAGCATAGCCATGGGAACCACGGAATAGTAATGGAGGATGGGAAGCCATAGGAACTACCTTGGACTTTGTTCTCAAGCTCACCTTCCATTGGATCTTATTTTAATCACTTTCTTCCTTTACTTTGTGTTATGATGGCTAACCCTGACCTGAGACACATGAGGATCTCACAATGAACAATGTCTGAGAAACTGCTCCAGGAAACATGAAAGAAAGTCATTTTCAAAAGTCCAGAAATATGTTGGCCCTATGTTCTCTCCTTAAGGTCACATACTACCAATAGTCTTCTGACCAAAGGGAAAGCCCTGGTTAGGACAGTCATACGGAAGGAATATTTCCTAAGATTCCCAGTTGAAATGTGATGTTCCTATCTCCTAATTAATAGTAGTCCCTTTTCCTCTTGCAGTATCTAGATGTGAGTGATAAATAAATAAGGTCTTATGGCAGTGACCTTACTGAGGGCCCCCTAGCACCAAACTACCTGCAAAAAAAAACCAAAAACAACGTAAAGGATTTGTTAAGAACCACCTCTCTGCCTTCCTATCTCTGAGCCACCAGCACAGCTCAGAGCCTCTACTACAGGGACGTTCCCAGCAGCAGCACCGGTACGAAGATAAACTATTTGAAAGTCAATAAATAAATCAGTCTTCCTCCTAAAGTATTGATCTGCACGTCATTTCTCTCACCACTCCCCAGGAATATGAGGTGGCGATTAGGTTGTCGCAAAATTTGACTGGCTTGGGTTTTCAGAAAGCATTGCGATTCCCAGAGGCCAGTGGTACAAGAGCTGAGTCTCAATAGGAGGTCTAACTTGAGGGCAGGCAGAAAGTGCTTTCCACAGTGAATACGCTGGCCAGGAAAAAATAAATAAATAAACTTTGATAAAAAGTCCCTGTGTTCTATAACCCAACACCCCTCAGATTAGTCTAGGAGTGACAGAGACGGACATCTGACCAAGAATGCCTTCCCCATTACTAGGGAGATAAGCCTTTCTTTTTTTAAAACCAAAAATACATCCCAAGAGATTACACGGGATCAGGGCTGAGCCACCTAAGCCATCTGCCCACTCGTATCAGAAACCAAGGGGGTCTGCAGCGTACCACAGCTTCTGTTCCCAAATCAAGAGATAGAGATTTCATTGATCCCTAAAATGGGTCCTGAGATTAGGCAGTCTGTGGTAGGTGGGCCCCGCCCCCCGCCCCTACTCAACGCCAGCCTAGATGCTCACCACCCATCTCTTCACACTGTCGAACGGGTTGCCTTTGTTTTCGTTCTGCGTCACAGTTCGCCCATCATCTTAGTACCCGGACATACATAGAGGGTGCACATTCTACTTAAATCCCCACTTATTAGCCCTGTTCTCAGCATGGGTGTGTGTGACGTGGACTCTAGGCAGCACACCCTCCTACTCAAATTAGAGTTAGGGACCCTTCCTCAAATACCCTGTCTGCTGTAAAAAGGATTTGCCACACTTGATGGAGATGGTGTTTATTTATCGTAACTGCTACCAATCTGTAACCCACTCAAACTGTGCCACGGTATCGGGTTCTTTGCTCTTCAATTCCCCCCGAGTAACATTAGGACAATGCCTGAGAGGTTCCGGGTTCTCAGGAAGCACACAGGCAGTGGCTACATGAGAAAGGGACCCGTTAGCAAGGGGTGTAGAGGTTACGAGCCCTTCTCAAGTGTGTCACCTCCTGTTGGCCTTACAAAATGCCCAAATTTCATATCTGATAACTAGTACCATATCAATTAGGCTTTATTGCAACCATGTTTTTATCTGCCTGTTGATGGGATGAGAAGTGGAGCCTCAGAAACGCTAAGATAATCTGGAAGAAAATGGTGAAGAGAGTCTAGATAATAACCAAGTCTAAAGCCAAAACGACTTCCTGAAAGGGATGGGGGAAAAGGTATGAAGAAGGCATAGAGGGAGGGGACAAAAGGCAAGAGGAAGTTAACAAGGAAGGAGGGTTGAGATTACTGTGTCTCTTCCTCCACCTTAATCGTTTCAAAACTCTTGAAGCATAGCTTTCTCTATGGTACCCCTGTTAAAAGGTACCCTCCATTTTAAGGCAGTGTCTAAATCTCAGCTACAACGCAGTTGCCACATCTGTTGGACTCAATACATCAGAACCTGGAGGGACTGAAGCTCTTGTCCACACTCTCCCTTCCTACACAGTGACCTTCAGTGGGCGGATCCAATATCCACTAGTTTTATCTGGATTCTCAGCCTACCTTGATTCTGACTTCTGGGGAGTAGTACACTGTCCTTGTGGCATGGGAGGAGCCAAAAGTAATCTCCAACATTGAAGTTGAGGAGTGTTCATTACGGAGTCATGGAAGTTTGCATAGAAAAGGCAGAAGGGCCAGGTAGCCACCTCACCCTGGCTTATCAGGAACTTTGTTACATGTAACTGCGACATGAGTAACTCTTGCTGTTTGAAGATCATCCTGCCACATCAATGCCACCTCCATTCTCCTCTGTAAAGGGAAAATCCAATATCTAAAAATAAAATATGTTTTTTTTCTATCTGCAACACAAGCCAGAGAACTCAGGGAGACTTGGTGTGAGCCCCAGATTTTCTTTATGGAAATTACTTGGATGATTGTGAGATGGTATCTAGCCTCTGCTGTACAGACTTCCTGGCCAACCAGTTCCTCTCGATTTCTTCCTTCGCTAAGCACATACCACAGATGAGCCTCTGTGTGCTAAAGTTTAGGACTAAATTGTGACAGAGAGGAATGACCCTTGCCTCCTTGAAATGAAATAACGAAAAGAAATATGTGTGAATAGAAACTAAGATTTCCTCCTGGAATATGTATACATGGTACCCTGCTTTTGCTAAAGAAACATAATTTAAATTTTGGCTATAATCACCCAAAATGTTGCCAGTAATTCCCCAAACGATAGAAGTTGCCGTGTTAACGAAGGGGGAAAAAAAAAAAAACAACCTAGTTCTCAATAACTACAAGGTCTTTAAGACAAGCTACCTTCATACGCACCAATTTCAGAGAAGAAAACAATGTTGTATCTCAGTCTGACAGAGACAGATGGCTACTAACCATGGTGTCGTAAGGATCAGTGAAGTAGGAACGTTGGCTTTATTGGAAAGAACTGTGAAACTTCAGGACTGGGAAGGGGTTTAGTAGTGAAGCCTTATTCTCTCGTTTTTAGAAGAGGAAAGAGAGACAGATGGTTTGCACGACATCACACTAATGCTCACAGAAAAGCTGAAAGGGGACTTATGTTTCCCGGCTCAATACTTCCTCTGAAAGGCGTTGCAGAGTGCGCTGGCTGGTCTATATTCTTAAGAACTCGCAAGTTCCTAAAAGGTTGGAAGTTCTTGTTGCTATAGGTATAAAATCCAAGGTCCCATGAATATCAGAAATAACTACCACTATGCAAAATCCCCAGCGTGCTCTCTCTCTCTCTCTCTCTCTCTCTCTCTCTCTCTCTCTCTCTCTCTCTCTCTCTCTCTCTCTGTGTGTGTGTGTGTGTGTGTGTGTGTGTGTGTGTGTCACACACACGTACATAAAGAGAATATATTTATGATAAGTGTATCCTGGACTAATCACTATACACGATAGCTGTATTAATACAGAGCTTAATAGACAGATCTACATTCTGAAAAGTCTGTTGTTAGGAAATTGTGTCACATGAGTCTCACAGACTGGATGGGTCATGACAGAGGATCCATCACTAAGCAATGCAGTGTACAGGACCATCATCACAGACCAGGTCTGTGTTGGACAAACACGCCGTTATGAGTCCCATTGTTATACACAGCTTCCATTGCTCGACTATATGGCAGACGTTTAAAAATAAAGAAAAACAAAATCTGTTCTTTCTTAATTCAACCCTGACCTAAAAAAATAATAATATTCAGAGAACACCTGGCCAGGTTATTCAAGACAGTTTGCTTGCACTGGACATTGTTTGCTTTTATACAGGAAACAATTCAGTGTTTAAACAAAAGTGTGGCCTGGACAGTCTAGAACTCTTTCAAGGACTCAAAGGTAAATAGCATATTATTACCCTTAGACTTTGGCAAGAAGCAATTTTCCAAGGTGCCATTGAAACTCTTGTCATACTTCAGTCACCCAGAGTTTACCTCAGGAGCATCCTTTACTCCAGACACTCACATAGCATATGCTCACTGACAGTGGATGGAGAAAAATGGATGACTAGAAGAATAAAGTCGAAGTATAAATCCCTCCCACAGTAAGGCAGAGATCTGATATATATATTATTTGCCTTCTGGAGCCAAGAACATGTTTAGATCTCCGAGGTTTGGCATTGTCTCAGCCTGAATCATCTGACTCAAAGCAGTGACAAGAATTATCTTTAAGGCCTTCTCCCACCCACCACACACACACACACACACACACACACACACACACACACACACTTTATAATACCACTCTGCGTTGGAGCTAATCAGCTGTGAGAATGTAACCAATCGTCTCTTTTGCTGCACCTAAAATTTTCTCACAAAACCCATGAAAAGCTTGGCGTGAGCTGTGTAGTACGTTCCTTGCAAGGGCAAAATACCCTGGGCCATTTCATTGCTCCAGATTTGTTTGTACTCAAAACTAAACAAGAGCCAATACGTGTCCCAGGACAGAGAGATCTGACCTAGTGATAATGCACACATCAGAGGACGCTCCAAGTCAAATATAAAGATACCCATGGATGTGCATGAATCACGGGTGTTGAGCAAGACAGCAACAATCGCAACACAGAACCAGACAGATCTCGAGAAGTTGGAATAAGCAAGCTCCCAATGAACAGACTGCAAGCTGTCAGAAATATTACCAAGGAATGATCTTTCTCTTTAGCAAAATATTGCCTACTTCTCCTGCATAGGCAATGAAATTGGAACTAGAAACTTGGAGAGTGGTTTGGGCAAAGTAAGTCACCAATTCTTTAGTCTATGAACACTGCATTGCCTCAGGAAAATCATGAATCATAGCGTGGATTTACCTCGTACTATGCAAGGATGCTAACTCTAACCTTAACCTTAATCCACATGAGAACGGAAAGGATGTTTTATAGATCAATGAAGTTCTTAGATTATACATTATAATCTCAAAAGGAGAAGTCCATGATAAAAATCAGTAGTTCTCACCAATGGATAGAAACAGTTTACCTTAAAGAATGGAGGAATAGCCAGGTCTGATAGAACACACTTGTCCTCTCAGAACTCAAGAGGATAAAGCAGGAGGATCAAGAGTTTGAAACTACACAGCAAGAAATCTCTGACTCACAAATCAAATAACAGGAATGCAGGAAGCCTTCTTAAATTAGTGCATTTGATGGAAAACATGTTTGGCCAGGCAGAGAGTGATATATGCCTGTGATCGCAATACACAGGAAGAAAAGGCAGGAGCCAGCTTGGACTACATTACAAGATTTCAACACAGAACTTCCTAATACACTATTAGTTAATCTTTGTACTGGTCAAAATGTCAAGAAATTTAGTAATGCTATTCCAGAAAATGGTGTGGCTGTCAATTAAAAATGTGGGAAAATATCGATTTCGCTAAAGAGACGTATAAAGTCCTTTTGAAGTGAGTACATTTAAAGAAACTTGTTTTGGGCAATGCCACTTGCATCATGGGTCCTGGCTCTCCTCCACGCCATCATAGCTTTTCAGAAGCCACTAGCACCAGTGCAATTTGTTCTGGTGACGCACTCTTTGCCACTGGACAGAGCATACACAAGAAGTGAAAATCGGGGTTAGAATTTAACTGTTGGTTTGGTGTGTATGTGTATCTGTGTGTGTGGTGTGTGTGTGTGTGTGGTGTGTGTGTGTGTGGTGTGTGTGTGTGTGTGTGTGTGTGTGTGTGTGTCTATCTGTCTGTCTGTCTGTCTGTCTTTCTGTCTGTCTGTTTGTCTGTCCAGAAAGGAGCAAAAGGTAGACTGAACAGACATTTCTACCTATCCCATTTACTCTGATGAAATCAAATAAATGCACAATTTCATAAGAGCATTGGAAATCAGAACGAATGGTGAACCACCTCAAAGACAGAACTGTGAAACCCAGGAACTGGCACAGAAAGACTCAGAGGCAAATAGCTCAGAGTGGATGGTGAGGATCACTTCAGGCAGGAAGGTCAAGGACAACTTCTATCTAGGACTAAGTGGTACTGCACACTTAGAGTGAGTATGCTGGTCTACCAAACGGCCCCTCTGTGTACTGAGGTAAGTGAGAAAAAGAACAGTTAGCCCAGAAATGACAGCAGTTAACTGTGGCTCAGACCAAACAGACATGGTCCACCACAGTCACTCAGTGACACCCTTGAGACCGTCTGCAATTCAGACCTCCTCCTACCAGGGTCTCTGTCTCATCCTCGTTGTCACAGCAGACAAGATCTTAAAACCTGAGTCAATATGCATTGAAATACATGTCCCAATAAAAGTAAGAAGCCAAGAGAAGAAAATATTCCACATAAAAAAAATTAAAAACACGCTTCAGTTTAAACCATTTTAAATCACTGATGCAGAGTATAAAGTTATTATTTTATTATAATTCGGAATTAAAATTTCAAATGATCTCAAATTTGTAGTTGGTGAAGCATAAGAAAATGAATGTGCCCTTCATTTTGTTTTTCGAGAAACCTATAAATGCTGATAAACTCTGTAGTCAAAACTAATTATGTTGAAAAACCTTATGAGGTTAAGAGTAAAGCTTCCAGATAAACAGAATAGATTAAATTCTTGTTTATTTTGTTTCCTTTAAAGATATTACTAAAAGAATTCAAGGGAAATTAAACATACACACAGGCACGAAGTCTGAGTGAGACGGCACCAGACCTTGAAAGTCTTCTCTCTACCTGGAGCTGTGTGATTGCCTCTAGTCTACCTGAAGAGGAAAGGAAAGCAGAGGTCCGCAACACCAAATTTGAAAAGTTCTGTGCTCATGGAACATGATGCGCCATGGATACATCAAGTGAAATCTCCATTCAAAGGTTTGTGAAGCCCATCAACTGTAGCAGGATTCCCTACCTGCCCTTCCCCGCCCCGCCCCGCCCCGCCCCGCCCCGCCCCGCCCCGCCCCTAAGGTAGGGTTTCTCTGTGTAACACTGCCTACACTGAAAGTGGCTTGATTTACCAGTCTGGTCTTAAAATTACAAAGATTTCGCCCGCTATTGCCTCTATATGCTAGCGGTAAAGGCATGCACCATCGCCCGAGGTAGCAACAGGATTCTTGATCCATTTTGTCCAATAGTAGAGATGGAGACGTCTTCTCTGAGATGGTGTGAGAACCAAGAGAGAGAGCTGAATACAGCCAGTACACATGGTGCTGTTAAGTGGATCCACTATCATTTATGCATTTTGAGGGTCTGGTACCTCCTCTGACTTAGTTAGACCTAAGCCAAAGTAATGGGTACGCATTTGTAATACCACCCTTTGAAGCCTCCAATAAACACTTACTCCCTAGGAAACCAAGAGGTTAGTAAGACCTGGCCTCACACTCAGGAGACTGAGACAAGGGGGGGTCTCAGCAGGTCTGAGGCTAGACCTGTGTTAAAACGTAAGACCCTGCCTCAAAAAAAAAAATTTTAGCCTCCACATACAATATTCAGTCAGCTATTTAGAGAATCCCATGGGTCACCAGAGATTTAAAGGAAAGCTTCCAACATAGAAAGGAAAGAAAAAGTAATAAAGCAAAATGCAGATGAAGCTGACAACACAAGAGAAGAAAGCCTTTGTGGTGGTAGAGTGATGGCCTAACACGCAAATGACATTGGGTTCCATCTCTAGCACTTCAAGAGGAAAAGAAAACTGTGCTTAAAGAACAACATTGGGCAGCATTAAGTATCCATTAATAAGAATGAGATGTTAGATGTTTTTTAAAAATGAAACTAGTTCAAATATAAGAAGGAATTCTTTTTGTAGGAGAAACCTTTTTTTAAAAAAGAAAAAAAGAATGACAAGCTTGTGGAGATCACACGAGAGTTAGAAGAGAGATTGAGGAGATGCCTCAGTCAGAAAAAAAAAAAACAAAAAAACAAACAACCAAAAAGCAGTATGATGGACCAAGTTCTTATATCCAGCACTCACATAAACAATTGAGATCTTTACCCTACTTCTGGGGAAGAAGGAACAAAAGGGTCCCTAGAGTTGGATGAATAGACACATAGATACCCATAAACACATACACACAGAGAGACACACGGACAGTCATACACACATACACACGCACACATAGATGCATACACACACAGACACACAGATACACAGAGACACATGGAGATACAGAGACACACACAAACACACACAGAGACACACACAGAGAGAGACACACAGACACACACAGAGACACACAAACAGACATACACAAAGACATAGACACACAGACACAGACAAACAAATACACAGGGACATATACAAAGACATAGGCACAGGCAAGTACACACAGAAACATACAGAAAGACACAGACACACACACACACAGACACACACATATAGACACACAGAGACACATAAATATATAGACACACACACACAAACACACATAGATGTAGACACATATAAACACACCCATAGAGACACACATTCCCAACCACACACAGAGACACATGCATTGAACAGCCCCCAACACATGAAAATTAAAAGAAAACAATAAAGAAATTGAAAACATGTCATGGAAGAAACACTAAACTCAAGAAGCCAAAGACACAAATAGTTGTCTCACATAAAATTTAAACTGAGGTGGGGAAATACCAATAAAGTCATATAAAAATATATTGCAAGTGAAAGATTACACAGAAAAGCAAGGGAAAGAAACCCTTAAGAATAATCAGAAATATCCTTGAAGTAACTCCAGGCAAGTTTTCAAAACTGAGTCTCGTTGATAAAGAAATTACAGATGCTGGCTGAATAAAGTTAGTCACGAGTCCGAATTCTTTATCGCTAGCTAAACGCTAAATCACTAGCAGCCAGTCTTCCTGCGGTGGAGATGTAATCGGTCATGAGACCCCACCACGCCATCCATGAGCAGATGAATTAGATGCTGTTTCTGCAGATTCTTCCTGCTAAATGAGTAGAGCAACAGTCTCAAAGCTCTTCTAACGCTCTACACTTCAGATGTCTGAAAACTCAGGCCTGCCAAGATGCTACCAGCTCGTGGCTCGAACACTGTAAATAATTCATCTCTCCTTCTGTCCAGTGTTTATCCAGGACAAAAAATTTTGAATAGTTCTAGGGAAACACTGCCCACCACAGCAGCAGGCCTGTTTCTAAGCAGGTGCCCAGAGCTTCTCACATGAGCACACAAAGGCAGTGGGAAAAAAGACTGTTAGATGACAGGGCAGAGGAAAAAACAAAGCCATTGATTTGACGATTTGTAACATTTCTAAATGGAACTTTTCAAAAACGCACACCTGCATGCAGAAACACAGACATACAAAATAACAACATCAGTGCCATTTTTGAGCCACGGTAATTAGAAGTCCCAAGTTAATTCCGTTTTATTTCCATTGTTACCTACCCTCCACATAACTAGATTATACCGAAGTTAAACAAGGACTTGGGATCACTATACAGACACACAAACAGATGTGTGAATATACATGCATGCACACATACATGCATCCATCAAAGGGGGAAGTTTCCTTTAAATATATCGGCCGTTCCTTGTCATCACCAAAGATAACTAACAGTAAGACAAAGCACTAATAACCATGCAGTCCCCTAATAGGTTCTTGTTCCCCTAATCATCTAAATTCACTTTGATTTTGAGAAAGATATTCGCTATCTGGTTGCCCATGGTGACCTGCGTAGGAAAGAGACTGCATATAAATCTCTCCCCCTTCATCTCTGGATTCTACACTTGTGAGTTGCTTAACAGCACCTAAGGATCACCAACCATTGGGTTTGAAGGGTTATATTAGCAGTGAGCGTGTGTGTGTGTGTGTGTGTGTGTGTGTGTGTGTGTGTGTGTGTGTGTGTTTTAACATCTATTAATTTAAACATGTTTAACATGCTTCAGTGCCTCACCATTATTACGTTACTACAGTCTACCTGAAGTCTGACTTTCCCAGTCAGCCCAGATATAGCTATAACCCCCACACAAGTTGTTCAATACCTCTCTACCCCTGCTATGGTGTCCCTGCCAGCGGGGACCCAGTTATTCAGGGTCCCGAAGAGGCTTTCTACCTGTGGGCCAAATGGGGGTGAAGAGAAGAAGGAGACCAAGCAAAAGTTCTGTTGTCAAGGTCTCGTTTATTGGGGTGAACGTTACAGCTTTTAAGGCTTTCAGGTAGGGGGAGTGTCCTTTGTGAAACGCAGAGGAGGGGGAGATGAGGATATAGGCAGTGATAGCTGGAGGCAAAGAGGTCAGGAGGTAGACGATGAGGTCAGGTGGTAGACACCGGGTGTTGACTCAGGAGATAACTGGTATCTGCTCGAGCTGACGCATCCCTTGAATGTTATCTTCCTGTGCCGTAAATTCATGGGAGAGGCCTCTGTCCAACAATGTTAAGACTTATGGCAGTCATCTTAGCGGTGAATATCTGTGGCCAAACAGCCCAGAGCCACCTAGCCACTTCGAGCTATACAGTCTCAAAATGGCCAGGCCCACATCCAATATGGCTCCCTACACTATGGTGGCTGAGTCCAGGTTCCTATTCCATAGCTCCAACCTCCATGTCTGTGACTAGTCCTCTGCCAAGCAATTCTGCTCCCTTTGAGTGGAGATCACGATAAAGACTTCACGGCACTGGGTTCTGTCCCTTGTAGATGAACAAACACTACGGCCTCTCATCTCAGCAGCCTGCTGTGATTTCAAGAATCCCCTCTGTGGCGAGGTCTAGGGAATCCCTATCTTTCCGGATTAAGATCTGTCACAATTACGTTTCATAATTACTAGTACGCTGCAAACCCCAGACTACAGGATTTTACTCAAGCTCTTTGGTCTTAAATCCTCTACGCCAAAAATCCTAGTTCATCTGTTTTATCCTGTAGCTCGCCAGCAGTCAGAGAGAGCGTGAGACAGGAGGAGGAAGAGATAGGAAGGAAAGAAGAAAACCTGGAAGCCGGTAGAGAGGCAGAAAGATCTCCTTAATTCTTTTCCTACTAGGACAAATAACTAAACATAGTCATGGTGCAGGCTGTGAGCAACTCAGAATGAATGGCACACCTCTCACCACCACCACAGCCCAACATTTATGTTTTCTGGCGAGGAGCATATTCAAAATCCTCTCTTCTAAAAGAAAACCAGCTAGAATAGGAAGAGAACGGCTGAGAGTAAAGTGTTGGGGTACATGTATATGAGGGTGCTGCGAGGAACTCAACGTTTTGTGTGCCGATCTAAAATTAATTAAAAATTTTTTTCTTCTAGATTATTCAGAATATACAGTAAATTATTGTGGTCTATTTTCAGAATATACAGTAAATTATTGTGATCTATTGGAACCAGACTGGGCAACAGAACACTTGAACTTATTCCTTTTATGCAGCCATAATTTTGCCATTAATCTCTTCCTTGGCTTTTCCTGTCATGGTAACCCCAACTCTACTTTTACGTTTTCCCATGAATCAAATCAGTGAATGATATTCTGTGAATCAAACTTGCCCCGGAGTGTGACTATAGGACTTTTGTCTTTCTGTGTCCAGCTTCTTTTGCTTAACATAATGTCCTTTGGGCTCATTTACAGGGTCACAAGTGACAGAATTTTGTCCCTTTTAAGGTTGAAAATATACCAGTGTGTATATACGGTACATCATCATCACTGTGGCGGGCTCTAGGTTGACTCTGAATCTTGCTATTATCAATGGCAGAGGAATAAACACAAGAGAGCTAGATTTATTGGATATGATGATTTTCCTTCCATTGGGTACAAGGTAGTCATGAGATTGCTGGGCTAAACGTAAGGACCCTTTAAGCTGTTCTTTATATCCGCCATACTTATTCATGTTCCCGTAACGGTTAGTGACATTGTTTTCCCTAGGTTTCCTCTATAGACTACATTATCACAGTAACCCCTTTCTATGATCCTGACGCCAATTTGGGGTTCTGTCCCTGGCTGAGTCTTTCAGCTTTCAATTTTTTTTTAAAGATGGCTCTGTTTTACGCTTAATTTTTTTTATAATGACATTAAACATATACAGGCGTCTGAATTCAAAATGAAAACAAAATATAGTCAGACTGTGGTTTCTAATTCTGTCTCTTCTACCCCATTCCCTCGCTCTCCCATAAATAAACAGTATTTTTATTTAAAACATTTATATTCAGATGACGTTTTTTTCGTAGATGCAGATTGGCATATCAAATACATTTTTTACCATAATTTTTGTAACTAAACAGTAAACCCCAGACATCTTTGCATTCGCTTACTAATTTTTGTTTTTCTTCCTAGCCCCAGTGAGAATTTTTGGACCATCAGCAGGCAGCTTCTGGGAGGAAACCTGAAAGATTTAATCAATTAAAGGAAAGAAAAAAAAAGCAGATTGGGAACTTTGTAGTAAACCTTCTTAAAATGAGTCACCAAGTTCACTGCCTGCCAGCCTCGTGCAGCTTCGAGTGGGCGGCTACACTTTGGAGAGATTCACGCAGCGTACAATTTCACCAGGCAAAACACGTTTCACGGCTACACTTTTTCTTTGCCTTGCCTTTTGGGAAGGTAATGTTCCTTCCTCTTTTAGCTGCACCATTTGCGTTCCTATTGTTCACACTGAGCAGTTATTTTCATTTTTATCTTCCCTGTGTTACTAGTTTTGTGTTCCTCCTCTAGGTCTTCACCTCATCCTAGGAACCGAACCCGAACAGCGGGAACAGCGGGAACAGTGGGAACAGTGGGGACAGTGGGGACAGCGGGAACTGTGCCACGCACTTACTAAGTCGTGCTGCCAGGCCTTGTCCCGGTGAAATGATGGACGCTCCCAGGAACTCTTGCGAGCAAAGCGAGAGCGTCCCACACACTTTTGCTATGGAAACACCTTCATGACTAAACGGCTCTCGAAAGCTAAAAACTGAAGCTAGAACTGCTCCCCCCCCCCTTTTCTTTTCTTCTTTTTTAAAATATATCCTACAGTGAAGGGGGGAAAAATGGAATAATTCCCTCAAAATTGCAAGTTGCTATATTATTCTAGAGCGCTTGTTTGTAAAGTGGATTCCAACAGCCTAAAGTTCAACACGTGCGTCATGAGAGCCCGACTTGTCCCCTCACCCGGTGCTTGAATTCCGAGAACCCTGTTCTCTGCTGTTGTGTGTTTATGAGTTCAGGGTTTCAGGCTGAGTCGGGATCTTTTCCTCAAAATGAAAGGTAACACATTTCTTTCTCTTTTCTTTCCTTTATCGAGACAGGGTCCCATGTGGCTTGCGGTACCCTCAAATTCACTACACAGCTGAGGATGACTTTGATCTTTGAATCCTCTTGCTTCAACCTTCAGGGGCAGCAATGCTAGATGTAGACAGTATTGGAGAGCAAGCCCAGGAGTTTGTATACACTATCTCTGCACTCTACAGGCTTAAAGTACACCCCTCCCCCCCAAAGCAGAGACATTTAAGATCGTGCACTCGGGGCTGGAGAGATGGCTCAGCGGTTAAGAGCCCTGACTGCTCTTCCAGAGGTGCTGAGTTCAATTCCTGGCAACCACATGGTGGCTCACAACCATCTGTAATGGAACCGGATCTTTCAGTGTGTCTGAAGACAATGTAAGACCATGTACTTACATAAAACAAACAAATCTTTAAAAAAACAAAAGATCATGCACTCTTTGGATGCTATCAGATCATGAATTCATGCCAGGTCAGCATACACTAGAGAATTGCAAGCTTATGCAGATGCACCAGGCCAGAAGGTCCCTTAGTCAAGCTGGTGCCCTATTCTACAAAGACCATCTCTTGACCACTACGACCACCTCGACGGTGCCCCTTCACAGGTTCCACCTTCTCTGGAAGATTTCCTGGCATGTCTCCTCTCTGGAGAAAGCTGGTCATTCTCTCCCTTTCGTGTTTATGAAGTCAAGACCATCTCCAGGACAAACAATGTGCTCCACACTGCCTGGCACCACGCCTGACACTATTGGCTTTGCCCCATACGTCACTGTTAGTTAAACGACTCAGAATAAATAGACACTGGATGGGGCTGGCAGGTGGAAAGAGGAGACTCCACGTTACCTGCGTGCGTGGTGTGTTCAAGCATCTAGGTTTGCATCTTTCTTTGTGCTTCATCACGGGAAAGAAACTATGGACTTTTACAGAGCTTTGAATCTTGACCACTACAACATATATATGGTGGGTGCCTACAGTGTTTTTTTTCTTTTTGTTTTTACTATGAAGGGTCTACAGTGGGCTTTGCAATTCTCTTCATTTAACAGCCCAGTCTTCAAGACCGAGACAAACATCTCCAGAGTCTTCTTTAGCATCTGCTAGGACTTATTTCTATCCTGTGCTTCTTAGTCTCCACTTTCCACATCCTTCCCCTCTCCATGGTTGAGAACTGGCCTGCCTTGGAGACACGTCCACACGTCCCAAGAGCCAAAGTTGCTTCTGGAGGGAGGACGAGAGCAGTTCTGTCCCTGGTTGGTTGTAAGGGTGCTGGGAACGAAACTCAGGTCCTCTGAGAGAGCAGCAAGTGCTGCTAACTGCCGAGCTACTCCTTCATCCGCTCCTAAGCGCGATCTTACAGCGTGGAAGCAAGCAGGATGAGAACCAGAACCACGAGTTATGCTTTCTAAAAGACACCACCAGAAACATCTCTTTGCTCTGCCATGCTCAGTTCCTGGATAACAAAACAGAGGGACATTTGCAACACAATGAAGAAAAAAGAAAGAAAGAAAGAAAGAAAGAAAGAAAGAAAGAAAGAAAGAAAGAAAGAAAGAAAGAAAGAAAGAAAGAAAGAAAGGAAGGAAGGAAGGAAATGCTTTGTTTTCCTCAGACCCACAGCAGTCATTCTTAATCTCCCTACCCATTCCTGATCTTGATGTAATGAACCAATATTAGATTGGCTCCCTGAGTGCGAGAGCAAGATTTTATTCCTTCTCAAGGGTAGATATCCTTGGAAGAGATACGTTTTCTAGACAGTTCATTGGAAAGCTAATGAATAGATTGTCTAAAAACCGCGTCTATGTTGCTCTTCTTAGTCCTTTAAAGAGGGCCGTCAGCTCTCAGAAATCTCAGCATGGGGAGGTCGGCCACTTCACTTACGTTTACTGCTTTTGGGGACTGGATTGTTTGCACACCTGCCCCCAGTCTCCCCACATCTCTTTACCTAACCCTACAGGTCCACAAAGCAGCTCCCTCCTGTGCAAAGCCTGTCACTTTCATTTGTCTGCTTTTGAGCACTTCCAATTCACGAATACTTTTGAGACTCCAAGGAAAACCTTACTCTCTCAAAACATCCCCCAAGGATTTAAACAAGAGGCCTTTGAGGGGGACAAAGGAGGTGGCGGGTGACCCGTTTCCTGGGTCTCACGGGGCTGAGCTGCACCTTCTTGGGAGGAGCTCAGCTGTGGCAGGCAGTGGGGAGCTGTTATCGACCACATCATGGTTTTCGGGTGTCCTGGGTGCACAGCTGACCTCCCAGTCGGAGTCAGAACCACAGTTTCCAGGCTAGTGTTTACCCTGGTCTCTTGCCTTTTCAAGACAGAAAGAACTCTGCGCTCTATAAAGCATGCAGACACCCAGGAGGGAACGGGGTCAAGCTCATGCCTCCTTGTTTCTTTACCAGGAAACATAAAAACCTCCTCATCTGGTTTCTAGGCCACACTCTGGTCCCCAAGCCTGGTCTTCTGTGCCCCAAACTAAATGCTATTAAAAATGGGGGGGTTCCCTCATCCTTAGGTGATACACATCCTGAGAATACTCAGAATGTAGACCACAACAAGGGGAGCAGGGGCTGTTGGGGGAAAGGCAAAGAGGACCCGGCCCCTAAGACTGACTTAGTAATAAACCATTCGGGATCATCAGTGCAGCGGTTTGTCAACTGCTGTTGAAAACTGAAAAGAGAGAGTCCATTTTCTTTAACAGCGTAGCCCCCAGTAAAGAAGTCCACTCTCCAGGGGCCACTCTCCAGACGTCCAAGACTATTGGGACAGTAGAAATTGGTCCTGACAGATTTAAAAAAAACACAAGCAAAGAGGTTGGTGGGTAGGGAATGGGGGATGGGTCTGGAAAAAGATAGGTGAGCAGGTAAATATGATCAAAATGCATTTTGAAAAACCCTTGAAGAATTTTTTTTTTTTTCAATGAATCTCCCACCTATGCAAGTTGCCGGCTGGTCCTGAACGGCCTGGCTTAGTTGACTCCTGCAGGCTGAGCCCAGAGTTTTAGAATAAAACATGGATGAGTTTGAGACCTGGGTCTGCTACTCCACATAGAGAGACCTCAATGCATGGGTTTGCGCCTTTCTGAAGCTGCTTTGGTTCTTTAAAGGAGTTGTGTGAAACGTAAAGGAGAAGGTGATCTATCTATCTATCTATCTATCTATCTATCTATCATCTATCTATCTATCTATCTATCTATCTATCTATCTATCACTCGGGGTAGGAATCAGGGTGAGAGGAGCTATAAATGAAACAGACCCAACTCAAACCAACTGTGATAAAGAAATGGCTGCTGCTGCACACCAAATGCAAACACCAGAAACCAGTTGAATTTAGCCTCACACGGATCTGGAAATTTAAACGGAGTCTCGGGACTGGATGTTCGCCCCGTGTACTCTGGCTCCCACCTTTTACCTCGTGGCTCTGTCTGGCTGTTTCGCCTCATCCTTCAACAGGTTCCAGAGCAATCCCAGCAGTACAGTCTCACGGATGTGAAAGCTGCCTCTCTCCAAAGGTCCCTTTGGATGGATCTGGTCCTGAATATTCAACGACGGACAAGAAGAGACAGAGAAATGGAGAGACATCCTGGGACTAGAGCCCAGCAGAAGCCACTGAAAGTGGGACAAGGGCACTTCCCACAGGAAGACATAACTTGATACCCTCTCTCTTTTCTTCTCTTTTCTTCTTTTCAGAAAGTGGCTATGTGTCTGAGCAGAACCCCTGCAATCCAATATTATCTTGTCTTTTCTAAAAGACATCTGTAAGGATGTCGTCTTCTTCTTCTTCTACTTCTTCTTCTTCTTCTTCTTCTTCTTCTTCTTCTTCTTCTTCTTCTTCTTCTTCTTCGTCTTCTTCTTCTTCTTCCTCCTCCTCCTCCTCTTCTTCCTCCTCCTCCTCTTCCTCCTCTTCCTCTTCTTCCTCCTCCTCCTCTTCCTCCTCCTCCTACACCTCTTCCTCCTCCTCCTCCTCTTCCTCTTCCTCTTCCTCTTCCTCTTCCTCTTCCTCTTCCTCTTCCTCTTCCTCCTCTTCTTCTTCTTCTTCTTCTTCTTCTTCTTCTTCTTCTTCTTCTTCTTCTTCTTCTTCTTCTTCTTCTTCTTCTTCTTCTTCTTCTTCTTCTTCTTCAAAGGAACAGCAAACAGCAATGTCCAAACCATGGTGCCTGGTGACACTGAGTTTCAAAAGCAACATCTACGATAGACTTGAGTGAAATACTGTTGTTCCTCAGGTCTCGCTAAAGACAACCTGTGGGCTGGCTCTTCTGTTTGAGTGTGTGGTTTTGACACATAGGAATTCGTTCCGATTTGCTTGAATCATTTAAGCATGCTTGATGTCGTAGGAGAGAAGTAACTATTCAAGTCTACTGTGGTATGAAAACTGGGTGTCTGTGCATGTTTCCAGGGAGATGTAGTTGGTTTCATGAAGTTCTCTGAGAGCTCCTTCCAGCTGAATTTCAAAGGCCATGAGATTTGCACTGTCATTGTAAATGAGACAATAGTTAAATGTAGAAAAGCACTTCGATGCATACCAAAGTCTGCTTAATTAAATTATTCTTGAGGGTACCGAGGTCCACTCCGGAGGTGAGCTAGTAAAAACAATGAACTGTGGATCTGGCATTTAAAGCCTTGCCCACATAACTATCTCCCTATCATCTGGGCAGGCATTGGAAGAAGTTGTTAAAGGGAAGAATACCACAGACTTGCAAATTGCCACTGCTCAGAAGAGATGGGTTTTAACCCCCTTTAAACCCTCCTCTTTTGAGTCTCCACTATAAAGCTCCAGGGAAAACCCAACACAGGGCAGGTAGAGCAACCCAAGGGAAGGAGAGCATTTCTGGGTGTGTCCTGGCCTCAAGTCCCGTTCTCCACAGTGGGCCACCATTGTAGAGTCTGTGTTTACATTTGTACAAGCTGCTAGGACAGGCCCAGGCAGGGCTAAGGCAGCACCCAGCACATCCATCACATACTGAGCAGAGAATGAATCTCTTTGGAGAAACTGTGAGTCTGCGTGTTGGGACCCTGCCAGTGGGAAATTTACTTACGTGAAGGGACTGGTTCTTGCTGGTAGTTTGAAACAGGCGAAGGAAACAGAAGGGACCAAACAAAGGAAAACAGGAGGAGGAAAAGCTCCACCCCTACTGTTTTGCCCAGGTGGATGAATTGCTGAACTAGGGTTTGAACATACAGGAATCAGAAGTTCATCTATTCTTTGCCACAGATATGTTTGCATCTGGTTTTGTCACCCCTCATAAACTCTTGATAGTTTCTGGGATTATCTCTAAAACCATGGCAACTCTGGGAGATCTGGGACCGTCTGGACCATGATGGGACAAAGCCGGAGTGTGCTAACCTCTACACCTTCCAGGGCTGTCTGTGTGCCTTCCGGTCACAAATTTAGCACAAGACCAGAGCTACCAAGGGAGGCTGGCCATCCGTGTTCTGAAGCTCAGTTCTGAGCATTTGACCTTTTGGTGTATGTTCCACATGCTCACGATGTTGTCCCAATTTCTGGTTGTTTTGTTCTGGTAGTCCAGGCTGGTGTGTACAGATGAATCTATGTGTATAGATTCTCCTTCCTCCAGCTCCTGAATATAGGAATTAAATCTTACCAAAAACATGTCCAACCCCACGCCCAGATTAACTCAGTGGTGGGAATCCCACGCAGGATGTCATCCATGCTAAGCTAAGCAAGCGCTCTACCAGTTGAGCTACATCCCCAGCTTCACTGTCTTGGGTTTAGAAAAAAGCAGTCTCCACAAGCCGCCAGAGCAGTCCCCTGAATGTCTTCCCCCATACTATCTCGCCACAGGGACCGCCTATGATCTTTCTAGCCTTTTTTTTTTTTTCTTTTAGAAGAGTTCCCTTATGGTATGCCTGCCCAATACACTTCCCTGCGGAAGCCTCATCTGAATATCCATGCTTTCCCAAACAGAAAAGCCAAACACG